>NW_024100599.1:2047500-2438137 GCF_016545835.1 Crotalus tigris | reverse complement strand
TGTTAATTGCGAAGTCGTGTCCGACCCATCGCGACCCCATGGACAATGTTCCTCCAGGTCTTCCTGTCCTCTACCATCTTCTGGGTCCATTTAAGTTCACACCTACTGCTCCAGTGACTCCATCCAGCCATCTCATTCTCTGTCGTCCCCTTCTTCTATTGCCCTCCATCTTTCCCAGCATTAGGCCCTTCTCCAGTGAGTCCTTTCTTCTCATTAGGTGGCCAAAGTATTTGAGTTTCAACTTCAGGATCTGGCCTTCTAAAGAGCATTCGGGGTTGATCTCTTCTAGGACTGACCGGTTTGAACGCCTTGCAGTCCAAGGGACTCGCAGGAGTCTTCTCCAGCACCATAGTTCAAAGGCCTCAATTCTTTGGCGCTCAGCCTTTCTTATGGTCCAACTTTCACAGCCATACATTGCAACTGGGAAAACATGGCCTGGACTATACGCACTTTTGTTGGCAGGGTGATGTCTCTGCTTTTTAGTATGCTGTCTAGATTTGCCATAGCTTTCCTCCCCAGGAGCAAGCATCTTTTAATTTCTTGGCTGCAGTCCCCATCTGAGGTGATCTTGGAGCCCAGAAAAAATAAAATCTGTCACTACCTCCATTTCTTCCCCATCTATTTGCCAGGAATTGAGAGGGCCGGATGCCATGATTTTGGTTTTCTTAATGTTGAGTTTCAAGCCAACTTTTGCACTCTCCTTCTTCACCCGCATCAAGAGGCTCTTTAGTTCCTCTCACTTTCTGCCATTAGAGTGGTATCATCTGCATATCTTAGTTGTTGATATTCTCCCCGGCATCTAATTCCTCTTTGATTCTCTAAGCCCTGCTTTCTCATGATGTGCTCTGCATATAAGTTAAATAGGCAAGGACTGCGTATACAGCCTGCCGGACTCCTTTTCATTTTTGAATCAATCTGGTTCCGGTTCGTTCTGCACTGTGTCTTCTGACCCGCCATATAGGTTTCGCAAGAGACAAATGAGATGGTCTGTCTTCCCTCTCTTAAAGAATTGCACAATTGTTGTGATCCACACATCAAAGCTTTTTGCATAGTCAATGAAGTCATGAAGTAGATGTTTTTCTGGACTCAGCTTTCTCATATCCACGTATGTTGGCAATTTGATCTCTAGTTCCTCTTGCCTCTTACGAAATCCTGCCTGTACTTCTGTATTCTCGTCACATCTGCTGCTCCACTTGTAGGATTTAAGGCATAACTTTACTAGCATGTGAAATGAGTGCAATGGTGCGATAGTTTGAACAGTCTTTGGCATTGCCTTTCTTTGGAATTGGAATGTAAACTGACTTTTCCAATCCTGTGGCCACTGTTGAGTTTTCCAAATTTGCTGGCAAATTGAGTGTAGCACTTTTACTGCATCGTCTTTAAGATTTTGAATAGCTCAGCTGGAATACTGTCACCTCCACTAGCTTTGTTGTTGCTCAGATTTTCTAAGGCCCATTTCACTTCACATTCTAGGATGTCTGGTTCGAGGTCAGTGACCATCTCATTGTGGTTATCTGGGATGTTAAGCTCATTTTGTATAGTTCTTCTGTGTAGTTTTGCCATCTCTTCTTAATCTCTTCTGTCTCTGTTAGGTCCCTGCCATTTTGGTCCTTTATCATGCCCATCTTTGCATGAAACTTTCCCTTCATATCTCCAATTTTCTTGAAGAGATCTCTGGTCCTTCTCCTGTTCTGGTGGTTTCTCTGATTCTATTGACTGTTCATTTAAGAAGGCTTCTTATCTCTTCTAGCTACTCTCTGGAATCTGCATTCATGTGGTGTATCTGTCTCTTTGTCTTTGCTTTCGCTTCCCTTCTTTCTCACTATTTTCAAGCTTCCTGAGATCAGCATTTTTGCTTTCTTGCACTTTCTTTTTTCTTTGGGATGGTTTTAGTTGCTACCTCTTGTACAATGTTGCGAACTTCCATCCATAGTTCTTCAGGCACTCTGTCTATCAGATCCAGTTCCTTAAATCTATTTGTCACCTCTACTGTATATTCATCAGGAATATGATTTAGTTCATACCTGAGTGGCCTAGTGCTTTTCCCTACTTTTTTCAATTTAAGCCTAAATTTTGCAATGAGAAGCTCATGATCTGAGTCACAGTCAGCTCCTGGTCTTGTTTTTACTGACTGTATACAGCTTCTCCATCTTTGGCTGCAGAGCCCATAGTCAATCTGATTTCGATGTTGACCTTCTGGTGATGTCCATGTGTAGAGCCGTCTCTTGGGTTGTTGGAAAAGAGTGTTTGTTATGACCATTGTATTCTCTTGACAAAATTCTATTAGCCTGTGCCCTGCTTCATTTTGTACTTCAAGGCCAAACTTGCCTGTTATTCCGGTTATCTTTTGGCTTCCTACGTTAGCATTCCAATCCCCCATGATGATAAGGACATCATTTTTTGGTGTTAATTCTATAAGTTGCTGTAGGGCTTCATAGAACCGGTCAATTTCATCCTCTTCAGCACCAGTGGTTGGGGCATAGATTTGGACTATTGTGATATTGAATGGTTTGCCTTGGATTCAAATTGAGATCATTCTGTCATTTTGGGGATTGTATCCCAGTATTGCTTTTCCTATTCTTTTATTGACTATGAAGGCTACTCCATTTCTTCTGAGGGATTCGTGCCCACAGTAGTATACCTGATGGTCATCTGAGTTAAATTCACCCATTCCTGTCCATTTTAGTTCGCTGATTCCTAAGATGTCGATGTTCAGTCTTGTCATCTCTTTTTTGACTAAGTCTAGCTTGCCTTGATTCATGGATCTTACATTCCAAGTTCCTATGGAGAAAAAATCTTTACAGCATCGGACTTTCCTTTCACCACCAGATATATCCACAGCTGAGCGTCCTTTCGGCTTTGGCCCAGTCGCTTCATTCTTTCTGGCGCTACTAGTACTAGCCCTCTGCTCTTCCCAGTAGCATATTGGACACCTTCCGACCTGAGGGGCTCATCTTCCAGCGTCATATCTTTTTGCTTTTTAGTACTGTCCATGGGGTTTTCATGGCAAAGATACTGGAGTGGTTTGCCATTTCCTTCTCCAGTGGATCACATTTTGTCAGAACTCTCTGCTATAACCTGTCCGTCTTGAGTGGCCCTGCACGGCATAGCTTATAGCTTCATTGAGTTATGCAAGCCCCTTCGCCATGACAAGGCAGTAATTCATAAAGGGGGTCAGGGTCTTAGGCATTATAAAAGGCCTGCGTGCCTTTTGCTGTTTGCTTGGTTGTAGGAGAGAGAAATAAAGAGCTTGTTGTTTTCACCATGTGTCTTTGTCAATTGCCAATGAACCAAAAACTCAACACTGGTGACCAAGGTAGGACTCCTGCAAGCAAGGAAAAGGATTAGGACTCACCAAGGAAGTCCTGATGATCGGGAAGATGGCATGCTGCATTCACGACTCAGCCTGCCAGTACAGTGTCGCTGGAAGTGAGCTTGGCAAAAGGACCCTTTCCCAAATCTTGGCTTGCAGAGGAGGCAATTAGCGAAGACCGTCAAGATGACGATCTCGAAGATTGGCCGTTTGACTGATTTTGATGTCTCCCACCCAGAGAGTTGGAATTCATACGTAGCATGGGTGGAGAATTACTTTAGAGTAAATCAAATAAGAGAAGACAGCCTGAAGGCAGCAACTCTTTTGTGTGCCTGTGGACAGGAAGCTTTTGACATCACGGAAAATCTGGTGGCCCCTGCACTTCTGGAGTCAGTATCGTCAGAAGCGTATCCTGAAGAGGAGGTGGACAGACTTCGCCAGCCAGCAGAAAGAAGATCGAAGGAGCATCCAGACAAGCCCCCAGCATCTCTTCAGTGCTTCAGCGAGCTGACTGCAGCTTTCGCGCCATCATTTGCTGGTCGTGTGGCAGGCAAGGCCACATTGCCTTCATCTGTTTGGGTCACCAGAATGTCCAACCTCGGGAAGAATTGCTTCATAAAGGTACCAGGGTCCCCAGCCAACACAGGGTGGGTTTCTGCACATCGCGCAGGAGTATTCTAAGGACAGGGACAAACAAGCCCCTTAAGAAAAAACTTTGCATTAACATGAAGTTGCAAGGGGTTCCCTTATTGATGAAGCTGGACACAAGTCTGCTCTATCAATCATTTCACTGGACACCTTTAAAAGGATTTGCAGCAGTAGTGGCCTTCGAGTTAAACTCAGGCCATCGAATCTAATACTCACTGATTTTCAAAATTCTAAGGTCTGTGTAAAAGGGAAGACCTCACTCAAGGTACAGCGTAAGGATTTTGAAGGTTTCCTGGATGTGCTGGTAGTTGGGGGTGAGTGTACGAGTCTTATTAGACTCGATTGGTTCGAGGCTCTGGGAATCCAAGTAACTGGGCTGCACAACTTGCAAATGTTGGGCCTTACAGAGGTTTGCAAGGAGTTTGCAGATGTGTTTAGTTCAGAGCTAGGATCCTACAAGGGGCCTCCCATTGCACTACGGTTACACCCAACTATCATGCCCATTAGGGTCAAGCCTAGAAGGGTGCCTTTTGCCCTCAAAAGTAAGATAGATGCTGAGCTGGACAAATTGCTCCAGCAGGGCATTTTAGAACCTGTGGCTTCTAGTCCATGGGAAACCCCCATAGTAATGCCTCTAAAGGCTAATGGGGAAGTCCGTATATGTGCAGACTATAAGTGTACACTGAATAAAGTGTTGCAACAGCACACATATCCAGTGCCAGTTGTAAACCATGTTCTGGCCTCCCTCAAGGGGGGTGCATTTTTGCAAAACTTGACCTTGCACAGGCCTATCAACAGCTACCTGTTGATGAGGCATCTGCAGAGGCCCAGACGCTTGTAACTCACAGAGGGGCTTTCAAGGTCAAAAGACTGCAATTTGGGGTAAATGTAGCCCCTGGCATATTCCAAAGTGTCATGGAGAGCACACTTTGTGGTATTCCTGGGGTCTGTCCCTACTTCGATGACATTCTCATTGCTGGGGAGTCATCTCAAAATTTAGCAGAAAGGTTAAGGGCTGTCTTGCTTTGTTTTCGCAAAGCAGGCCTTAAATTGAAGTAGGATAAAAGCAAGATAGGAGTCACTCCACTGACTTCTTAGGGTTCAGGATTGATGCCCAAGGCATTCACCCTGCTGAATCCAAACTTCAAGCAATTCAGCAGGCCCAAGGACCAAGTCCAAAAGTGAGCTGCAAGCTTTCTTGCATTCCTTCCAAATAAGGCTGCAGTGGCTGAGCCTTTACACCGGCTCTTAGACAAGCAAGCTCCATGGCAGTGGACTAAAGTCCATTACAGGAGTTTCAATGAGGTTAAGGCGTTGCTTGCTTCAAATGCTGTTTTAGCGCATTTCAATGAGTAACTGCCTGTTTGCATTGCATGCAATGCATCTTCTTATGGGGTGGGAGCAGTACTTAGCCATCTGAAGGCTGATGGGACATAAGTCCATGTGGCCTACTACTCAAGGACCCTGTCATCTGCAGAGCGGAATTACACTCAGATTGACAGAGAGGCTTTGGCCATAGTGGCTGGCATAAAGAAATTCCATGATTTCTTATATGGCTGTCACTTCATGGTCTACACAGACCATAAGCCTCTGCTGGGTCTGTTTACCACTAACAAACAACATATTATTTCCCCACATATGCTGAGATGGTCCATTTTCCTGTCAGCATATGACTACACTCTAATTCACAAACCTGGAAAAGAGATGGGTCATGCAGATGGCCTAAGCAGACTACCTCTTAAACAGATAGAGGCAGATGCTGCCCCTACTATTAATATCCTTTCCATTCAGGAGTTACCTGAATCTGCAGAAACTGCCACTGATCACATACTCACACGCATGCTGATCTGGGTGTTGTCAGGATAGCCTGACACATGCCCAGATATTGAATTCCAAAACTTCTGGAACAAGAAGCATGAACTTTCCACTTTCAAGGGGTGCCTGTTATGGGGTAGTAAGGTAGTATTCCCAGCCTCATTGAGGTCTAAAATCTTGCTCTCTCTGCATGAGGGACATCCTGGTATAGTAAGGATGAAAGCGCTTGCGTGCAGTCATCTGTGGTGGCCAGGACTTGATAAAGCCATCGAGGCTCAGGTGCATGGGTGCCAAGTGTGCCAACAGTCTCGACCTGAAATGCCTCAGGCCCTAGTACATAGGTGGGAGGAAACTCAAACCCCATGGTCACGGGTGCATATAGATTATGCTGGGCCCTTTCAGGAGCAATTCTTCCTTTTCATCATGGACAGCTATTCTAAGTGGCTAGAGGTTGTTCCTGTTTCCTCCACTACTACTGCCAGGACCATCCAGGTGTTGAGACGAATTTTTGCATTGCACGAGCTTCCAGGTGTCCTGGTTTCAGATAATGGCCCTCAATTTACCTCTTTTGAGTTCCAGGCTTTTCTTCAGGCCAACTTGATCCAGAATGCGACTTCTGCTCCCTTCCACCCATCCTCCAATGGATAGGCAGAGAGAATGGTGCACACTACCAAAGATGCTCTCAAGAAACTGACTTGTGGTAACTGGCATCACAGGTTAGCAGATTTTCTTCTTGCACACCACACCACACCATTCAGAGCCACAGGGAAGAGCCCTGCAAAACTCCGCTGGGATCGCCATCTCATCACCAAACTGCACAGGTTGCATCCAGACTGGGTGGCTTCACAGGTGTCACAACCGCGGGCACCTAGGAGACTTCAGGTGGGCGATCCGGTTTGGCAAGGAACTATGGGCCTGAACATCTCTGGGTCACAGCTGTGGTCTGCAAGGTCTCTGGGCCATTGTCATACAAAGTTGTCTTGGATGATGGCCGCGTTCTTCGCAGACACACAGACCAACTGCGTTGGAGACTGGACAGCCATGTTTCCACTCCTGGCTCTGCTCTGGAGGGGAGGAGGACCATAATGTGCATTCTGGGTCACAGGTTCCCAGGCCTAACAGGCCTCACAAGCTGCTGAGGCTGTTTGGGGGTCATCCCAAGACTCCGCAAGTGCTCCAAGCAGGAATTCCCAGGTTAGGGGGTCATCCCGCACATCCATTATTGTTCCAGACAGGGAGTCACACCAGGGGTATCCACATTATTCAAACATGTCAAATAGTGCTCCAGACAGGGAGACAGACTGGGGGTATCCTCATAAATCACACACAGCCATAGAAAGGGAATTCCAACAGGGGCACTCTTATAACTCAGCTATTGCTCCGAAAAGGAAGTCAGTAGCAAAAGGGTTTGCCATGGAGGCGGTTCCTGACTCTGGCACCTCTGGCACGTGCTCGGGTGCATGCCACTCAGGCCTCTCCACCTGCTAGCCTTGGGCTTGAGGGACAGTGTTCCCAAGAGGAGTCCATTGTGGACTCGGGGACTTCCACCTCTCCAAGGTACGCTGGCTTGGACTCAGAGGGTCCAGCCAGTCAGCAGCTGGGGGGGGAGACCTGGGTATATAGGGCACCAAAGTTCTGGCCTGCCTAGCCTGGTAGGTGAGCAGGTAGACCAGGCACCCTCACCGGCCCCGAGAAGGTCATAGCAGGCAAAGTGCCCCCCTAAACATCTCGGAGATTATGTGAGGTTCCTGAACACATAAGGAATCTTGCTATGAGGTCGCTGAATGAGGGGGGTTGTAACACTCAGAGAGAGTCTCATATACTATTTTGATTTTGGATATATTTTATCTGAGTTAAATAATTATTTTGAAAGGTGTCTGCCTGCCTGCAGATACGAGCATTTCCACCCTCCTTGAATCTGAATAATGCATCTGTGTTCCACTCTCCCTGCATTGCACGATGCACCTGTGCGTAAGCTAGGTGTGTTTCATCTAGGAGGGAGGGGTGTTGTGTCATGAGCATGCAAGAGCTGAAAGCAGGCTCAGAATTGTTGCAATTGGTCCCGGGCAATTCAAAAGCTGCCCAGGACCAGACAGAGTGGCACCAGTCTTGCGTGCATGCGCAAGGTGCAAAAATGGTCAATTCCTATTGATTTACACTGTCAGGGTTTTAGGCACTAAAAAAGGCCTGCATGCCTTTTGCTGTTTGTTTGGTTGTAGGAGAGAAATAAAGAGCTTGTTGTTTTCACCATGTGTTTTCGTTAATTGCCAACAAACCGAAAACTCAACAAACACCATAGCAACTTTAAGAAGTGTGGGCTTCTTGAGAATTGAAAGCCATACTTTGTAAAGTTGCTAAGGTTGAGAAACACTGATTTAGACAGAGAGAACCAAGATAAATTAATTAACAGGAAGTTCTACTTATCTCTTGAGACCAGTGACCATGATATTTCTTATAAGAAAGAAACTGCTCTGTTTCTCACCAAGGATAACCCACTGTGACCTCTGATTTTCTTATTGCAAGAAGATAAGATAACCTTTAATGCCATTTTTTTTACTGTGGGCACACTGTTTCCTGCTCTCAAAAGTGTACACATACATAACACATATATAAACTTGCTATATACATAGATATGTATATACTGAAACCCTAATACAGTGGTTCTCAACCTGTGGGTCGGGACCCCATTTGGGGTCGAACGACCATTTCACGGGGGTCGCCTCTGATTTTCTTATTGCAAGAAGATAAGATAACCTTTAATGCCATTTTTTTTACTGTGGGCACACTGTTTCCTGCTCTCAAAAGTGTACACATACATAACACATATATAAACTTGCTATATACATAGATATGTATATACTGAAACCCTAATACAGTGGTTCTCAACCTGTGGGTCGGGACCCCATTTGGGGTCGAACGACCATTTCACGGGGGTCGCCAAACAATGCAGTCCGCCATTTTTTCCCCCTTTTCCTTAGCTGTGCTACTCCCTTTTATTCTATTGGCTTTTGAAAGCCAATACAATAGACTCTCTTGAATAGAGTCTAATACTATTGGCTTTCAAAAGCCGATAGGAATTGTCCAGGCTGTCTCTGCCCTGCTGAGCCCACCAAAAGTCCCATTCTGCAAATGGTGCTGCACCAATTGAGTAGTCCTCGACTTACGACTGGTTGAGTAGTCCTTGACTTACGACCGGTTGGGGGTCGCGACATTAAAAAGGTTGAGAACCACTGCCCTAATACATATAAATATTAACCACTGTCCATATTGAATACATAGCGGGAAGATGAAACTTGATAGTTCAGAACTGTGATTGAATCTGGACTGCTTTGGATACCACGAAGCCTTCTTCCAGAAGATAATAAGGAAAACAGGTCGTGAAGAGGATGTGTAGTGTCCCAGGGAGTCCTGCTTAAGCAACACTTGTATGCTATGTCCTGGATAGAAGGGAGTGAACTGCCAATAAACCTTTCTGCCATCCTCATCACTCTCTGCCCCACCTTCCTGTCTG
Organism: Crotalus tigris; assembly: GCF_016545835.1. Taxonomy (NCBI): domain Eukaryota; kingdom Metazoa; phylum Chordata; class Lepidosauria; order Squamata; family Viperidae; genus Crotalus; species Crotalus tigris. The sequence goes on along the minus strand of NW_024100599.1, from coordinate 2,428,850 downwards.
CTGTAGTGATGCTTCCAAACCACATTGTAATACAGATTGTAATACAATACGACAGGATGCTCTCCATCATTCCTCTGTAGAAAGTGTTAAGGACAGGGGAATGAAGATGTGCTTTTCTCATGTGATGCAGAAAATGCAGGCACTGCTGGGCCTGCTTCACCAGTGTTTTGCTGTTGAGTGACCAAGCCAGCCTACTTGTTAGCTGCCCACCCAAAAATTTGATGCTGCTAACCATCTTCACACGTGAATCATTAATACATAGAGGAGTGTGGCTGTGCCTGCCTTTTTTGAAATCGAATCTCTCGTTACACTTTGTGTAGGAAGCAAAAGTCAAGAAGAAAGGTTTAAAAGTCAAGAAGGAAAAAAAGTTAAGTTGAATTAATAGACCAAGCACTAACCAGGATTAAGGGAAAGTTATCACTTTTTTTCTTCTCCTACAGAACCAGAGGAAAGGAGTTCCTACATCCTTAGCTTTAAGATATCTTATGCACAAATTATGCCTGAGTTTGCTCAAGGGACCACTCAGCCACTCAACAGTAATGGATAATTGCCCTAGCAAACTTATACCTCATATTACTGATGCACACCAACACTTTTGCCAAGATAAAAAACAGAAACTGAAGAACAAATTTCAACACAATGCATGTTATTTTTATTGTTAGCAGGAAAATTAATCTGTTGAGTTTAACTCTTTGCTAGCAGCACAAAACCAGATCCAGTGGGGGCCCTAGAGAATCAATAGGTTATACTTAGGTTTTATAAACTTACTTTTTTATAACTTGTCAGTCCAACCAGACAATCTCCCCAAACTGATTAAAGTTCAAGGTTATCCAATTGTTGTGCATATTTTTTTTTCAAATGCCAGAAATATTCACTTAAGAAGTTTGAAAAAAGTCTAACTTTATGGAATAGGTCATTATTACAAAAACTTTTTTTCTGGATTAAAAATTGGAACACTGAAGAAAATATATTTCTAGCTGCTTTAGTAGATGCTGTGTATAAGTGAATCCTGCAACTTTTTAAACCAATTCTTATTCAGCCTGTGAAAATAGAATTTTCCACTGAAGATGCTTTCAAAGAAAAAATAATAATTTAGGTGAATTAGTTTTGTGAATGGGTGAGCTATGATGTTCTTCCACTTATCTACTTATATGCTGGACAAGGGATATTTTGCATTTCACTATACTATCATCTTCCTGCAGTTTGAAGCCTACTGTACAAGAGATGACATCATGCCAGAACTTATGGGGTGCTTCAGAGCAATGAAAAAAAAACCGATAGCAGAAATTAAAATAAAATTAAAATAATCTCTCTCTCTCTCTCCGCAAACAAAAGAAGTCTCATGTGGCAAAGTGTCACAGTCCTAATAGTAAGGCAAATTATAGGTAACCCTCAACTTACAACAGTTCATTTAATGACTGTTTGAAGTCACAACGGCACTGAAAAAAGTGGTTTATGATCATTTTTCACACTTATGACTATTGCAGCATCCCCATGGTCACGTGATCAAAATTCACATGCTTGGCAATTGACTCATATTTATGACAATTGCAATGTGCCAGATTTATGTGATTTCCTTTTGTGAACTTCTGACCAGCAAAGTCAAAATGGGGAAGCTAGATTCACTTAACAGCCCTGTTACTAACTTAACATCTGCAGTGATTCACTTAACAACAGTGGCAAGAAAGATCGTAAAATGGGGCAAAACTCATTTAACAAATGTTTCACATTAGCAACATAAATTTTGGGCTCAATTGGGATCATAAGGTGAGGACTACCTGTATAAATAAATAGTAAAGTAAATTGAAATGTGGGGTCCATGGTGCTCACTGATCTTGGTTGTTTTCTTGCAGATGTTTCATTAGACCAACTAGATCACATCATTTAGCATTGATGATGTCACCTTGTTTGGGTAATGAAACTGCAAGAAAATCTGCAAGAAAACAATCAAGCTCAAAGAGCACCAAGGAACTCTCAGGTCTTAAAGTGCCATTTGCTAAATATTTCCTGGAATGGTATCTTGGTGCTTTCAAGGTTGGTCCAAGGCCTTATTCCGAGGGAACTTATTCTGGAGGACACAGCATGTTCCTAAAGTTCAGATAAGAAAAAGATGCCCAGTGCAGAATATGAAGGTAGCAGGTTTCCAAAAGTATGGTTACATCTCTTGAGATCATAAAGAACCATATAAACAACGGGTTTTTTAACTATCAAAGAATCTTAGATCTAGGCAACCCCTATCTGCCACACACATGGCTATGGATAATCTTTATATTAAGTATTCAAAAAGAGCATGATAACAAATGAACAAGGTACTTCTGAATCCAAAAGGTTGGGAATAATAATAATAATAATAATAATAATAATAATAATAATAATAACAATAATAATAAAGTTGGAAGGGACCTTGGAGGTCATCTAGTGCAGTGGTTCTTAACCTTTTTGAAAGAATCGCCCCCTTGAGCCAATGAGGAAGTTGTCATCGCCCTCCTCCCCCAACATAACCTCTCAATCACAACATAGGAAATAATTCTTCAATTTATGCAAACACTTTTTTTATTTTCTTTAAAATTGTCATCAGGACATATTGATGCAAATAATTTATTTCCAGTCTTTTTCTCATATCTCAACTGTTTGAAAAATTTTGGTGACACCCATCACTTTATTCCCAAACTTCCTTATACATGTATTTCATTATTATCCTATTTATTCAAGACACTTAAATGTAATGACCACTGAAAACAAAATTCAATTGCAAGAAAGTGAAATGCCCGAAAAGAAAAACAGTAACATTTAATGATTGAGTTACAAGTGAAATTTAAAACGTAAAAAGAAATATAAAAAGGGTAGAGGCTGCTGTGCAATGCACATGAAGATAAGTGATGCGTATTCACATATGTATGGCGAAACATTTGAAAACGCAGTTCAATCCACTAATAGCGAGCAATCTGATGTTTTTGTATGACAGATATGCAGCGATTCACTGTATGAAAAAGTCTCAAAAGTGTCCCCCAAACCTCTCGCTCCATCGCCCCCATATCACCCCCTTTTCGTTCCTTCACCCCTGCATCACCCCTTTTTGTTCCATAGCCCCCCTGAAAAATGAAATCTCCCCCTGGGGGGCAATATCACCTAGGTTAAGAACCACTGATCTAGTCCAACCCCCTGCTCAGGCAGGAAACCCTATACCATTTCGGACAAATGGCTGTCCAGTCTCTTCTTAAAAACTTCCAGTGTTGGAACATTCACAGCTTCTGCAGGCAGGTTGTTCCACATATTAATTGTTCTAACTGTCAGGAAATTTCTCCTGACAGTTTATATCAATGATAATCTGATGCCCATCCTAAATTTTTTGAAGATTTGTAGAATGAAAATCCAATGGTTTTCAATATCTAGAACCTTAATTCTAACGTTCTATTTAGGCTGGAATCATCTTTCCATTCCAAAGGAAATAAATAACTTTCATGTACAAGAATATTAACAAATCTCAAACTATGCAATCAAAACATAAATGTTTAATCATTCAGGTTATAAAAACCCTTCTTGGCATTAAAATTTTGCAGAACCAGTAAGATTCTAATCAAATGTGTCAAACTCGCAACATCACGTGATGTTGCGCGACATGTCGGAACTTTTTCTCTATTGCGGGCAATGGGGTGGGTGCAGTTTTGCCGTGATGCATCTGGCCCGTGGGCCGGCAGTTTGACACCCCTGTTCTAAGAGATTCCCACAAAACCCACCAATCACACAGTTGGCCAATAGAAGAAAGGCTGCTGGAATAATTTGGTCTTAATTCCCACAAAACAAAACAGTTCTTGGTCACAGTATCAAACTCTCAAAACTAAGGATTAGACCCCTCAAAATATAAAAAAATTCTTGTAGTGAAATGGGCATCTAAAGGAGAGGTTTTAAAAAAATCAAAATGGCAGGCATGACTATGTAATCAAGGCATTGGCTTGACATTTGTGTGTGTCAAATGTTAAAATTGTCTAGCCCCAGTTGTTCCCTTAACTCTCTCTCTCTTCCATGGATTTTCCTGGTTGGGATTCTGCAGCAAAGAGGGAAAAAGTGACACTACCCAGATAAACTATATTTGTGGTTTCTAAATATCTGTTATATTTAAAATAGCTAAAATGAAATACACTCAGACCTTGTCTTCTTCTCCCTCTCTTTTACAATTTATGCAGGGTTTGGATTCGCAGGTAGTAAGAATAATTTACTTTTTAGCTAAGTTTATTTTTTTAAAAAATAGCTGATTTAAAATCTGGGGAAAAGGAAAAGGATGTGAGCGAGAGACTCTAGAGATAAATTATTTGAACAAGCTGATTTAGCATCTCTTTTATATCCTGAACTGAAAAGAAGAGACAAAGGTTAGCGAAACACCTCTTTTCTTTAACAGAGATCCCTGCGTCTTAGCATGGAAAGAAGCATTTCAGACAAGTATCGTTTTTGTTATCTGAAAAATACTGTGACTCGTATTCATGTTTAAAATGTAGGTTAAGTGAAGAGCAATCTGGCTTGCCAAAGACACATTTGTCAAAAAGAAAATTACGACGTTCATTTCTCAGCGGAGGAAAGAAAAAAAACGTGTAGAAATGGCTCTCATTACATGATTATTCTTGCTTGGCTGCCCTCTGCTGGAATAGTTGAATTCTACACCACGATCCCCAAATGGCATCATAAGCTAACTTGAAAACTGATACAGGAAAAGAACATAATAGTTGCCTACACCATGCTCAAACTAAGAGACTTGCCATTCACTTAATTTTTAAATAGCTGAGGTGAAGCACTTCCTGTAGCTGAAGAAAAGTAGACATTCTTCTAATGAGCCTCTTTAAAGTAGGTGTGGGATAGTAGAAAGCCTGCAGTATGTATTTTGCCAAGACCTTGCATGGGGTACCCCCCCCCCAAAAAAAGATACCTGAGATGGCAGACATTGGGAAATCCTACAGTGCTTGGAAAAAACTGGACTAAAAGACAGCACTGAGGCACTGATCATAGCAACACAAAAACAGGCCCTAGGCAGCAGGTCCATAGAAGCTGGGATCTACCACTCAAGATAGGACTGTGCTGAGAGGCCTCAGGTACAGTGCAACAAATAGAGGCAGGATGTGCAGAGAGACTGTGCAGAGAGGCCTCAGAGGCAGTCCAACTCATAATGGCAGACTGTATGATGCAAGCAAGAACAGCATTACACGAAAGGCACAACAAAGTAGCTGGCATTGTATACAGGAACATCTGTCGAGAATATAGGCTACACCCTTCTAGGTCTAGGTGGGAGATCCCACAGAAGGTTGTGGAAAATAAGAGAACTATGATCCTGTGGGATTTTCAAACCCAGACAGCCAGACAAGTACTGGCCAATCAACCAGACATCACAGCAGTAGATAATGACCAGCAGATAGCAGGGGTGATAGATGTAGTACAAAGTGATACCAACATCAGGAAAAAGGACTATGAGAAACTGGGGAAATACCACGTTCTGAAGGAGGAACTGGAGAGGATGTAGAAAATAAAGGCCAAAGAAATCTCAGTGATCATAGCAGAATTTGGGGATATGATTCATAATCAGGGAGAGTGACTCCCAAAAAATCCCAGAAGTATCATCAGAGCTTTTTCTCCAGAAGAGTGCAGTGCTAGGAAAAGCTAAAATCCTGCATGGAACGTTCAAATTCCCAGGCCTCTGGTAGAGGACCAGAGACTGAAGAAGCTATTTTAGTCCTTTTTCATTTTATGCACCCTGCAAGATTTTTATGGGGAAAAAAGATGTTTTCTATCCAAAGACTAGCTACTAAATATAAGAACGTGCTATTTATCACAATAATTTAACTAACTGGAGCCTGATAGATGCCTCTAAATAGACTGGACTTCTAAATAGACTGGACTTCTAAATAGACTGGACTTTCCCTCCAGAAAAGGAAAAATGTATACACCCACAGTATGCAAAGTGGTATAAAATGGTATATGCTAATTGATTATAGTGAGATGGACCTTTTGAATGAACGATTTCAATTTAAATAAAATATTGCTTGTGGTAGTAGGAAAGATTGTGACCAGGTGAGTGGGCCTGCAACTGATATTTTTATAGATAACTTCAAATCTGTCCCTGTCTCAATTAAATGACTTCATGTTTTTCTTAATATATATATGAAGCTTCACAACATATTAATGCTTTTAACGTGCAGAAAAATGAACACATACCTTTGGACTGTGGTACTCAGAGTTATCTGTAGGAGAGTAGTGGTTGTGGTGGTGGAATCAAAGCTCCATCTGTTTTTTGTGCATGTTACATGCAACGCACATAACAAAGCTTTGATTGGATTGTTATCGCTGTCATCTTGACTTTTTGGATCCCACTTTGTAGACATTTCTGGTTGTCTGTTATGAAAAAATCATCCAGCTATATAGGTACAATATTAATACAGCCTCTAGAAACAGCAAGCTCAGTGAAATGAAAAATTTATTTAACAAAACAAGTTGAAAATATACAAATGGCAGCCAATTTCCCCTCCTCTCCAAAAAAGGGTGATGTGGTAATGATATGTGCTATGGTCAGGTCTTTACCCAAATCATCTAAATTTCTGTAATCAGACCTAACAGGATTTGAGGGGGAAAATATTACACTTTTCAGTGGAAGGCAAAGGCTTGAGTAAAATTGGTCTTCAGTAAAATTGCATGTGTATTTATTCTTCATGTGCCCACTGTGCCTTCCATTCTCAATTCTTGGTGTTGTTCTATCTTTAAAACCCTTGAGTTCAAAGCAAAACCCCACTCAAAGAAATATATAAGGCAGAGAAGGTGGTTTTCAATTGATATCTAATGCAGGAATGACATTTCATCCTCAATCTCAATAAACCCACCCTCTAAGGAAAGGGGAGCATGAGCTCACATATACAATATTTATTACTATTTGTTGCATCAATTTGCACAGTTGCCTATCTCACAGTTGCCAATTGAGAGTGGCCAGTTATGGAGTTAGGGAAAAGGTGTCCTTCCACTGCCCCCCATTCTGCGCTTTCCAGGAGGAAGTTGTGCCTACTTCTGATGGGGTACATAGGCACTTGGATCTTTTCCATTATAGGTGATTTAAGTGATTCCCATGTTCTTATTACATGAAATGTTATTAGAAGATAAGCAGGGTGAAGCACCAAATAGGAACCAAGCAGTTTAGGCTGTAACATCAGATCTTATACTTAGATTCTAACTGGAGCCTTGAGTGTCCCATCATCAATAAAGAACTTTGCATATCTTGAGGATTGCTCCAAACTGGAATTAAAATTCCCTATATTGTTTCCACTGTAGTGCCTTTATTGATTACAACCTAGCTTGTGATCTTTTGGGCTAAAACCCATGGGCCAGAAAAATGCAGTTGTCACCTGGAATTTATTCAACAGAGGTTGCAAAGATTTTACAGGTTTACAGACAGTAATTTTGCTCCCCCCCCCAAAAAAAAACCCTTGGTTCCCAGAGTGGATGATGTTTGTTTTTCTGCCCTTCTAGTTTCTCCCACCAATCTTTGCATATTTCTGAGAGAAAGTTGATTCTGAGAAATTGGAAAGATATCTGGAATAGTGGGATAAGAAGAAATGAATAGAATTTCACAAAACAAACTTTTTTCTGAATCTCAGCCCCTCCCCAAAAAACACAAATAACCCTTCTCACTTGTAGGAAAGCTAGCTTGGATCCAAATCAGTACATGCTTGTATTTCATTTTCTGCTTTATTGTTTTCAGCTTATTAAAAAATGGATAACATTTCCAGATAAGCAAACCTATCTCATCACTATTTGGAAACTCCACTGAAACTCTGCTGAACTGTTGATTCTTCGTTCATTCAGGCAAGAAACAATGTTCTGTTTAGCCAAATTGCGTTTATTTAGAGTAATTCACCAGAAGAAAACCACATTTCTTTGCATGCTACAATCGTATCTCAGTGGCAGAAAGCACCCAGGTTGTGTCAAGAAGGGAAAGATTATATGAATCAAAGAAATTCTACAAGTTCCTAAGTAGTCACCAATCACCTGTTCTCTGTATCTTCTTAGTGGCATGATCACATTTGCATACACTGTCATTGAATTTCAAATTGGCCTCAAATTAATGCTAGTTTAAAATTACCTTTCAGTTCACTGCTCTTTCTGTATTAAATAGTAATGACCTACTTGTTTCAGGTCAGTAAGAACTTACAATGACCACCCTCATATGTCTCAGTAGCAGTATAAGGGAAGGGACTGGCAGCTAGCTCTTTCATCCTTGAATCTTTCTCTCTTTCTCTCTGTAGTCACTGTTTGATAAATGCAAACAATATCAAAAAGTAAAATTTAAATGTATTTGACATACTACAGTTAACATTAGAAACCTTCAAAGTTTCTTGAGTCAAGTTTTATTTCTGATGCCTGGATGGATACATCCATGTTATTTCATTGGCAACAAGATGCAACTGACTTTTCTTTGTTACTTTGGGGTTTGTTTGTTTTTTCAATTTCAGGGAATAATCCACAGCAAGAGTGTCAAACTCACAATGTCACATGATATGTTGCAAGTATTATGACTTTTTTTTCCATTGCCGGCAATGAGGTGGGCGCGGTTTTGCTATGACGCATATGGCCTGCGGGCTGGCAGTTTGACATCCCTGATCTACAGCATTGGTAGTCTTCTGTGCAACCACTAATCAAATGTGATTCCACTTAGCTTTCTTTAAAAAAAAATCAAGATCAGTAAGATTTGCCATCTTTCATGATATCAAAAAGGGACTGAATATTTGTTTATTAGAAACAATGGGAGCTATGTTGGTTCATATAAGAGGGGGGGAAACCTAGATACCCAAAATAGAGCAATATATTTATTATATATCAAAAATGGCAAAATTACTTATGTAATTTTGGTATTCTTAAGAACTCTTCATCAGCACATGGAAAGTGGAATGAAGAAGTGGATTTCAAGAAATAATAATAATTAGGCGAGGTATTCTGTGTAGAAGTTAGCCTGGAAGCAGACACATCTGCAGGAACGCAGATTCCCCATCCATAGCTTTTGGTGATGAGTGCTTGGACCACTTTCTGACAGTCATGTATTTATTTGTTTGTTAAATGTATATTCTGCTTTTCATTCAGGAGATTAAAATATCATGCATCCCATTCCCTCCTCTGATTTTTCCTTGCAACAACTCAGTCAGCTAGACCGGGCTGAAAAAAATTAAATTATTTTCTTCATGAAAATGAGGATATCTTTTTTTTTTTTTTTTTTGCTTTTAACATTTTTATTTATTGGCAAGTTTTATGGAAATACGCTTTTCAAAGATATTATAGTATTTATACTATATTCTGCATTATCAGTGCACAGTAAAGGGAAGTATATCCTAGCAGCTAGCAGCATAAAATAACAGAGAAGAGAGAGGAAGGGATGAAAAAGTAATGGGTGGTAAGCATATTTAAGGTTACACATTATTCTCAAATTTTAATTTGTCCCAATTTATATTACGAGGCACTCAGTACAGCTTTTGAGGGTTTGCTACATGCTGTTAATAGAATTGTTTACTGCATCCTTGTAAAAATTTGAAGTATTATTCTTGGTTCAGGATTTCTATTGCAACAAATTACATAGGAAAGGGACATTTAACTTTATTTTCTCCAACTTAGTATTCAATCAATGCTCCCCACACACTTCAAATAGTCATAAGGAAAACATTCTCATTCTATTCCAGTAAGAACTGAAAATACCATACTGGCTTCATTTGAAGCTAATAAGACATTAACCTGTATAATCTTGGTTTGATAGTGTTTCATGATTTTTGAGGTAGCAGCAGCTTGAGGTGCGACAAGTTTCTACTTAATTTGTAGGTTTTTAGCAGGATGAAAGGCACTGTTAATTCATGGATTATAAATTCATGCAATTCATGATGCACAAATTTCAAGCAAATATCCCCTATTCAGAATCTGGAAAGTTCTGAATCAGTGGGAGAGATGGTAATTATTGATGATGATATGCTCAGAGCTTAGGAAGTGTAGTAGAGACCCTTGTAATCGGCAAGTCCAGAGTTGATCAGGTTTTATATCTGGTCATATACAGGTAGTCCTCGACTTCTGAGCACAATTGAAATCAAAATTTCTGTTGTTAAAATGAGACATTTGTTAAGTGAGTTTTGCCCCATTTTATGACCTTTCGTACCACAGTTGTTAAGTGAATCACTGCAGTTTAAGTTAGTAACACAGTTGTTAAGTGAATCTGGCTTCCCCATTGACTTTGCTTGTCAAAAGCTTGCAAAAATTGATCTTATGACTCCAGGACACTGCAACGGTCATAAGTATGAGTCAGTTGCCATGTGACCATGGGGATGCTGCAATGATCATAAGCATGAAAAACAGTCATAAGTCACTATTTTCAATGCCACTGTATCTTTGAACGGTCATTAAACAAACTGTTGTAAGCTGCCACAAAGAAGAGGGGTTCACCAAAGCACCAGAGGGCAGGACAAGAAACAATGGTTGGATCAAATCAATGATCAAAGAGAGAAGCAACCTGGAATTAAGGAGAAACTTCCTGACAGTGAGGACCAGTGAAACAGCGTGCCTCCAGAAATCGTGGGCGCTCCATCACTGGAGATTTTTAAGAAGAGGCTAGACAGTCACTTCTCTGAGATGGTATAGCCTATACCCTTGGAATTTCTAAACTGCTCCTGTTTAGTAGGAGCTGCTTAGCTATGCATTATTAGTAGCATTATTATTTTCCTACAAAAGGTTAATGTTTTTACATGTATAATGTATAGGAGAATATAATTTTATAGATGACTAAAAAAACCCTGAATTTGAAGTAGAACGTGAAGCCATCCCTAAAGCAGGAGAGTGAAGTTCTTTTAAACAGCTGTTCAGCAGGTTTCTGAGGTGCCCACTTTTGAACCATCCATCCTCTCTACAAATGTACGTTTAGCTCTCTTTTGAAGTCTGCAGGTATGTTTGGCTATTCATCTAACTTGAGGAAGTTCAGAGTTCTGAGGATCTTAAATCTGTGCTACCTAGAGAGTAAAAACAAGACAGGAGGGGGTCTAGCTGTATTTGAAAATTTGACACCAATCTGTTTGAAAACTATTTAGTGTTTTTTTTCTGGATTGATAAGTAACCCAAATTCTCCCGTTTTGACAAGTACAATAAGGAAGAAGAAACATTTTGGATCACTTGCCCAAATTCACCACTTCCCCATCCCCATTTTCATATTGTTGCTAGATGTTTTCTAGGGCTACAAACATATTGAAAGAAGGAAAGCAACAAAGCCAATGCATTTAACCAATCATTTTACTTAAGACATCCAACACATCTGAAATCATGATGGCAGCAAGTCAAACACAGATGATAAAGATCAACAATGTGGACAGCAAACTTTAGGCCAACAGAGTCTTCTGATGAGTTGAATACAGGTGAATAACATTGTTAAGTTCTCTCTTAGTGATTGGTAGTACCAAGAGCTGGTGCTTTTTACTTCCAATACTAGTACAATTGCAAGTATTGTATAGTGACTAAAGTTGAGCAAAAATGAGTTAATCTATTTTCATAGATCTGGATCACCTTCTGTTCAAAATCAAAGAAAGGGGACCAAAAGTACATAGGATCAGATTTGCAACGTTTTGAAAATATCTCCTACCATGAAATGTTTTTTTTTTTAAACAAAACAAAACTCTGCTAAGTTACCAATGGACACTTAAAAGCAACTCTCCTGTTTGGAAAAAGAACAAGGTGTCTCCAAAATGAAGAGTTGAGAAGTAAAAAATACATTTTTTCCTAAAGAAGTTTGGGAAATCTGGTTATTCATTTCATCTGAACAACTGGGGGTTGATATAGCCTTCCAACCAGGCCCAGCAACTTTGATGCTTTTTCATAGGAGCAAGAAAACATAGCCCTGATAAACACAAATGCATTTAGATTCCTATGCAGTTTTCCATTGGCAGCAGCCAATGGGAAGGCTGAACATTACCTCGCCATTGTGCAGATTGCAGGGATTTGGGACCATGTCCAGCAATAACTGTTGTATGAAGTTCAGTACAAAGAGCTGTGCTATCCCATCCCAGTTTAATGATGAGTGAAGCAGTACCTATATATAGTACTTAAAGTGCCTTGTGGTTATTCTGGACAAAAAGTCATCTGAATGTGTGTGTGTGTATGTGTGTGTGTCTATATACACATACACATGCAATTATTACTATTTTTAGTATTAAGGTATCATTATTGTAACTTGGTTGCAAGTTACAACAAAGCTATAAAAAGTTACAATGGAAACAGTTAATAAAGGCACCATTGAAGCCATAACTTCTCTGCTTTTCAGCACAGGGTTTATTTTATCTGGCTATTTGGATTAAACACAATCCAGGACAAAGCTGGTATGAAGATTTAGACTTTCTTAATGGAGAAGCATTTCATAATCACCCACCCCTGTGCATCTAAAAAGCCTTTTATTTAAACTAGTAACTTTGGTCACAGTGTGTCTTAAACACAATTCAGTTCTATCATGCTGTTTTAATCAATCATCCCCTGTTTTTTAAAGGCAGAGAATAATATACCTTGATAAGATATTTTAATAAAATATGTTGCTGCTGCCACATCATTTTAATTTTCCAATGCATTATCCCAGAGTATGCCCTTTAAAAAAGTTGCAAGGGAGAGAGATGTTTAGAAGGAATACTTAACATCTTTTTTTTTCTGCAGCAAAGTCAGTTATTACATTATTATCCACCATGATTTTATTCAGTATTTTCTGGAGAAAATTTATAGCATATTTCAGGCAAAGTTAGGAAATCCCAATGAAGTAATTAAGGGTGGACTATATTATTATTAACACTATGAATATTCACCCCTTAAAATCTGTAATAGATGTGATTTTAAATGCTATCTATTCTTAGTATATCTAACTTACATTTAGAAATATTCCTTAGGAGCATATTTACCTAAACCTTACTGTAATACACATTTCCTTTTCCATGAACAGATGCAGCTAACTGCACTTTTCTGAAGATAGAAATAAGAATAAAATTTATGAACTGATGCTGGGCCAAAATATTTTAGCACATAATTCTTTTAATGCCCACTTTAACAACTGTAATAATTCTGGGAATTGAGATGAATTCTTAAATTTGGGGTATAATGGGAAGTCTAGCATCCCTGATGATTTCTTGTCAGAGATAGTAGCCCATAATGAACCACTGACTCGGTTACTTGCAGAAAATGGCAACTTGGGGAGCAATAGAAGTGAACTGCTTCCTTGCTAAACAGAGGTGGAGTCATGAATGAGACCTCAACAGTGTTAACCGTTGTGAATCAATAGATCTGGCACTACTGTTAGGCAAAATGAAGCGAGGGCTTCAAGGATGAAGTGAGATAGGTGGAAAATAGAGGTGAAACCTCTGTTTGTTTTCAAGGGGACATTGTCAAGTGTGAAAAATGAAGAATTTGTCCATTTGTCCATTTAACTGAAGTATATTTGACCAATTTCCCATTGTTCTGGACAAGTCACTATTCTTACCCTATCATCCAGTAAAACTGACAAGTCTGCTATTCAGATGAGCCCTGAGGGCACAGATAAACCTCCAAGGGGCTTCAACAACTCACAGAACGACCAGATGACTGCAAAGAATATAAATCCTTCCATCCTCCACCATTCAGTCAGAACTAAAGAAGTTTTTTAGATGAGAAGCGAAACATCTTCAAGGAAAAACAAAGCTCAGTTGCCCCAAGATGCTTTTTCATGACGCTCTGTCCACATTTTGGACAGAGAGCACTGCTGGTTTGAAAGAGGGGTCGAAGAGGCCATCTATGTCAAAATTGAACAACCTTCTCTCAACAGAGGGGTAGGCAGTGGTGGAATTCAAATATGTGAACAACTGGTTCTCTGTGTGGATGCTGCTTCTGGAAGTCCATTCTGGGCCTGGGCAACAAAAAAATAGCGGAAGTGTGCAAATTGGCTGAATCCCACCACTGGGGGTGAGGGATATGACACCATCTATCTCCAGTCTACAACACAGTCCTCTCAGCAGTTCCAAGAAGGCTCCAACTACTTTGCACTACTCAGGTGATCCTGAAGACACAGATAAACCTCAGGTAGCTTTAATGACTCGCTAAAAAAAATGCAAATGGACAGCTGTCTGCAGGAGCATAAATATTTCCATTCCCCACCATCCAGTCAGAACGGAAGAAGCTTCTTGGATGAGAAGTGAAACATCTTCAAAGAAAAATAAGAAAGTCCAGTTGCCTCATGAAAAAGCATCTTTGGGATAACTATGACCTGGATGACTGAGAATCCCCATAGAGAAAGTCCAGTTGCCTTTTGAAAAAGAAAAAAGCACCTTTGGGACAACCATGACCTGGATGACTGAGAATCTCCATAGACAAGTCTACTTGAAATTGTGACATGAAGGGTATAATCGATTTTACCAGTCTCTCTGCTAAAACTTGTACCATGACTACGATGATAATAAATGCTCCCTGGGCACATTTACAAAGCAGAGAACTGTATGGCAACTATTCTTGCATGAAAAGACACTTTTAGGATTGGTACATTAAAACCGTGTTGGAAAACTATAGAATGTGTTCTACCACTGTGTTAGGCCTTCTTGAGCATCAGACTGAAGGATAAAGTGTGACAATGCAATTTCTGCACCAACTGTATTGTCTGAGCACAAGTCTTGATTTGCACAGGTGAATCAAACTATGAACCATCTGTACTAACTGCAACCAGAATTCTGGATTCCTGAGATAAAACACTCACAGCATATCAGCTTTGGCTTTCATGTCTCTGTTTATGTGTACGTGTCTAAGCTGCGCAGTGAATTATCTCGTGCAAGGTAGACAAAATGTCTATGCTCTTATTTTCCCTTGTGATCAGCTATTTATCTGTCTTACAATAGAGCATTTATTTCAAAACCTGCATGACCTCAAAAATGAGAGAAGGTTAAATAATTCTCTTAATTTTCATTTTAATACCAACTTTCCTAGTTTCCTAAATGGATTTATTATGGATGTACAGAGAATGAAATGTGGTTGAAATTTTTGCAGTTCATTTGACCTTCTTGGAGAAGTGAAAGGTGATTCCAGAAATATATGGCCTTCTAGAAGTCCTTTCTGTTTTGTCAGGGATGCCTTAGTTTCTGTTGCTACATTGGGCCCTTTTAACTCAATGATTCCGGCATGAAAATTTAGGTCTTGCTTGTATTCAGTTTAGGACAGCGGCTGCAAACCTTTTCTATACCCCGCACCCCTAGAACGCTTCTGATATATTCTCACACCCCTTACAAAAGTTCAAAATAACGGCAACAAATTATGCACATACACTATAATTTTGAAAACCCAAGTTTTCACACCCCCTGGAATATCATCTTGCACCCCTGGAATATGCATCTTTCAACCCCTGGCTTAGGATATGAAGGCAACCATGGTCTGTTAGGCTTACCAGTGATTAGATACAATGAGAAGATAAGTTAGCAGCCATCTCCAACAAGAGTTATCTTGAAGAACTCCACCAGTGGGATATTAATTCAACCTTTCTCATTTAACAATAACATAAACTACAATATATTTCAATCAAATAACCATTCCAAAATTCTGAAGAACATTAACAGTAGGGGTCTTAATGTCCTCCCAAACAGGTCTTGTGGAAGGGAAATATAAAACATTCCATATAAACTAAGATTGTGCCCTTGTGGTGAAGGACTTATGACTCATTGCCCGATGTTTGGTTATATTGTATAAGAACATAAGTCTCACCAATTGAAGAAGAGTAATATCTGAATAGACACAGAGAGATTCATGCTGTGATATGTTTGTCCATTGCTTTAAATATACTGGAGCTTTTTATTCAGGAAAAATGGATTGAACTGAAAATAGTTATTTTTAATATCCTTTTTCATATTCCACTTCTTTCCCATAATGTTTCTATTAACTTCAAAATGGAAGACCCATGCATCAAAATTCATACGAAGAAAGCATCTTGCTTAAACAACAATCAGCTAGGCCATTTTCTTTCCAAACAAAACCAGTTTCCTTCTGCTTAGCCCATATTTTCATTACCTTTCAAGATGCAATGCACAGCATATTTTTCTTTCTCTGAGCTAATATAAATAGACCCTGAAAGAAGGCATTATTTAGGAAAAATATTAATTAAAATTAACAATAGGGATGGTAGTGCTTGTGGTTCTAAAATTAGAGATGGCTTATTTTATAATACATAGCCATCTCATTGTGATTAGCTTTTAGGCTTGGCTTTACATGTGTGACATAAACATTGAAACACGATGGTGCTCTTCTCTCTAAACATAGTGTCTCTCCAGAGACTTGTATTTTTGGCTAGCTCGGTCTTTTTTTCCTATAATAAAATTGGCAACCTCTAGATCTTTAATGGCAGAATTTAATACTAGAAGGGCAGCCTCTTAAAATCAGTTTGAAAAAGAAATAAAACTTGTTTTACATGAAGCTTTGTTCCTTGTGGATATTTATATGTGTTTCCATTGCAGTAGTTTCTGGCAATATTACTCAAACCCAACAGTTTATTCTCTGTAAAGGTCCATCCTTAAAATAAGCTACTGAACAGATCTATAAATAATAGGGCTTGTACATGCATCGTTTAATGTGCACATATTTTCCTCCTTGTGTTTCATGAGGTTTCACTGTTATTGCTTTCAATCTATAGCTAAAATATATTAGACATTCGTCAGAAATGTTTTTCCTTCCTCAGATTTTATCAACAATTCCAAAAGTTTTATTTTGTTTTTTTTTCCCTGAGAGACCTTCTGCCTACATTACTACTCTTGAAGGAACCCCATACATCACAATTTTTAGTTTGTAGTTAGGTTGCTGTTTGATGTAAGGAATATTATTAGAGCAGCCCAAAGAAGACTCTTCACTTAACTTGTATCTATACTTTGAAAATCATGACTGTGTGTTAACTGCTGGAAAACTCTTTTCCTACATACTGAAATTTATGGAAGCAATGCTCTCTACTTGCTCAGTTTCAGGTACTTTAACAGTACCAAATATTAATTTTTGGAAGAGCTGTGTAATATGTTTATCTGAATTATGCACAAAGACATGGGTTTCATTATGGCATCTTTGTGGACAATCTGATTCATTTGAGAGGTTTTCTTTAGAAAATACTTCTAAAAGATGTAGATATAGGAACAGTGTAGTTTGCAATAAGAACACAAAAGAAGGGAGAAGGAGGATAGAAAGAGGGGAGAAGAAAAGAAGGGGAAAAGAGCAGAATGCACAAGGATAAAAAAAAAACACCCACTGCTGTCAAGTGAAAATTGGGGTGACCCTGTCAGAAACATGACAGGGAACAGTACCTTTCTTGGCTGTCACTGACAACATTTCCAACAGCTGCTCTGCAAGGGAGGTGACTGGCATGTGAGTGGAAATATCTAAGACATTGTGCATTTATTTTGTTGAGAAGAGAATTTAAGCTGGGAACACAGATTCATCTGTCATTATCATATTCTCTGTTGAGTGAATGTTGCCCTTGGCAATGAGGACGTGGTTGCTAATTTAGTTTTTGTTATTCAGCAACCCTGTTCTTTCTTTGCTCCACTCAGGGCCAGTGATTATACTTTTATATTTACACAGAAGGAGAGAAACATACGGTATATGCACATATGCATGCACATGTATGTACACATAAGTGAAAGAGCAAATAAAATGAAAATATGTTTCATTTCTCAGGCCCAATGCACAGAGTATTTTAAAATCACACAATATCCCTGGTTATAGATTTGCAAATGTATAACTGTGCAGGGGAGAGAAACCAATTCTTTGCTGCTGTTATTTTAAACAAATATATAGTATGTCATTCAGCCATGTGCAAAAAAAGCTCTGTTCTCCACTTTATTGGTATAAACAGTCTTAATTTGATTTTAAAAGCTTATTCCAAATGCTTGCTTTAACTTTCATAGGTGAACATGAACGTAGGAAGATCTTGATTGTAGATATTTAATATACCTTGATTTAAATTTAAAATTTTCCATATCTTTAAATTTTCCACACCTTCTGATGGGATTGTCATTTTAAAAACTGGCCCAATTCTGCCAATTATAGTAAAATAATTTCCCAGACTGGATTTGGCATTTTTGTTTACCTATCGAGTCTTTACCAAGGACCTGGGATAGGCAGATGTGGATGTTTGTTGGTATTACAGATATTGTCGCAGGATGGAAGCAGTTCCTAGTAGGGCCACCTTTTGCAATTGAATAATGGTGAATTTGTTAGATATCCTCTTCTTGCTGGACTTGATCTGTAATAACAGATCATTATTTCTTTGTTTTCAATCACTATGTATTTGCGACGGGTAAAAACCTTTTCTTCCAGTAGTTCTGCAGCTGCTGGCCCTGGTTGCTCAGCCAACAGTCCTGAGTCCTGTAACCCATTTTTCACCAGATATCCAGGAACTCCAACATCCAGTGTGGACCTTGTTAACCCGGGCGACGTCCGAGCCGGTATGGCATTCTGCAATTTACGTCTCACCATATTTTTTATGGAGAGACACTCTTTGTCTGACTCCTCTGATGAGACCTGTCCAGTATGGTTGAACCTCTGGCATAGCTCTCATCTTCCTCAGAGTACATAAGTCCCACAACCATGTCAAGGTAGTGCCTCACTGGGTTTTTTTTTTATTGTTGTTGTTGTTGTTTTTTTTGTTGTTGTTGTTATGTTCTCAATTGTCTGAATTTTACCTGAGAACTTTTTTGAGCAGCACCTACAAACAACTCTTATCCAACTACTTTTAAGCCATATTTCCATGAGTGGCAGTAATAGAATGTTTCCTGCTTTGTATCTTTTATTTATTAATTTATTCTTATTAACTTAAATTTTCTGAGATTTCAATCTTTTGTTATTAGCCACATTTTGTTAAAAATCTTATTCCAAAATATTGAGATTTTATTGGATTCCCATCAAAGATAGAAAAAAATTGCTTTCTGGTTGAGACAGATAATTTTTTCCCCCCTAGGCTTGCCATATTGTGATTTAGGCAATTGCTTGCCAAAATCTGTCTCCCAAAACTGTTTCAGGCTTAGTAGAGAGTTACCTATATCTATTTCCAACAATTATAATTATATTGTTGATAAACATTGGGTTGTGCAAAGGTTAGAACTGTACACAGCCTTTGAGATATGCAAAATAATTTAAAAAATATTCCTCAAAATCGAACAATGGACAGTTAGCTAATTAGCAATGCCCCCTATGCCAGCCCTACGTCACTAGCAAACATCAGTCATTCCCTCATACTTCGTCTTTCCACATATTATATAGGCTTTCCCTTCCACTCACAAATCTGAAAGACCCCAGATATGCCTCCTCTTCTCCTCCTTCTCCCTCCTTTTCTGACCCATGGAACTGTCTGTCACTTTGTTGTGCGAAGAGAAACAAAGCGAGCAAGCTGTAGAGCACGAGGAAAACTGTAACTCTGCTCCCCATTCTGTTCCCAAGTGTTTCCTTCCATCAGGAAGGAAGGAAGCTCACCCACTGATTGCCAATGACTGCCAGCCAGCCCTATCATGCCAGCAGGAAATCTGAGTCACTCCCTCATTCTTCCCTCGCTGGCCACCAGTGTTAAGAGATTTCAAATTTGGACTTCCGGTGGATTAGCGCTAGCGATGGCGGCTACTTTGTAGCCATCCTCCTGACAAAGTGTTAGAATCGCTAAGAACAGTAGGCATCAGCTGTTCTGCGGTTCAAACCTCCTTCCCGGGCAAAGGGGGGGAGGGGAGTGTTATCTGAATAGTGGTAGAGCCTCTGAAATCCCCCTAAGAAATTTTTTTGGGGGGTGAAAAGAGTGCTCCCACGGAGTTCAGATTTTCTCCGCTTCTCAGCTGTCTTTGTCTCTAGGGACAAAGCAAGACGCCGCTCCCACCTCCGCGAATAAAGTGATCTGGTGAGTTATCTTAAAAGCGGACAGAGCTGAATATAGGATTTTATTTTTCTTTGATTTTATTTGGGTTTAGTTTAAAGGTTTATTTTTATCCCCCCCTTTTTTTTTGCTGAAAGGGAAAGTAAAATGGCGATCGGCAGGCTTTTTTTTTTTAAGTGATCGGAATGGAACAGAACGGATTTGATTACTTATAATGATTTTTTGAAGGTGGACTTGGGTTTTAGGAGGATTATTTTCCCTCTCTGCTTAACCTTTTTTTTATTATTATTATTATTTAAGGGATTTTTTTGTATCTTTTGTATTTTTTTTTAAGAAGGAGGAAAGAGGAAAAAATCTTTGAAGATGGCTTCAAAGCGTCAAGCCATTTCTACAGTACCCAAGGTGGCTTCTTCTCCTGCGATATTACCAGCACAACAACCTAAACCTACACCACCATCTTCTCCTCCTCTGCAACCAATAACGGTAAAAGATATGCAAGATATAATGGGAAATGCTATATCTCAAATTAGAGGTGAAATGAAAGAGCTTTTGGTAGAGAACAAGAGCATTTTGAGGCAAGATATAGTTTTGGCTTTAAAAGGACTTGCCTCTGTGGTTGAAAAATTGGATTCTCGAGTTGAAGAAGTTGCAAACAAGGTGGAGGTTTTGGAGGAAAAGTTTGAAGGAATGGAAAAAAAGGTGGAAATTTCACAAGATGAAATTGTTATGTCTCAATATAGAGAGATGGAATTTGCTTTAAGAATAAGGGGCCTGAGAGAGGATATGCAACAAGACCTGAGAGAGATGGTAGTAAATGATTTTGCTGTGATTTTGGACAGAGATAAAGACGAAATATCTAGAGAAATTGAAAAAATATTTAGAGTTAACTCCTGGGTTGCAAAGCAAAGAAACCTGCCAAGAGATGTGGTAATCTATTTTGGGAAAAGATCTCTACGCAATGAAATAATACAAGCTTTTTATAATAAGAGGTTCCAGATTGCTGCACAAGATGTTATAATTTTAAAGGAGATCCCATCTAAAATTTTAAGAAGAAGAAAAGAGTTTGCTTTCTTAGCAGATGAACTTAAAAAAAGGCAAATGCCATTCAGATGGGATATTCCGACTGGAATAGTGGTGAGCCATGCGGGGATACGTTATAGACTTAATACTGTTTTTAAAGCAAAGGAGTTCTATACTTCGGTCCTGGGAGCACGCTCATCACCACCTATAATGTTTAAAGTCTTGGATGGGAAGGAGGTTGAGCAGCAGTCTGAAGAAGTTGTATTGATGAAAGCTGGAAAATCACAGGCTGAGTGGTTTCAACACGCTGAGATGAAAGAGCAAAGAATGACTCGGGCAGCGCATAGACGTAAGGAAAAGGAACAACAGAAGAAAGATGTCAAAGAAGTTTCACAAGAATTTGTTTCTGAGCCTGTGGGAGGAGCCAGACCTAAGAGATCTTCGGTACAATCTTCAATGGCAGATCTTCAAGCAGTCTTCTCTAGGATTTTGGATGAGGGAGATGGTAAAGCTCCTGACATGGAATGCTAATGGCCTTAATTCCCCTCAAAAGAGAAAGAAAATATTTCACTATTTGAAGCAACATAATAATGACATTATTTGTTTGCAGGAAACGCATATTATCTCTAAGGATCAAAAATATTTAGTTAATGCTCGATTGGGATCTCATTTTGTATCTTCTGCTCTTGGGAAGAAAGGGGGTGTAGTTATTTATGTTAAGCAAAATTTATCAGCTCGTTTAGTAGATTCTGACCCTCAAGGGAGATATGTTATGATTGAAGTGGGATTGTATGGTAAGAAAATACTTATAGTAGGTTTGTATGCACCAAATCAACAACAGGAACAATTTTATAAGTTGTTACATCAAAAATTGATTTTATTGGATTATAGATCTGTTATATTAATGGGAGATTGGAATTGAGTTTTAGATACATGTAGACATAAAAAAGGACTTTCTACTTCCTTTAAACAGGCTAAATTACCTAAGGCCTTTTTTGATTTGAAAGAGGACTGGGAGTTGCGAGATTATTGGCGAGAACATAATTTGGAAGAGAGAGACTTCACTTTTTTTTCGGATAGACATCAATCTTTTTCAAGAATTGACTTTTTTTTTATTACAACAGATTTATATTTTAGGGCAAAGAATGTAAAGATATTTCCAAGGACACTGACAGATCATAGTCCAGTATGGATGGAACTGGTTATTGAAAAAGAGGAGAGAAGATCTTGGAGGTTGAATGAAAATTTGTTTAGGCAAGAAATGAATGTTCAGAAACTTAAAGAGCATTTAAAGGAATATTTTGTTTTAAATATGCATAAGGGTACTTCAATGTCAATGGTATGGGATGCAGGTAAAGCTTATATGAGTGGGGTATTGATGCAAATGAATAAGATTCATAGACAGAAACAGGTGCAGAAATGTAATGAGTTGGAAGAAGAGATTAAATTAAAAGAAAAAGTTTTAATTTCGAATCCTACAGATGAGAAGATTAAGGAATCTATAAAACTGCTTAAATCGCAATTTAATATGTTAATGGCAGATCAGACTGCAACTAACTTATTGTATATGAAACAGAATACATTTTGTAATGCTAATAAGCCAGGGAGATGGCTGGCTTATCAATTGCGAAAGAAACAGAAGTTGAGAATTATAGACAAAATAAATTATAAAGGTAAATTGGTATTTCAGAAGGAATTGATTAAGAAATCTTTTTTAGATTATTATAAAAAATTATATATGGGTAGGAAAGTACAGGCTTTAGATATAGATAAATATTTACAAGATGCTCATTTTCCTAAACTAACAGAAGATCAGAAACAAGAAATTAATGGATTGATTACTATAGAGGAAATTGTGAAAGCAATTAAAGAATTAAAGTTAGGTAAAGCACCTGGCACTGATGGACTGACATCAATTTATTATAAGACTTTGATAGATGAGTTGATAGAACCTCTAAGGGAACTTTTTAATAATATATTACAGGGTTTAGAGACCCCCTTGTCTTGGGGCAGAGCTTTTATATCTTTGATCCCAAAGGAAGACCAAGATCTTACACTACCAAAGAATTATAGACCTATATCTCTTTTGAATGTAGATTATAAGATTTTTTCAAAAATTTTAGCTAATAGACTTATGATTGTGTTGAATCACATATGGATCAAACTGGTTTTATAACTGGAAGGTATATGAAAAATAATGTTAGACAAATCATTAATTTAATAGAATATCTGGATAAGAATAATCAAATCTCTGCAGGATTGATATTTTTAGATGCTGAAAAAGCTTTTGATCAATTAAATTGGCAATTTATGTTAAGATTGGTCGAGGAGATGAATTTTGGAGATAAAATTTTACAGGCCTTTCGAGCTATTTATCAAAAACAAACGGCACAACTTATAGTTAATGGAGGTTTATCAGAGGTATTTCCAATTGAAAAGGGGACTAGACAGGGCTGTCCATTGTCTCCATTGCTGTTTGTTTTAACCTTGGAAATTTTACTGATCAAAATTCGGGAATCATCGAAGATAAAAGGAATAGAAATTAATAAAAAAGAATATAAATTAAGGGCTTTTGCAGATGATCTAGTTGTTACATTATCTCAACCAATTTATTCTGTAATGGAGTTGTTACAATTAATAAATCAATATGGACAAGTTTCAGGTTTTAAAATTAATAATAATAAGACTAAAATATTGCCTAAGAATATGACCATTTTGGATAAGGAGACCTTGGTTAAATTGACAGGTTTTGAAGTTGTTAATAAGGTAAAACATTTGGGGGTTACTTTATCAGCTTCTAATGTAAAACTATACAAAAATAATTATGAAATGTTGTGGGTTAAAATATAAAAGGATTTGGATAATTGGAAAAAGCTGCAATTGTCCCTTTTGGGGAGAATAGCAGCGATTAAAATGAACGTTTTGCCAAAATTTCTTTTTTTATTTCAAATGATACCTATTTTAAAGAAAGAAGCAAATTTAGATGAGTGGCAGAAAGGCATCAATAAATTTATCTGGGCAGGGAAAAAAACCAAGAGTAAAACTTAAAATTATACAAGATATACGAGAGAGAGGTGGACTCAAGGTACCGAATCTGAAATTGTATTATGACGCTGTGGTTTTGACATTAATTAGTGATTGGGTTAACTTAACAAATGTAGATATACTCCTTCTGGAGGGATGGGATTTACTGTTTGGATGGCATGCCTATTTAATTTATAATAAAAAGGTCGATAGGGTTTTTAAATCTCACATTCTAAGAATTTCTTTACTTCGGGTTTGGAAGAAATATTATAGAAGTGAGTCAAGAATTCCATTATGGGCTATTCCATGGCATGCAATAGAAGGAATAAGGAGAGGAGTTAAGATGGATACTATTTCTTATACACAATTACTTAAGTGGGATGGTAAAAATTGGCAATTAAAATCTATGGATGAATTAGTACAACTATCGGAAAGGTGGAAGATAGATTATAAGGTGGGCCTGTTTAGAGAGGATGAGAATTTGTTAAAACAAATCAGAGATCAAAGTCGAACTCACATTAAAAGAATTTATGGTGTGTTAGTGGAATTGGATTCAGAAGCAGAGTTAGTTAAAGACTGTATGGTTAAGTGGGCACAAAATTTTGATGAACCGATTTTATTAGACACATGGGAGATCATTTGGGTGAGGAATGTCAAATTTACACAAGCCCAAAATCTACAGGAAAATTTTTATAAAATGTTTTATAGATGGCACCTTGATCCACAAAAAATGTCTCGTATGTATTCAAACCTGCAGCCTAAATGCTGGAGATGTGGTTGCTTGGATGCCACTTATTATCATATTTGGTGGTCATGTAAAAGTATAAAAGCTTTTTGGATTAAGATATGGTGGAATATTCAAAGAATTTTTAAAAGAAGGATAAAATTTACTCCACAACTGTTTTTGTTGGGTATTGTTTTGGATTGTGATGATAAAGAGATTATTTTAATGTTAAATTTAATTACTGCGGCTAGGCTGTTAATAGGGCAATATTGGAAGAAGGAATTTTTGCCTACTTTGCAAGAATGGTTTTTTAAAGTATCTTATCTAGAGGAAATGGCAAAAATTTTGGCTTTCTTGAAAGATCAATCGCAAGAGAAGTACCTCTTGGTGTGGAAAAGATGAATAAATTTTATACAATATAAGTATGATACAAGAAAATACCATCTAGCTTTTGAATAATTTATATTTAAAGTTTAAGATATTTATGTAGAAGTATAATCATTATTATTTTTTATTTTTTTTTATCTTTTTTTATTTTATCTTCCTTTCTGTTTTTTATATATAATGGAGTTAAAGTATGTTATAATTTGTTTATTGAGTGTAATGATATTAGTTTAAGGTTTATTTGGGTTTAAAATTGTTTTTTCTTTTAAGTTCTAGTTAAGCCTGTATTCAGCTCTGGGAAGAATGGGGGAGGGTTTGGGGGAGGGTTGGGAGGGATTGGGGAAAGAGTTTTTATTGTAAAATTTTAAAAAACTTTTAATAAAAAAAGAGAGAGATTTCAAATTTCAGTCTCAGTTCCAAATCAGTAATGGCCACTTTTATGTTGTGCTTTGCTGCCAGCCAATTGGGTACAGGGGTCAGAGGGAAGTGAGAAGGATTGGGATTGCCCCTACCATCTTCACTCTTGCAACATGCAACCTACAGATTTCTGGGAAGTGTGCTAACAACTACAATTTGGCCATATGTCAATCCCACAGGAGTCATGAGTCCTAGATTTTGGACACATTCTGTAAATTAGCCCATTTGAGATCTGTTGATTCAAAAATTGTTGCTTTATGATGCACTGTATCACCCAATTGAAGTATCAGACACAAGAGTTTTAGTAGTACATAGATTATGCGAGTCTCAGTTCAAAACAACCAAAAGCCAGCATAATGCCTGCCCCTTGTGACAGCACATTTCCAAAAGAAAATTTGCTTGTTTTCTCAACATGCTTTATAAAAATAATAAGTAACACTACTGTGTATAATTGTAATAACCAAGTTCTGATATTCTATGCTTTTCTATCCTGTATCTCCCGATGACTACAAGTCAAGCCATGAACTATTACTTTCACTACACATAATTTGTGGCATCCATTGAGATCTAACCAGGCTTTTGTTGAGGGCTTTGAGACATGCTCCTTTCTTATCTTCTTATAGATGTATGCTTAATTTATCTCTTTCTAATCATTGTGATAAGTGAAAAAAGAATATTAAATGCTATTAACAAGCTCAGCATGATAATCAATTTGTTTTTAGCTCTGGTCAGAGAAAGCTGTTTAAAGTCTTCCATTTTGCCAAACATATTCTACACATTATGCAAAATAAAACTAGTAGAATTCTGAACTAGAAGAGTTCAGAATGAAGGCTGTCTGCCGCAGATTATAGCTTTTCTTGGTACCCCTTATAAACTCAGAGGAGCAAATGGCATATTTACAAAGTCAGTAAGCACAACTGTGCACACAAATACATGTTACTTATAACAAAAAGCTTGTAAAAGTTTATAAAAAAGCAAACTTTATATCAGGAGATATAAAAAGCATAATGCAAAATCTTTGTTTTCAAAACTGATAAAAAGTCAACTTTCTCTTTTTCTACCCTCCTTCTCCAAATCCTCAGAGTTAATTCCAAGAAGCTCCTCAACTCCTCTTTTTCAAGTTCCTCATAAGGAGGACTTGAAAAAGAGAAGAATTCAATTCCTTCTACAGTTTAGGGCTACCAGATCCGGACTGTACTAGGTGGAAACTCAACAACAGAATTTTTCCATTTAGATCTGATAGCTGCTAAACTGTAATTTCTCAGTTTCCTTGACCAAACTGAAGAAGGAGGATTACCAAGTACAAATGAGCTCCTGGGTTTTTATTATTTATTTATTTATTTTTCTTTTCATTGATCAGTTGTGATGCTGCAAATATGAAAGTTGCAGCTGCCCCAAAAAATGCAATTCTGAGTTGCATTAACAGAGGGATAGCATCAAGATCACGAAAAGTGATAACACTCCTTTACATCGCCCTAGTGAGGGTGCACTTGGATTATTGAGTACAGTTCTGATCACCACAATACAAAAAGATGCTGAGACCCTAGAAAGAATGCAGAGAAGAGCAACAAAAATGACAAAGGGTGTAGAGAGACTAAATTGTATGATGAACAGTTGAGGAAGATAGGTATGTCTAGTCCACTGAAGGGAAGGGATAGGGGAATATGATAACTATCTTCCAGTACTTGAGAGGCTGTGACAGAGAAGAGGGGACTGACTTATTCTCCAAAGCACCAGAGGCCAGGACAAAAAATAACGGGAGGAAGCAGAGATCCTATCTAGAAGTAAGGATACATTTTCTGACAGTAACAAGAATTAATCAATGGAATGGCTTGCCTCCTGCTTGTCAGTATTCCATTACTGTAGATTTTCAGAAATAGACTGGACTACCATTTGACTGGGATATAAGGTCTCCTACCTTGAGCAGTGGACCATAAGAAAAGTTGAAAGGCTGAAAGGCTGAGTGCAAAAGAATTGAGGCCTTTGAACTATGGTGCTGGAGAAGACTCCTGCGAGTCCCCTGGACTGCAAGGCAATCAAACCTGTCAGTGCTACAGGAGATCAACCCCGATTGCTCTTTAGAAGGCCAGATCCTGAAGTTGAAACTCAAGTACTTTGGCCATCTAATGAGAAAGAAGGACTCACTGGAGAAGGGTCTAATGCTGGGAAAGATTGAGGGCAATAGAAGAAGGGGATGACAGAGAATGAAGTGATTGGATGGAGTCACTGAAGCAGTAGGTGTGAACTTAAATGGACTCCAGAAGATGGTAGAGGACAGGAAGACCTGGAGGAACGTTGTTCATGGGGTCGCGATGGGTCAGACACAACTTCGCAATTAACAACAACACCTTGAGCAAGGCGTTGGAATAGAAGGTCCCTTCTGTAAGGTCCCTTCCAGCCCTAGGGTTCTATGTTCTATTTTCTAAATCATTTTCAAATATGTCCAGGCTAAAAGGTTGTTTAAAGGGAAGG
This sequence comes from Crotalus tigris, assembly GCF_016545835.1. NCBI lineage: Eukaryota > Metazoa > Chordata > Lepidosauria > Squamata > Viperidae > Crotalus > Crotalus tigris. The sequence goes on along the minus strand of NW_024100599.1, from coordinate 2,400,942 downwards.
TACGGTAGCCATGAGAACAGTTAAAGCAAGATTACTTCTTTTAGTTTTTGTTTTAATTGATACTAGCTTGCATTTGTATTATAACCCCTTTGTATTTTCAGTATAATTATTTGTATCTTATTCATTATATATTTCACAGTTAAAATTCAAAAGAAGGATACAAAGAGATGAAACAAATAAAGAATTATAAATACATGTGAAATGTCATGACACTTTAATTTTCACAAGCCAAGTTTGAGAACATGTGTCAATTTACCCTTTTCCAATTTTGGTGCCTTCCAAATTTGGTACAGCACAGTACAGTACAGATTTCTACTCCTGGAACTCCCCAACCCAACCAGCAGATCCATTGCTAAAAAAAAAAAAAAACAACTCTAGGAGCAGAAATCTGATGGGGAGGTGGCATCGTTCATTCTTTAGCCATCATCAATTCCTATTTAGAATTCTGCGTACCATAAAATGCAGTTAGGTGTTTGATTCTTATATAGCATAAGCAAATTGCTTCTTTGCGATACAAGGAAATAAAGAATGCCTCTCAGGCAGCAGGCTTCCTCACACAAGAATATGGCAGATGTGGGTTTATTTTCAAATTAACATTTATACAGGAACAAATTCATAGGGGAAAAATACTTAAGAAACAATGGAAGATTTTTTTTAAAAAAAATCTTTAGTGGACAGCCTTTTTATTATTTTGTCACACTGTTTCAAAAGAACCCACTGCACATAGCAAACGAGGCAGTATCCTTTCCCCAATATAATGCTATAAAATTTGATCACTAGGCAAATAGAACAAAGCTTTTGCAATAAATGCAACTCTGGATCATCTCCCTCCAAGCTTACAACACTCTTGTTTTTTTCTATAACATTTCAGATTTTTTGTTCAGAGACTGTATTCTTGTAAGGCTTGACCTCGAACTCTCTCCTATAATCTTCAACCCACCTGAGGCTCATATGCAGCTTACCTGCACTCTGTATTTTTGTTGAGCACCATATCTAGGGAGACAGTGCAAGTGGACTCCATCTTAAAGTTGATCATATAAAACTGCCATATCATCTCCAAGGTACCAATAAAATATCTCCTAGAGTTAACATTTTGTGAGATACAGTTGTATTCTGTCTACTATATATTCTAAGTGGTTATATCATTAATAATCAGACTGAGCAAGAATCCAGAGCTATTTGGAAAGATCTTGTGATGATTTCCTCATCTGTTCTTTGGACTTTCCCATTAAGCAGAATGTTTGTTGAAGTGGTAGCAACACTACAACCTCTGGACTTTCAAGCAGAGGGCAAAGTAGGGTCAGACTGCTTAGTACTTGAATGGAAGACAACCTGAAAACACTAGGGTCAAATGGCTGTGTCAATGAACTTAACAAAAGTCATTATATGCACAAAGATAATAATAATAGACTAGACTAGACTAGATAGAATAGAATAGAATAGAATAGAATAGAATAGAATAGAATAGAATAGAATAGAAGCTGTAAGGGACCTTGGAGGTCTTCTAGTCCAGCCCTCCGCTCAATCAGGAGAACCTATACCATCTCAAACAAGTGACTGTCCAGTTTCTTCTTAAAAACCTCCAGTGATGGAGTGCCCACGATTTCTGGAGGCAAGCTGTTCCACTGGTTAATTGTCCTCACTGTCAGAAAGTTTCTCCTTAATTCCAGATTGCTTCTCTCTTTGATAAGTTTCCAACCATTGTTTCTTGTCCTGCCTTCTGGTGCTTTGGATAATAATGTGACCCCCTCTTCTTTAGCAGTGCTTCAAATACTGGAATACACGAACACAAATATCATTTTGCATCACATCCGAAATTCTGACAGATTTCTTATCTTTTAATTTAACTACACACCTTGTCTAGTGGACTTACTGATAAGGATGGTTGGAAATAGAAATATGAGCAGTAGTTATTATTTATTTTGAATATACCATACCTAATGAACCCTGCCTTGAAGGTTTTTTTTTAAAGATATGAATTTATGCATATAAATTAAAATGTAAACTAGTACACAATCAAAGGTAAGACATAAAAGTATTTGCAGCAACTATAGCTTCCAGGAGAACAATCATAAAATTAATTTCCTGAGTTGCACAGCAATATCAATAGAATATTTCATCTGTAAGTACCCAGATTGGTTTCTAACATTGATGGATATGAGGTGGAGAAAGTATTGAATTTTATTCCTAATTAGCTTTTTTAAATAATAATAATAATAATGAAATAGCCTCGTAATAATTTTCCTTCATGTCTTGTTCATAAAGGTATCTGTGTATAGGAATTTAATTTATATGCCAATGATGTTTTATGCATTGTCCTCGCTGTATCTCATTAGTAGCATTAATAGGCACTCCACTACATTGTGTTACAAGGTTAATTGGGACAAATCCCAAAAAAGTCATTCTTTCCCTTTTCATAGTAAATATGACATCACCTGCTACAGAACTCATCTGAATGAATTCCAAACATAAGTTATTTAGAGAAAACTTTCCTTACAGTGTCATACTCACTTTCGGACAAAATGTTAAAAATATCTAGTTAAACTTCTAATAGGATAATAACAACATCATAGGTGACACTGTAATCTGCCATGGATGTTTGATGTTTTTGTCTATAAAGATTATGCTGGTGATGTCTTGTTTTTTTTTTACTTCTCTTCAGAACCAAATTATGTATTCAAATCATATGATTTTGAATATAAATATAAAGTACTGCTTTACAAATTCTTAGTAGAGACACACTTGGAATATTGCATCCAGTTTTGGTCACCACAATATAAAAAAGATGCTGAGACTCTGGAATGTGCAGAAAAGAGCAATAGAGACTATTAGGGGGTTGAAGACTAAGACATATGAAGAACAGGTATGGAATTGGGTCTGTCTAGTCTAGTGAAAAGAAGGATTAGGGGTGATATGATAGCAGTGTTCCAATATTTGAGGAGCTGTCACAAAGATGAAGGGGGCATACTATTTACCAAAGCACCAGAAGGCAAGACAAGAACCAATGAATGGAAACTAATCAAAGAGAGAAGCAACCTAGAATAAGGAGAAATTTTCTAATAGTGAGAACAATCAACCAGTGGAATGCCTTGCTTTAAGATGTTGTGGGTGCCCCGTCACTGTAGGTTTTCAAGAAGACACTGGACAGCCACTTGTCTGAAATGGTATATAGTCTCCTGCTTGTGCATAGAGTTGGACTAGATGACCTTCAAGATCATTCCAACTCTGTTATTCTATGTTCTATGATATCTTTAGCATCTAAAGGGGAGAAGGCACTGATGAAAACTTGTTGAAAAGGCAGATCTCCAAGATAATCAACTTATTTAGACCATGCCAGCCCTTACATTCAAACAATGAACCAAACTTCTCAGGGGTGGGCTGAGAAAGGTAATGGTCAATGCCATACTCCTGCATTCACCCTATTCCTATCATTTGGAGGATTCAGGGTAAAGAAATAGAAAATGTAATCACTTTAAAGAAGCTACACTCTGTGATAGTGCAAAAATAAGGAATTGACCCACTTATCTAATTTCAGAGCCATAGACTTGGTGACCTCCCTATCCTAGTGAAATACATTACTTTCTAGGCCAATCAACCTTTGCAATTACATTCCTGATCAGCAAAAGGGGGAAAAAATCAGTGTAGTATTTGAAAGCCCTTTCCTTAAATATCTAAATTTTTCATTTCCACAGCTGAATCATTCCCAAGGTCTCGCTATAAAATACATTCCAGAGAGAAATGGTTTTCGGTAAAGATATTTTTTAGCTTTTATGTAATTTTTATTTTTGTATGTTCTATTTTTACCCCATCTTTCTTATGCTGGTCTTTGATTGGTTAACTGGGAATAGAAAGTTCAAGGCATAGCAGAGGCACATGGTCCAAGATTGGGGTTGATAGAGGTGAGCAGATCAATTCATAGAACAAAGAACATAGAATAATAGAATTGGGAAGGATACTTGGAAGTTCTGCAGTCCAACCCCTATACCATTGTGGATAAATAGTTCTCCAATGTCTTTTGAAAACCTCCAGTGCTGGAGCATCCACAACTTCTGGAGGCAAGCTTTTCCATGATTAATTGTCCTCACTGTCAGGAAATTTCTCCTTAGTTGGATCTTTCACCTGTTTACCTGAATTCTGGTCATGCCCTCAAATATATCAAGAGGACAGAAAGAGGGATGTCAGGATTTCTTCTAATCCTAAGTGAGAAAAAAAATTTATTCCATTCACACTGTATCATTTAAAGTATATACCATTGAGGTGTGATATGCTACTGATATAATTTTAAAAGCAAATTGATTCTACTTAGCTCAATTCAGATTACCCAATTCAAAAGCAAGAATCAGAAAAAGGGAAGATTTCTTTCCATTGATATCATAGGACATTGCCAAATAACTATTCATATTTTAAATTTAGCTTTTAAAACTTTTGAATATAACTGGAGGAATTTTACAAAAGGATATACTTTTCTGAGCTGCTAAAGCCTATTAAATTTCCAAGAAGTAGGTATTGATATTAGGATGCTAGGATCCATTATATTTTGATGTTTACATTTGCACAATATTTTTGCTGCTTTTGTTGAGGTGACTAAATATCATTTAGTATTCTGTGTGTTGTGGGGAAGGCAAATGTCAAACATATATTTTAAGAGACTCTTGATGCATTAGATCTTTTAATATTTAGGATAATATAATCCACTATAATTCCCCCAATGTTTTATTTGAATGTTATACTTGGGAAGAATATTTTATGAATGGGAAGGTGAGTGATGAATGAAGTCCAAAAAGGTAATGAAAGAATTTAAGAAATTTTAAAGAATTCCCAGACAAATTCTAGGGACAACATCTGATTCTCAGACATAATAATAGTAACAATGACCACAGATATTTGATTTTGTAATTATACAGCAGTATACTATCTAACATTTATCTTATTTAGGAAAAAACATTTCATCTAATTAGTAAAATAATTCCCTGAAGCATAAATCTCATAAAGCATCATGAAATAGCTATGTAATTCAGTATTTTTTAGCTCTTTGTTTGTTGTTATTAGATTCATGCTATCCTCAATGTTTGTCTCTTTGGGCATCAGGTAATATTTGCATCTCATGTCAACAAGCAATTAATCTTTAATTTACATTAACTAATATAAAGCAGATAAAGTTACTGCATTTTAATTCATGTTCAGCCTAAACTAAAGCAAGCTCCAAAACAGATTTTTTTTTAAAAAAAAGAAATAAGATTACTGTTTAGAATATTATTTAGACCAAAATAATTACATAATTATTGGCATTTAGGGAGTGCTTTTCATTATTTTACTCTGAAAAAGATCTCAAATTGTGATGAAGCTTTCTGATGCTGTACTATGATTATGATTCTAATGAACATGGCTGATAGGTACATCTATTAATCTATATTATATCATATTACAGTTGTATACTAGTGTGGGAAGTCACCCCCCCCCACAGAGAAAGAAATATTTTTAGAAATATTTAAAAGGCAGAATATATTTCCCTAAAGGATTTTAAAAGCAGAAACCAACCCTGCCCCCAAGTCTCTCTGTCCCAAACAGAAACCAAATTTGCAGAACTGCAGGTGTAATAATCTTGTCAGAAAGACTGGAGCCAGGAAACTGGGATTAGGAAAAAAGATTCCCTAGAATCAACAACCCCTCAGGCCAAAAATCTAAGAATCATCAGCCACAGTCACAGGGAAGCAGGATATGACCTTTGGGACATAATAGGATTAACCCACCACCATCAGAATACCAGAAAGGGATACTCAGACTCAGGTCAAAGTTCATGCCACAGGAACAACTCCAAGCAAAAAGCTCCAGAGGGTATAAAAACCCACTCCCTACATATGCTCACTCTCTTTTCTTCCAGAGCCATCTTTCTGTCTGGCTCTCCTCTTCAATAAACTGCAACCTTCTTTCTAAAGCAGTCCCGTGTTGTTTATTCCCGGCTTGGACTCAACCATGATGAAGACTTTTCCTTCAACACTAGCACTAAATGACTGTGATTTCTAGCCCAGTTCACCACTCAAGGTTGTTGTGGTGGGAAAAGAGGAGGAGGAAGGAGCATTGGGTAAGTTTGCTGGAGATAGATAGAGAGAGACAGAGACAGACACAGACACAGAGAGGGAGAGGGAGGGAGGAGAGAGAAATGCAGGATAAAAATTTTATAACAACTAGATCTTCTAATCCAAATGTTAAATCTGCAAAACAGTCTGGTCAGCAGTAAATTCATTTTTAATAAGAATTTCATTTAAATAGTGATTTAATATTTCCCTGAGTGCCTTAGAATTCTTTAGCAAAGAAAATTATGTGGGACGGGGGAGGGCTGCTAATTCACCTTTCTTTCTGGGATAAGTGATCTCTCATCTAACTATTAGAATATAGCAGAAGTTTCTATAGAAAGGAAAGTTGACATTTCTATTAAGAAATGCCAGATAAGTTCCCATATGGAATCTCTTCGCTGTTATTTTTTCAACACCAAATAATTCTCTCCCAAAGTCAGTAGGGTAGCCATGAATATGCATTTACTTGAGTTACATACAGCTGATCAAAGTTTCATTTAAAGTTTAAACCTCTCAGGCCATAAAATGGAAATCATTTCCAGGGGAAAAAGAAACCTATTCATGGAAGCTTCTACCACAAGTGAAGACAACAAAGAATACTTTAATAAGCATAACATGCTGTCTGTAAAGAGATTCCAGCTCCCTAATGTCTGTGTATGACTTTTTCTTGCTTAAAATCCTTCCTTTCTCACAAATTTAAAAATGATATTATGTCAAATAAAAAGACTTGGGGATGACTTTTGCAAGACTTGGTCATTTTCCATTCTTTGCATTCACACCGTACAACTGAACTATTAAATATACTTAAAAGGAACAAGGAATCTACATATACATACCAAAACCCAAGACTCCTTACTTGTTAACAATTGCTCAATTCAAAGCCTTCACATCTTCTGGGATAAAAAAACGATAAGGGGAAAGTTCAATATGCTTTGCTCATGAAAACAAAAGTTTGGGATTAATTAAGAGATGTTTCTAAACCTTTCATATTCATAATTGTCCTTTCCTTTAAGGGATTCAGCCTGCACAGTTCAACACTATCGGCCTTTGCCACACGTTTTAGAAAAAAAATCTCCCAAAGTATATGAAAAACTCTGTCACTAGCCTACTCCTTAAAAAAATGCAGTCTAAACTACAACTCCCACAGTTTCCAGTATGAGGAGCCAACACAGTATAGTGATTAAAATGAGCAGGAAGACTCATGTACTTCTCTATCTTTGAGCATGGAAGCTCTCTGGATGACTTTAGGCTGGTCATAATCTATTTCAGAGAATTACTGTTGAGCGGAAAAATTGGTTCTCTCTGCACATGGTTGTTTTCTTGCAAATGTTTCATTACCCAAAGTAGGTAACATTATCAGTGTAGTGATGTTACCTACTTTGGGTAATGAAACATCTGCAAGAAAACAACCAAGTGCAGAGAGCACCAAGGACACCTCATTTCAACCCTGAGCTCCTTTGATCTGAAGAGCAGCAGCAAAGGATGAGATAGAAGTCTAAAGAATGTGGGAATAGTAAAGGTTGGCAGGGATTGTTTTCAGCCTGGCTTGGCTTCCTTGTTCTCTCAAAAGAAGGTCCAGAGGGAACTTAGGAATGCTTGCCCAACTACGGTGAGGAGAACGGTGCCATCTGCAGAATGCCAAGTGCATTGCTAGGGTGAGAACTTGAGATAAAGCCTGGTGATGCTTATGGGACATAGAACTGTATAATATGCAAAAAAAGGAGCTCTCTCTTTTTTTGGCAGAGGTTACAGGTAACTGATGTGGCAGTGGGTGTTGGAATGGTGCAATGGGAGAGAACTGGAAGGGGCTCCATTGTACTTAGAAGGCTAGATTAAGGCACTAAAGCAGAAGGCTGAGGAATCATGTAAAACTGTAGTCACTCTCAAGAGAGAAATGAATTACTTCTGCCAATCCCAAAGCTTTCTTCTCCTTCTGTTCCAACCAACTGATATATGTGGGCAATAGAGGAGACAGAAAGGAAGGTCACCTTCCTTGCCTGCTACATTATAAGGGTTAGAAGGGTGGGTCAGGTTAGGGATCTTCAAAAAAAAGTGCAAGAAATAGAAGGAATGGATGGAGAAAGAAGTTGTGAATCTAAGATTTATTTATTTTGGTCATCCTCAAATTGCATTTTTCAAAGAATTTCATTAGGACCCCTCAGAACCCTTACTCTTGCAGTATATTTATAGTGGAAAGTGTGATTGCAGTTTGATCTGTCTGTTAAGTTATGCTGCTGTGCAAATGCTATTAACTTCAGTAGAGCACAGGGCTCACACACCAGTTAGAGTAAAATGGGTTGGTATTTTATGCTGAAGCACTTATTAGGTATTTTATGCTGAAACACTGCATATTTAGAGTCTAATCCTGTTGACTGAAAAGACTGAAACATGGTTTATGTATTCAACTCTTCGTAGGTCATCTTTCAATGACTATATTATGTATTTCAATGAATAAATGCAACAGCTAATACATTGGAATGAATGGATAACATCACAAAATCATCTATATGATGCTATAGTTACATGAAATTACTCCTTTGAATCTAATTAGACTGTTTACCTGATTTTTCTGCAAACTTTTTTTGAAGAGAGACAGAAAATCTTCAGTATTTTTCTACACCATTAATTATGGTATTCTGGAACCACTCTGTGAACTGGGAATTAAGGGTTCAGTTCACAGACATTCTGCTTCTACATGCACCTATATATTTAGAAACTGGGTGGGTAACCATCTTGCAGGATCCAATCTGGGTCGGTTATCAGGACTGGAGATGAGTCTTCCAAGCTTTCAGATATGCACTGGTGCCCAATCTCAGGGAACTTCTCTCACACCAGAATGTGGTAAGAGAGAAGTTCCTCAAAGATGGGTTCTAGCTCAAGTCTGAAAGCTTAGAAAACTAAAGATAGATAACCTTTATTGTCATTTTTTTTCCTGTGGGCAGAATGGCACACATTCAAAATGAAATTTAGTTGCTTCGTCTCAAAGTGTACAATACATAACACATTTAAAACATACTATATACAACATATGTATAGACCTACACCCTTACATTCGCAACATTGTACAAGAGGTAGCAACTAAAACCATCCCAAAGAAAAAGAAATGCAAGAAAGCAAAATGGCTGTCTGAGGAAGCTTTGCAAATAGCTGAGGGAAGAACGGAAGTGAAAGGCAAGGGAGAAAGTAAAAGATACACCCAATTGAATGCAGAATTCTAGAATAGCTAGAAGAGATAAGAATGCCTTCTTAAATGAACAGTGCAAAGAAATAGAAGAAAACAATAGAATAGGGAGGATCAGAGATCTCTTCAAGAAAATTGGAGATATGAAAGGAACGTTTCATGCAAAGATGGGAATGATAAAGGACCCAAAATGGCAGGGACCTAACAGAGGCAAAAGAGATTAAGAAGAGGTGGCAAAACTATACAGAAGAACTATACAAAAACGAGCTTAACGTCCCAGATAACCACAATGAGATGGTCACTGACCTCGAGCCAGACATCCTAGAATGTGAAGTGAAATGGGCCTTAGGAAATCTGAGCAACAACAAAGCTATTGGAGATGACAGTATTCCAGCTGAGCTATTCAAAATCTTAAAAGATGATGCAGTAAAAGTGCTACACTCAATTTGCTAGAAAATTTGGAAAACTCAACAGTGGCCACAGAATTGTAAAAGGTCAATTTACATTCCAATTCCAAAGAAAGGCAATGCCAACGAATGTTCAAACTATCGCACCATTGCACTCATTTCACATGCTAGTAAAGTTATGCTTAAAATCCTACAATCCTTAAAATCCTACATACTCCAGCAGCATGTGGATCGAAAACTACCAGAAGTACAGGCAGGATTTCGAAGAGGCAGAGGAACTAGAGATCAAATTGCTAACATATGCTGGATCATGGAGAAAGCTAGGGAGTTCCAGAAAAACATCTACTTCTGCTTCATTGACTATGCTAAAGCCTTTGATTGTGTGGATCACAACAAATTGTGGCAAGTTCTTAAAGAGATGGGAGTACCAGACAATCTTATTTGTCTCTTGAGAAACCTATATGCGGGCCAAGAAGCAACAGTGAAAACTGGACACAAAACCACTGATTGGTTCAAAATTGGGAAAGGAGTCCAGCAAGGCTGTATACTGTTGCCCTGCCTATTTAACTTATATGCAGAGCACATCATGAGAAAGGCAGAGCTAGATGAATCAAAAGTTGGAATTAAGATTGCCGGGAGAAATATCAACAACCTAAGATGTGCAGATGATACCACTCTAATGGCAGAAAGTGAAGAGGAACTAAAGAGCCTCTTGATGCAGGTGAAGAAGGAAAGTGTAAAAGTTGGCTTGAAAGTCAACATTAAGAAAACCAAAATCATGGCATCCGGCCCTTTGATTCCTGGCAAATAGATGGGGAAGAAAGGGAGGTAGTGACAGATTTTATTTTTCTAGGCTCCAAGATCACCGCAGATGGGGACTGCAGCCAAGAAATTAAAAGACGCTTGCTCCTGGGAAGGAAAGCTATGGCAAATCTAGACAGCATACTAAAAAGCAGAGACATCACCCTGCCAACAAAAGTTCTAGCAAAAGTCAAGGCCATGGTTTTCCCAGTTGCAATGTATAGCTGTGAAAGTTGGACCATAAGAAAGGCTGAGCGTCAAAAAATTGAGGCCTTTGAACTATGGTGCTGGAGAAGACTCCTGCAAGTCCATTGGACTGCAAGGCATTCAAATCGGTCAATCCTAGAGGAGATCAAACCTGACTGCTCTTTAGAAGGCCAGATCCTAAAGTTGAAACTCAAATACTTTGGCCACCTAATGAGAAGGACTCACTGGAGAAGAGCCTAATGCTGGGAAAGATTGAGGGCAATAGAAGAAAGGGATGACAGAGAATGAGGTGGCTGGATGGAGTCACTGAAGCAGTAGGCATGAGCTTAAATGGACTCCAGAAGATGGTAGAGGACAGGAAGATCTAGAAGAATGTTGCCCATGAAGTCGTAATGGGTCGGACACGACTTCGCAACTAACAACAAAATATTATTTATTGTCCATCTTGACTACATAATGGAAGGAGGAAGGTTTAGAGTTCACAAGGTTAATATTGTATGGAACAAAGCTGTGACTGAATCTGGATGTTCTGCTTCAGATACCACGGAGCCTCCTCCCAGAAGGTAACAAGGAAAACAGGTCGTGAAAAGGATGTGTAGTGTCCCAGACAATCTTGCGGACCTTGCATAATCAACACTTATGTGCTATGTCCTGGATGGAAGGGAGGGAACTGCCAATGATCTTTTCTGCCATCCTCACCACTCTCTACACTGCCTTCCTGTCTGAAGCAGTGATGCTTCCAAACCAGACTGTGATGCTGCATGACAGGATGCTCTCGATCATCCCTCTGGAGAAAGTGGTAAGGACAGGGGAAGGAAGTTGTGCTTTTCTCGTGACTTTTCTCAAACCTCTGGTCCTGGTGACCAACCCAGATTGGATCCTGCAACATTATCCTGGGGCATGTATATTTGCCTTCATTCTGTAACCATAATATTGGGTCACCATACATAAATTAGGAGAAATTGTACAGCCTCTTTGACTTGTGTCTAAATGTATTGGTATGCTAACTGATGACAAAAGAATTGAAGGTGAAGTTTGGAGTAGCACCATGTATAGGTGTTTGCTGTTGATTAGAGAAGTTGCATATTCTAGATAGATATTCATTTTCTCTAAAGGAGCAGGCATGTTGTGTGAGAGAGAGATTATCTCCCTCAATATCAATGAAGAAATAAGTGACTTTCATGACAAAGTCACTTTTTTTTCCCCAGCTTCTCCTGGTTTGCTTCCTATACTTAGTTCTGGAGAGGCAAAGATTGATTACATTCAAAGCTTTTCAAAATATGCAATTTTTAAATTTTAGAAATTTTAGTTTTCAGTACTTGTCATTTCATTTAAAATAATGTAGAAATCTATAATTATGCATGCAACTATGCATCTCTAACGTGATTATTATTTATGCTGAAGTGTTTAGAAGACACAGATGTAACTTGAGAGATGTGTTTTTATATGCACTTATAATATTTTATTACACACATGAATTAGACATATGTGGCAATATGTCAAGAATGGAATCTGAATGTATGTGATAAGTTGCAAATTATAAATATTACACAAAGCTGAAGATAGAATGATGTTACAGCAGAACAGCTACCCTTTCTTTGCTGGTTTATTAATTCATTAATTAATTAAGGAGGTTTCTGTTTCCCACTATGGTATTTATACAGATTTATATATCCCAGGACTAAATATAGTTACATTTGGTAAAGATCAATGACAATAAACTAGAGATTAGTTGAATTCTTGCCATTTAACTAAATCCTGTAGAGTCCGCCTTGCTTATCATTACGAGTTCTGCATTATATTTAGAAATCTACCACAAAGTCTCATAGAAAATGTGGTTGCCAGATTAGCTAATGATTAGTAGAACACACATATTGACAAGCCTTAATAGTCTCTTTCCCATATCCCCATATTATTTTAATGCTATTTGATGTTTTAATGGTTTTTATTGTTTTAAAATGGTTTTTAGGATTCTAATTGTAATATATGTTTCTGAATTGTGAGCCACCCAGAGATTTTTGCTGAGATGGGGGACAAATGAAACAAACAAACAAACAAATACATGCATACATATTTTTCTAGTAGTTGCTTCCTTGTCTGCAGACTGTTTTTTTTTAATCTATTGAAGGCATTAGAGAATGACCACTGATAGATTTTTTAAGAGTAGCCAAAGGCAATATTGTAAACTTCCTCGGCTTCTAGGTTACTAATTTACAATCCATTCAAAAATAGCTGTCATTAGAACACGAGGTTATGATAAAAGCAGCGATCTATAAATATTGAGCCTTTGTCATATTCCATCTTCTCCCACAGGATCATGCTTTCTCCCTGCTTAAAGAAGGTTTACATATTCCTTATAATAAATCTATGATAAATTAGGCCCTTCTTTCCAGAGTCCTCTAAGTGCAATGCACTGAAAACATAGTAATGATATAATTAATTACAGTCATCATCTTGTTAAATTTCCTGTGGAAAAATTACACCAATTTCGATTAACGTGAAATATAAGTGTCAAATCGGTAATAAAAACCTGATCAATAAAACAATAATAATTGTGTTGTTAAAAATGGCCCCAAAAAGGAATTCAGGGCAACATATTTTTAGAGGTTAGAAACCCTTTTAAAATAAACGGGTTTCATCTTTATACTATGTCACCTAAATCATTACAATGTTTGTGTATACAATTATCATCAGGCAATAAATTGCAGCTATTGTATGGATTAAGTCTGAACTTGTTGACCTCATAAATCTGAGTTTGTCACAGCTTTAGAAAATGCTTGTGTAACAATCAGTTGATTATATAGCAGGAGCAGATAGATGCCTGTTAACTGAAAAATATGAAATAGACAGGGTAATTCAGAGTTCATGGGTAAAGTTTATAAAATTTGTCTGACAAACTTCAAAGTAAACACTTTAGGTGGGTTTTCCCCACTGCCAGAATGATCTCTTTGGTTTTCTTCTTTGTTTTAAACCAGAAAGTATGAAATCATCATTCAGTTATCCTTTCTATATGTACATTTAGAGGGACTCTATGCTAGGGAAAGAATTGTGAGCTGTATCTATCTAGTTTTTTAAAGGTCATATTATTTCTACAATTCTTTTATAGGGATCCAATAGGAAAAAAAATATATACAGCTTATGAACATACCTGAAATTTTTGTTTGTTCAAAAGAACAATATATTTAATAACTGCAACATTTTGAACAGTATGTGATTGTAAGGAGAATTAGGTTCTCATTTACAATCTTTACTTCTATGCTTTTGTGAAATCAGATAACATCAGTGGATTGCAAAACAAAGAACATTTCTAGACAATTTCTAAGCTATCACTGGTTTTGCATATTACTTCATGACAGCAGATCTAGCAGATGCACACAAATTATTTATGCTTTCTCTTTCTATGTCACAAAAAAACCATTTTGCAAGGACGTGTGTTTCTCCTCTTCAAGTAATTCAGAACAGATTTAATTGATATCAATTGAAAACACAGATATATTATTTTTGAAGTGACTATTCCAAATTTGGAACATTTGGAAGACTTGTTTAATGTTTTCCTCTACTGGTGTTTTTTTCCCCAAGGAATTTGACCTAATTTATTAATTCATACATTCAAATTGTTACTGTTGGCTGATGCTCTTCATGCTTTAACATAATTTCACTTGAGATGGTTCAAAAGGGCAAGTCCTCTATCCAAAGAAGAGAAAGTATACTATGTTTGTTTACTAGCAGATAGTGCCAGCTGATTGTCTGGAGTAAACCCTAGGGATCTGCAAAACTTCAAAGGACTACTTTGATTTAACAAAACTTAAATCTAGTTATTCTAACAAATATAATTCATGAAGAGAAGATGGGATCTACTTCGAAACAACAAATCAAAACAGAAGGTTTAGAATCACTTAGTGCCTTTTGAAGAACTTTATAGATTCAGTGGCTCTTCTTCTGTTTCTGGAATTGTTGTAGACAATATTTGGTGTGGCTTCACTTCCAAATATGGAAAGTTGTGGGTGGTAGGGACTAGGTAGTACAGTGGGCTCTCTGAACTTGACACGAGCTAATAAACTTTATCGCTATATTAAATTATCTTGCTGATGCTCTTCTTTTAGGGTGATTCATTTTTTTACCAGTTTCATGCTGCTTGTTATCCAAAATCTATAATTCTGTCCCTCACCCCCACCCCAGCCACTGAATGGGGATCAATACTGGACAACCACTCTTGCCAGCCAGAAAATATGACACTCCACAATAGTGTACCTCCCTCATGATGGAATGTAATAGGCTGAATTCCCAGGAGGTAGGGGGTGCATTCCAGAGGAATAAGAGACAGTTCAGTTCAGATATTTAGTGTGAGAGAAAGAGGGTGAAGATAGCCCCTCCTTAACAGTTCCCAGAGTATATTGTAGATATACTAGATAGTAGAGTGCTTTAGTTTAGGAAGATAACGTCCATAGGTGTGGAACAAGATAGAACTCAGTTTGGAAGAATCGCAGTGTGTCTTTCTTGGGTTGCAAGTAATTTTTTCCAGTGGTGTTGTAACATTGAATGGTCGTTAAATGAATGGTTGTAAGTCAAAGATTACTGGGAGGAAGTTGAATATATGCAGTATGTACATGTGTCTTATCATTGTCTTAAGTCTCAGATCGGCATATGCGCACCTTAAAGTGAGCATAGTAGGAACATCATCTTTCAACCCTAAGGTTAAGGCAATTGTCAAGGATGTGAGGACTGTACAGTATATTATATTGTAGCGATTGTATTTCCAGATGTCACTGCTTCATTTTGGTTGGCACTTTTTTCTCTCCTCAAGTTGTGCATACCTTGACAAAACCTAATTAAGAACAGTTCAGAAAATGTTTCAGAATAAACACATCAACCTCAGGCCTTTGAGGTCCCAGAGAAATAGAAGAAAAATGCATGCCTACAAAATAATTGCTCATTTCTGGTCTTGCTGCCCAGGATTTCATGTTTGTTTGAGGTTTAATGATTAGTCTGTTTGTTATGTGTCATAAGAAGACTGTTATATTGATTTAGATCAGGGGGAAAAGCAGCTTCTTTGAAAAGGATATCGAGATTCGGGGAATATTGGGGAAAATGCTTTTAAGTAATAAATAATGTATCTAATCAGAAATGTTATACTAATCTGCCTAACTATATGCTTAACTCAGGGAATACTGTAAGAACACACATACTAACCCCCCCCCAAAAAAAAAATTTCAGAATCATTTGGGGCTGCACCTATCTTAAAACAAGAATAACTTGTTTTACAACAACCCTCTTCAAATCTTAGCCAGCTGTAGGATACTAGGTAAAGGAAGACTGCTCTAAGATAAGGGTGAACTTCCACAAACTTGGTCTCTAAATAAAGAGACAATTTCTCAGAATCCAGCAATTATAATGTATGTGACTTCACACTAAAAGATACCTGAGCTATTTCATTTCTGACCTGACAATATAATTAACGGGTTCCCTGAGGTATTTAGAACTGAACTGTATGGAATCTTTTGAGTCTGTTCAATGAAACAGATAGTGATTTAAAAACAAAAACCCAAACTTTATGCTTTTAATAAACATATATTCTTTCCTAGATTAAAGACAGAAGAGAAAATGGCTTGTGAAAAGTTTTCAGGACTGGCAACTTCATGACTATTTCTTTTCCCCCATCTGGCCCTAGCTTGCCAGCAGTGCAGGCCAATCAACAATACTATATAAAAATACTATATGAAAAACAAAGTTTGTTCTGCCACATGTCAAAAAGTGGGGTGGGTTTGAAACAAACAAGCATATATTCTTAAAGTGCTTTTATATGGATAGTTGTACCCTCAGAGAGATTATTTTTTGTTGTTGCCACAAGAGTTGTGGCAATTCAGGGTAGAGAAGTGGGTTTCATGTCTTGTCTCAGTATTTACATTTGGCAAAAGTGAATCAGTCACAGACCATCTTCAAAATGTTTCTGATGATTTGGGGAATGAAAATGGAAGCAATGGTGAAGTTATCTGGAGGAACATCCTACTGAACCATAGCAAGTCCATAGCAAGCTTGAATGAACAAATGTCTGTCATGATGACACAATGCAAGTTCCACCTTTTATACACTTGTTTTGTTTATTTATTTAAAAGTGTTATAGCCACCTGTGCTGGCAGCAACAAACAGGCAAGAAATGCAGCGAGGGAGGGGTCACCCTCCACGAGGAATGAAGAAAGGCAGCATTGGTTGAAGGTGAGGCACGGAGGGAGAGGGGGAGATGGATAGTGAAAGGATTGTTATGTGCTTCTATATTTTGAAGTTCTGGGATTTGTGCAATGTGGGCTTTGGGTTCTTAAGGACTGTTTGACAATTTCTATTTGGCTGATGGCTGATGTCTCATGTTAGCCTCTATTGCTCTGCAATTGTTAGCTGTAAGTTTTGCTGCAAGGGATTTTGAAGTATTTTTCTCCTGAATGGATTTTGCCTATAGCATTCCTTTACTTATGAATGGAGTCATTTGGGGAGGCTACCTTAGCCAGCAGCCAGTACTTACTACATTTTTTTTCTTCCTTAAGTGCTGGCTGTGCTCCTTAACTTTCCTTTCTAGCCAGTAGCTAATTCTTAAAGGGGAATGTGCTTTTTTAAGCTAGTTCCCTCAATAGCTTATATTTTCTGTCTCTGGAGGCTTTTCCTTGTTTGATGAATATATGGAAGAGAGAAAATATGGGGGGGAGGTTTCAAATTCTTCCTTCAGATGGAGATGGGAATGAGGAAGAGGGAGGCAGGGAAGAAGGAAGGAAGGGAAGGAAGTCCCACCTTAGTACTTGGCCACCAGCAGCCCTGCCATTGACTTTGCTTGTCCAAAAGATTGCAAAAGGGGATCACATGACCCTGGGACACTGTGACCATCATAAATATGAATCAGTTGCCAAGCATCCAAATATAAATCACATGACCCTGGGCATGCTGCAATGGTCATCAGTGTGAAAAATGGTCATAAGTCATTTCAGTGCAATTGCAACTTTGAACAGGTTTTTTTTTTGGGTCATCAAGTTTTTGACACCTTCGTAGGTGGTACTCAAATATTGCCATATCCTAAAAGTGGTACAATCGGTGAAAAGGTTGAAAAGCCCTGGACTAGACGACTTCCAAAGTCCCTTCCAACTCTGTTATGCTCTTATTCTGTTATTTGTTCTCTCTTGGATTCTCTGCAGACATTCACCTCCCAATTCTTCTATTTGTATCTCTGCTGTCATTATTGTGGGACTTTAATCTCCATTGCCTTTCCACCTCAGTTCCTTTAGGGTGGCTAACTTCTCTTTCTGGGCGTCTGTGTTCAGAGAAAAAGAAAAATAGTATGATAAAGAATGCTGTGCTTTGTCCCAATTAATTTATGTTTATAATTTACCATCAATGAAACCATAATTAAGAAATCAAAAAGGAAAAAATACATTTGCAGGATGAACAATGAAACACTGTTGAAATCTATTAGTTTTCCGGTGCTGGCAGGTGACTGATCATGGTGTGCTGGGTGACTCTCTCCATAGACATAAAGAAGAGTTCTTTATCTAGGACACTTCAACTGAAAAATTTGATTCAAGTCATTTGAAGATGCAGAAATATCTTTAATTCAGAAGTGGACAGAATTATTCAAGGGAGAAGTAATTATTTAAATATCATGATTGGAAACTTCTTAGGCTTTCACATACTATGACCTGCACTTCAAATATTCAGGAACAGAACATGCATACTGGAGGACATACAAATCCAATTTGGCATCTTATGGAATTTCTCAAATGTTCTTCAAAAGCAGCCCTAAATAAAGCAGATTAAATATTAGGCTCTTTATCCAGAAGTGCTGTTCAACTGGGCAAAGGAAATCTTGGCATTGGTTCCATTTGATAACAGGATTGTATGGCTTTCTTTCTAATTTTGGCCCAAACCAGGATAGAAATAGATATTCCCTAGATACTAGAAATTGCTGATACAATCATGGATGAAGTCATGCATTATGTAGCCCTTCCAATTCTCTATTCTATTCTATTCTATTCTATTCTATTCTATTCTATTCTATTCTATTCTATTCATCTGGCTAAACATGGTTACATGTGGATTAAATAAATATGATGGACATTCCAGAGAGATTTCTTGTATGTCAACTAGTCATAAATTTCAGGGCAAGAAAGGATCTTGGAAATGTTATAGTCCAACTAGATAGATAGATAGATAGATAGATAGATAGATAGATAGATAGATAGATAGATAGATAGATAGATAGATAGACAGACAGACAGACAGACAGACAGACAGACAGACAGAAGAACACAGACAGACAGACAGACAGACAGACAGACAGACAGACAAAAACACTTACACATACTATATACATGTGTATAGTGTGTTTGAGGGTATGGCTGTCTATACACAGATACATACATATATATGTGTGTGTGTGCATGCATTTGTGTTTGTACGTATACATATACAGCACATATACATATATGGTAGAGATGATAGATAGATAGATAGATAGATAGATAGATAGATAGATAGATAGATAGATAGATAGATAGATAACCTTTATTGTCATTTTTTTATTGTGGACACACTGGCACACATTAAAAATAAAATTCTGTTGTCTGCTCTCAAAAATGTACACATACATAACACACATATAAATATGCTATATACATACATATGTATACACCTACACCCTTACATATAAATACATATAAATATTAATCACTGTCTATCTTGAATACATAACAGAAAGAGGAAGGTTGAGAGTTCACAAGGTTGAAACTGTATGGAACAAGACTGCAATGGAATCTGGATATTCAGCTAAGGATACTATAAAGCCTCTTCCCAGAAGATAACAAGGAAAACAGGTCATGAAGAGGATGTGTAGTGTCCCAGACAATCCTATAGACCCTGCTCAAGCAACACTTATATGTTGTGTCCTGGATGGAAGGGAATAAACTGCCAATAATCTTTTCTGCCATCCTCACCATTCTCTGCACCACCTTCCTGTCTGAAGCAGTAATTCTTCCAAACCAGACTGTAATGCAATATGACAGGATGCTTTCAATCATTCCTCTCTAGAAAGTGGTAAGGATGGGAGAAGAAAGATGTACTTTTCTCATGCAACACAGAAATTGCAGGCGCTACTGTGCCTACTTCACCAGAGTCTCGCTGTTGAGCGACCAAGCCAGCCTAATCGTTAGCTGCATACCCAGAAATTTGATGCTGCTAACCAACTCCACAAGTGAATCATTAATACAAAGAGGAGCGTGGCTGAGCCTGCCTTTTCTAGTCCAACTCATGCCTAAGGCAGGAATCCACAAACTATCCCAAACAAATGGCTGCCCAGTCTTTGAAAACCTCCAGCAATGAAGCACCTATGACAGGAGACAACATCTTTCACTGTGTAATAACCCTCACAGTCAGGAAATTACTCTTTATTTAAATTTGAACCTTTTTCTTAAAAACTTCTACCCTCGAGAGGTTATTGAAGATTGCTAGAATACCCATATCCATGTCAACATGGATCCATTAAGGACTATCCTTTGGTACAATTGTTCAACCAACTGCAAATTCTTCTTGTAGTGGGACCATCCATCCCACATTGTTCTGTTTATCAAGAAAAAAATGGTTAACTTTATCAAATGCTTTACTAAAGTCTAAGTGCACTATATCCACAACATTCCTTTAGTCTACTAATCTAATCACTTGGGGGGGGGGAGAGTAGTTTAAAAAAAAAGAGATTAGTTTGCATGACCTATTTTCAACCAAACCCCACTGACATTGAAGAAAGAATTTGTTTCTTTATAAGTACCCTCATCCTCCTCCACCACCACCTCCTCCTCCTCCTCCTTACCTTTTCCACCTCCATTATTCCTATTATAACTGTTACTACAAGATATATATTTATTGCAGAAAATATATCAAGTGATTCCATACCTGGTTATTGATGTATGTGTTTTTTGAAGCTCTTTTTTAAAATGCAAATGTACAATTATGTCTTTGAAAAACTATATTTAATTTGTGGGAATTCCGTTAATTATTAATGTATATATCAAACTCAACTTAATGAGATTGTCTTTCAAAATGAATTCTATCTCCAGGAGAGGCTGTAACGGTGAACATATTGCTAGCTCACAAAGGTAGAGAGAATTTTCACCCATCCAAAGAAAAGCATTAGTATTCATCTTCAACACTGAACCTTATGAATTCTTATGTTTATAATATTTCTCAACTGGAATAAATCTTACAACTGATTATCACAGCATTTGGCATGGTGCCACCTGTATTTCTGGGAACTGTGTTCAATCAACGTGTAAACCAGTGAAATGCCAGGAACTTTTTGAAAGATCAAGGGGGATGATTAGTTATTTAAGAATAAACAATGGTGAAATGTTGAGTACAGCTTCCTCTACAAGTCAGCAAGGAAGAATTTTTTCCATTGTTTAAAAATAAGCATACATCTTTGTTATACTTTAGGATTTAGGTAGTTGACTCAAGTTTTGTTAACTTCCCAGCCTGCATTTATGAAAGTGAAGCAGAATATACTGATTAGATCTTGAATGAATACATTCTAGAGAATTAATTAACAACCAAAATATCCAGACCCGCCTTAGGATGGAGTCAGAGAAGTGCAGATTGTTTTGACATACACACACACACACACACACGTCATAAGTTAATGGAACAAGGTGATGGAGGGCATTATTTGTTTATAAAACTATAGGGATTCCATGTCTCCTTCTAATGCCAAACTTCTGCAAAGATTTTGTTGGCCTTTAAGTTACCTTGAAATAATTGTGAAACCAAGAATAACATTATTTCTGAAACACAAATGCCACAAAGAAGAGGGGGTCAGCCTATTCTCCAAAGCACCTGAAATAAGGACAAGAAGCAATGGATGGAAATTAATCAAGGAGAGAAGCAACCCAGAACTAAGGAGAAATTTCCTGACAGAACAATTTTGTGGGGCTCAAAACTGGTAACACTAGTTAATTCATTCGAGGTTAAAAATTTCTCATTGGCACATCCTATAAGATCAACTCTTATGAAATCTGACACTGTTTTAATTAAAAGGCTGAGCATTCATAAATACCACAGGAATGGCTAATCAAATTTTTGGATACTTTTGTATCTCATCATTTAGCATGTTATTTACCCATTAAAGGCATGTTTCTCGATACATTTTAATACTGATTGGCTAAAATGATCTTCCGCATTTCTTCATTTTGAAATGAAGTGTAAATACTTGGCTGAAGCCATCTTTGTCATTCCCAGTTGCCACACAGGTTGGGAGGAAGGGGGGGAAGAAACCAAAAGGATTGTTAGACTAAACACAGAGCTATCCTGTGGGAACCAAGGTCATTCCCACAGATGCTGGAAGGTGGAAAGAAGAAGTGTCACGGAGCCTGCCAATTGCCCTAACTGGGTAGCATGATCAATAGCATAGTAGGGGGAGGGAAGAGTTAATTTAATTACATTGAATTCCTGGGGAGAAAGTTAGACTTGGTTTCACTTTTAACTGTGCTAATATTATGTATCCAATAAACATGTTCTTTGAGGAAATGTCAAGCCTCGGAGTTCTGATTTGTCTGGGTCCATTAGTCGGAACCCTGACACTGACATTATTATTAAAAAGTTTAAGTAGAACAATCTGGTGTTTCTTTTGTATTTCTTATTTGATATCCAGCATCAGATGTATTTATTATTTTATTTTTATTTCTAATGTTAGTAATTCATGCATTGGCTGAGTTCATTTTCTCCAAACATATATTGGCTTGGAAGGATCAATTAGCTGAAGGAAATTGTTGATTTCTCCCAACAAGGATCTCACATTGTATTATTCCTCTTCTAAACAGGTCAACGGACTGCAGAAGTTTGGCTTTAGGATCACAGCATCCAGATCAGTAATTTTTGGATTGGATCTGATTTCTGTTTTATTTCAAACACAAGACTTTTCTAAATCCCCTGGGTCAAAATTAGTCTGCCTTTGTGTAGAACTTCCAAGAAGTTCTTGATAAATTTATGGTCTTTATTGTTTTAATGATTTTTATGGTATTTTTACTGAATGACTTTAAGTTACCTAGAGTTGCCTGGGCAAGATGGGTGTCACAGAAGTTCCAGAATGCTCTTGTTTTGTCCAGGTCTCAAAATGGGCTGATGCACATGTGATCTACAAGCACAGCTGTTCTTTTTCAGAAAAGCAAATCAATTGGCTGAGCCTTGATTGCTTTGATTTTTGAGTCATTGAACTGGGATGACATAATTTTCTTAGTGCAATGTTGCAATAGAGCTGCATTGCACAGCTGAATTGCATAGGCCTGAATTAAGATTTTTAGGTATGAAGCACTTGCGACTGCAAGTTTGTGAGAAGTTTCCAGAAATTTCCAGAAAAGGATGATTCTTGAAGCTGAAACATGAAAATATTAAAAAACACAGTGAGTCGAGGAGTCCTTGGTGCTCTCTGAGCTGGCTTGTTTTCTTGCAGATATTTCATTGCCTAACTAGGTAACATCAGCAGTGCTACTAAGGAGTGCTGTTTGCTGTCAGTTTATATTCTGGTGTCTTGCCTGTCTGGGTGGGTGGGGGAAGTCTTAGGATTTTTTGGTTGGGCTGTTTACTAATGGCTCTTTGGGTTATGAAACGTCTGCAAGAAAACAAGCAAACTTAGAGAGGACCAAGGATCCCTCACTTCAACCCTGAGCTACAAATATCTTCCTTCATTGTAACACATAATGTACAAAACAGGAAGTGTATGTATCAGAACCCATCAGTGTTATAAGGTTTTTAAAAATCTGTCTAATAGCTTAGATATAGATTTGGTCATGTTTAGGATAGATCCACTGAAGTCAACAAAACAAAGCAATAATGACTAATTTACCCTTAAGTAAATTAGAATTATAGAATTATACTAAGTCTTGAATGAATGGGCTTAAATTGCAATATAGTAGATATTGATTGACTTTCAGGAGAAAAACTTTGACAGTGGAATACCTACAGGGATTTGCAGGTTTTTTCCTCACTACAAGCTTCCAGAGAAAGCCTGTATGTTACATGGTACAAATATGACTTCTGGACTTCTGCATTAAGTAAAACAAAGAACTTGACAGAGGTAGGTTCCATACATATACTTCAGCTGCTTAATTCAGAACAAATTACTTGATTAAGATATGCTCGTATGTATGTGTGTGTGTGTGTATATATATATATATATATATATATATATATATATATATATATATATATATATACACACACACACACACACACACACACACACACACACACACACACACTAATTCTACTAATTGCATTAGATAAGGCAAGTGATCTGTCCTAAAATGTGTACAAAGTGGTGGAATCTGAAATCACTTACATTGGTGAGTATTAATATATATAATTGGAGGTGGAAGAAGAGATGCTGATTTACAGTCACCTCAATCTAAAAACCAGCTTTTAAACTACTGCAGTGTTGGTATGATCCCTAACATCTGCATAATCTTCATGAAGGTTTGGATTGTTTACTGGTCATGACAGTTGCTATTATCAAAGCCACAGGCAGTAAACCTATGAATATCAACCATACGGAATAACTATATCCAAGTTTGCAAACAACCTTAATATGTCTGGGTCTGGCTGATCACTATATGACTCATCATGCTAAATTAGTAGGTGATTGGCCCAATAAGCAACTTTTTTTTCCATTCATATCTTTCAAGTAAATCAGGAGTGTCAAACTGCCAGCCTGTGAGCCCGATGCATCATAGCAAAACCACGCCCATCCCATTGCCAGCAATGGCAAAAAAGAAGTCACGATACATCATAACACATCACATGACATTTTAAGTTTGACACCCATGGAGTAAATGCTTGAGCCATGAAATCTGTGGATGGAGCAGGGATAATAATAATAATAATAATAATAATAATAATAATAATAATAATAATAATAATGAAGTTGGAAGGGACCTTGGAGGTCATCTAGTCCAATCCCCTGCTCAGGCAGGAAACCCTATACCATTTCAGACAAATGGCTGTCCAGTCTCTTCTTAAAAACTTCCAATGTTGGAGCATTAGCGGCTTCTGGAGGAAGGTTGTTCCACTGATTAATTGTTCTAATTGTAAGAAAATTCCTCCTTAGTTCTAGTTTGCTTCTCTCTTTGATTAGTTTCCATCTGTTGCTTCTTGTCCTGCCTTCGGGTGCTTTGGAGAATAGCTGACTCCCTCTTCTTTGTGGCAGCCCCTGAGATATTGCTATCATGTCACCCCTCGTCCTTCTTTTCATTAGACTAGACCACAGGTTGACAACCTGCGGCTCCGGAGCTGCATGCGGCTCTTTGAGCCTTTCCCTGTGGCTCCCAGCCTCCTCTGCCATTTGCAGAGAGAGACAGAGACAGAGAGAGGCAATTGCACTTCCCTGCTTCCCTGCTTCTCTCTCTCTCTCTCTCTCTCTCTGTGTGTGTGTGTGTGTGTGTGTGTGTAAAAGAGAGTGCACTCACAGTGTTCTCCAAGGAGCTGAAAAGCTTATTGGACAGAGCTCCTCCCTTTGCTGCATCTCTGCAGGAAGCAGGAAGGGCAGGAGAGAGCTAGCTAGCTGACTCAGGAATTCTGGGAGTTGAAGTCCATGAGTCATAAAAGAGCCGAGGTTGCCTACCCCTGAGCTTGTTGGAGAACAGCTTGAAGCCAGCTTGCCAGGTGAGCAGCAGATAGGAGAGAGGGAGAGAAGGGGGGAGAAAGAGAGAGAGGGGGGAGGGAGAGAGAGAGAAAGAGAGAGAGAGAGAGAAAGAAAGAGAGTGGGGGAAGAGGGCAGACCAAGGGCAGATAGAGAGAGAGGGAGGGAGAGAGACAGAGAAAGAGAGACCCTTTTGACATCTAAAATGAAGATAACACTGCATATATCCTTGTGTGTGTGTGTGTGTATAGATCTTTGGTTATTCGGGTTTTCTCTCCCGTAAAATTGGAAGTGTCTTGGCGATGTTTCGACGAAGTCCCATTCGTCATCTTCAGGCTGGTGTTTTCAGCTTCGTGCTTCGAGGAGCAATGTGTGGTCTTAGCTGTTTCTTCCTTTTAACTGCCAGTGGAAGTATGAACTGATTGGGTGGGAGCCTGGCTGTGTTCTGATTGGGTAGAGGTGTGTTCTGATTGGTTAGGGGCTTGGCTGTGCTCTGATTGGCTGGAAGATGATGAATTGGCCTGAAGATGACGAATGGGACTTCGTCGAAACGTCGCCAAGACACTTCCAATTTTACGCGGGAGAAAACCCGAATAACCAAAGACCTACATACAAACACCCACGAAAACCTCAGAAAACACACACACACACACACACACACACACATATATATATATATACACACACACACATACATACACACAAACACACACACACACACACACACACACCTATAATAAAGGTAAAAATGGATATATGCAGTGTTATCTTCATTTTAGATATCAAAACGGTTTTGTGGCTCTTGATGTTTTGTTTTCGGTGGGAAACGGGTCCAAGTGGGTCTTTGAGTGTTTTGGGTTGCCTACCCCTGGACTAGACATTCCCAATTCTAGCAACCGTTCCTTATATGTTTTAGCCCCCAGTCCCCTGATCATCTTTGTTCTCTTTTCTGTACTCTTTCTAGAGTCTCAACATCTTTTTTACATCATGGTGACCAAAATTGGATGTAGTATTCCAAGTGTGGTTTTGAATGATAATCCATTTCCCCACTTGGTTCACCTCCATGCATGCTTTTAAAAAGATTGTATTAAGTTCTAATTAGAGTCAGCAATTAAATATATTTTACAAGAGTCCAGGCAAAATACACCTGGAGCTGCTAAAAACCAAGTGATGATTAAATGGCAGCAAACAGATGTCTTTGCTGACATCTTGTGATATTGTAGAATCCTTTTTTTTTTCCAGCCAAGATTTTGTGTATCTAGCTCACGATATCTTTTCAATTGCAGGATTCAGTTATGCAACATACTCTGTGAGTAATAACAAACAGGTTGCATATACAACAAGCTTTCTTTCATTAATAACACTCAGGTTCTTCCCCATTTCAGATTCCAAATCTAGCAAGTAATTTCTAGGCACACTTCATTTCACAAAAGAAGCTCTGATGGCATTTCTCAGGTATGTTTTTTCTATGGTAAAAAGAATTAATGGTTTATTAATGGTCTCTTCATTAAAAAAAAAGATTGTACCAATTTACCCACCTTTTTGTGCCTTCTGTAACATCTAACTAAACTAATTGATTTTAGTTAGATTAGTCTTATATTTCAATGCCTCAGGCATTTATGTAAGGATAACAGTTTCACTTCTATTTTTGCTCCCTTTCTAACTAATTCCTAATATTTTCTTTACCCTTTTCTCTGTCAAAGAACATTGTCTGAATTGACAATTTCACTTATTGTGAACCAAGTGTACTTACAAGGCAATTCATGAATGAATTGTAACATTTGGATAGCTTGTCCCAAAGCCTGGCATTTTGCTCTTATCCTATCCATTCATCCGGAGATTTTTCTGGAAATATTTGAAGTTTATTTTCAATGTTAATCTTCTAAAGAGACTCCAAAGATGGTATTTTTATTAGTTGGTAACTCTTTTGATAGATGATGTGTGAATTAATTAACAAAATCAATCACAGACCCTTAAAATACAGAATTGTTTGTTTGCATAATGAGCCACTGGTTTTTCTTATTTTTTAAAAAAAAAAACATGTAAAAGACATATTTTTAAAAAAGGATAAATACCACATATGGCACAAGAAGCATTTAAAGAACAAGAAATACAGATGAAAAAATCTATTAGCCAAGCAAAATGACTAAGAATTAGGAAGGATTATACTAATGTTATTCAGCTGAATAATAGCAAATCTTACCAAGGCAGATAAACAACAAATACATAGTGATGCATACTGCATATTGTCTTTTCTCTTTTTTAAGAAAATGTATTTTTTCTTATGATGACATTTTTGAGCTAATAACGTTACAATCAACCACAAAATCTCCATGCCTCCCAAAAGATTAAATAGTAAATTATACCAAAACTAGGTGACAATGGATAAAACAGTTGAGCACAAAAACTTGGTCTAATAAAATGTATTAATCCAGGAGAGCAAATGGACACAGAAAGAAAATGTCTGTCTATGGGCTTTTCTGCAGGACAGCCTTCAGATGCTTGTTTCCAATACTGTTGTCAGATGTTCCGACTAATGAAGCACTTCAAAGAACTTTCAGGCATGTTTCCTAAAGTCTTTATTACAGAGCTACAAATTGCCGGTCACCATCATGGACATTTTGATGCCAGAATCTGACTTCCTCTTGCTGGCATCAAACTTTTCTTGCTAAACCCCTCCCTTATCTTGCAGTCACAAGTCACATTATCCCATTAGTGTGAAGGTCAAAAGTTTACTTCCTCTTTCTTTCCCAGGCTTTTTACCCCCCCCCCCCATTCTAAGCTGTGTATTAACCCAGTAAATACCAGACACTTTTGAATATTGTCAAAGCAAGAATATACAGTATTTGCAATCATTGACAACTGTCTTGCTTTCAACCTATTCTTCAGCTTTGAAAATGATGCTGGCCAGGTGTTCTATCCAAACAATGGTTATGCCAGCACTCAAATGTGGAGTCCCCTGATTCTTTAGATCAGTGTTTCCCAAACTTGACAATTTTAAGGCATGTGGACTTCAACTCCCAGAATTCCACAGCCAGCAACGCTGGCTGTGGAATTCTGGGAGTTGAAGTCCTCATGCCTTAAAATTGTCAAGTTTGGGAAACACTGCTTTAGATCACTTACCCCTTACAGAGAAGAAAACCATTCTGGGTGGCTCTTTGGAGATATATGGTTTCCATTGACTTTGATGGAATATCCAGCTAGAATGGTGTGTGTGTGTGTGTGTGTGTATGTGTGTGGAATGGAGAGACTGGCAAGTTGGAATCCCTGCAGGAGATGAAATAATGGGGACCTCCCCCCCAAAAAAACCTTTATCTGCCTTTTCCCAAGAAAATGCAGTTAATCTGGCAAGATTCTTGTAAATAGGCGAGCAGCAATAAAGAAGCAAGTCTGATCAGCATGCAGTGATATTGTGGTTCCTTATGTCTAACATTGATAGACCTTTTATATGATCATCTTTGTGCCTACCTACCTTCTACAGGTTCAACTGGGAGTCTGCACAAAATCAAAAGAAGAAGAATCCAGGCATTTCCCTTCAGAAGAGTGAAGGCAACCTAGGATGAAAGAGTTATGGTTGCCAGCAACTGCAGAGGTTATTTTTTATTTCTATTTTTCAGTTCATATAATTCCACAATACCCTTTAAAAGATATATTATCACCAATGAATAAAGTAGACGTTCAGCATTCCCAGTGGAATTGAAATAGCACTGAATCTAGCAACAACTTGCAATGCATTGTCATACATTGGATGCCGTCCTGATCCAGGATAATCTGATTTGATTAGCAGTTCTGAAGAACATATAGTTGAAAGATAGAGGCTGGAGCAGTTTAGCTTTCCAACAAGTCCTTCCTTAAATTTTATAGTGAACTATATTTAAAGAGCTAATTTTTAAGAGGCAAATTGAAAGAGAATTTAGTTTTTTATTGTGTTATTTGATATATAGAGTAATCATTTAATTAACTAGTTCATGAGATTTTTTTTAATCTAAGTATATTTAAAAATATACATTCACAAAAATACAATATGATTATTTTTTTTAAAAAATAGTACTAATAAGGAGAACAACTAAAGTAGTCACCGAATTCAAAGACAGAAATCAAAGAGGCATTCTTCAAATAAAATGTTGGCTGCTAATTAAAAAGAATTTTAAGAGAACCAGAAGAAATACAAACTGTATTAAGCATTTGAAATAATCTTTGAATAAAATACTTCATTAAGATAAGGAAAACAGAATAAAACTGCAGGACACTTAACATTAATAAAATAAACTGAAAATAATACATAGAGCTTTTTTCCCTAGAAAGAGCATTATTGCTACTAACTCCCATATATTGAATTACATTTTTGGTCCAACTAGCATCCTCACATCAGGAAGAGATGTCTCTGCAGCTTACTGATGGGATCTCTGAAAGATCAGCTGATTGAGATCCTTTGGACAGAAGCCCAGACTACAGGATGAAATGGAAATTTCTACATTGCTCTACCGGGACCATTTTTCCTACAGTAGTAGAGGGTTGGATTAATTTGCTTCCTATTGGATAAACACATTTCATTAGAACTCTGATTTAACTGAATTCAGATATTTAACTGGCAAGTTGAATAAAGTGATTGCATGATTTCATTCATGGGACAAGGCAAAAGAGTCCCACATTTCCATCAATTATTGAAAAGAACAGCAAATGTGTTGTCTTTCATGTTTTACGTCTTCATGTCTATAATTTCTAAAATTATCTTCATCATTGTTAATAAACTTTTTCCAGGTTATTTTTCTTTCTGGTTTTTACTCTCCTCCCATTTTCCATCATAAAAATGTGATATAGAAGGGATTGAGATCATAGAATCATAAGGCTGGAAGTTACTTTGGTGGTGTTTTAGTCCAACTCCCTACCCAAGGCAGGAGTCCTTATACCATCCCAGACAAATGGTTGTCCAATCTTTTATTGAAAACCTCCACCAATGAAAAACACACAATTCCAGGAGACAAGCTATTCCACTGGTTAATCATTCTCACCATCAGGAAATTCCTCCTTATTTCCAAATTGGCTCTCCCTCTGACAATTTCTACCCATTGTTTATTGTCTTGCCCTCAGGTGCTTTGGATAATGGGTTGACCCACTCTTCTCTGTGACAGCCCTTCAAGTATTAGAAGATTACTATCTAGCCCAAAATAGTAGCCTTCTAATATTTCCGCTATTGTCAGCTAGTGAGTTTCTGTGTCTCAATATGGACTTGAACATGAATGTCTCAGATGCCAAATCAACCTCTTAACCACTATATTGCTTGCTTTCTAAAAGAGGACTCAGTCATAGCTTTAGCATCCCATCTACTCTTGGGAGAGTCATAGCTGCAGTATGATACCATACCTGTTTTAGATGAGACTTCACTTTCAGATTTACAGCTCTCTTAACAATATAACAATGTTCAGACCTCATTACTTATCCATCCTTTGTTTGCCTGATGAAAAGTTTTTAAGAACTTGAAAGTCTGCTTTCTCTTCTGTGACCTTGCATTGCCCTAATAAAGGATTTGACTTTACATGAATTTGGAATTAGTTGCTTCTGGTTTTTGTTTAACTTGAATACTAATTTACACTATTAAAATGGAATTCCTTGCAAGGACACGGGTACACAGAGCAGTCATTCTAAATAGCCCTGTGAGTTTAATCTTATATATTAAAGTAAGACTTGGAGGTTTTGCTATCTCAGTCAATGTTGTTTTCTCAGTAGAGTTTAACTGCTGATTTCTGAAGGTGATTTTGAAACCAACCTTATATAACGGAATGATACCACAATTTGTCTTTATGTCAATCGTGATATAAAAGAGTAGACATAGCTTAAACACATTTGCCTACGATCTTACCTGAAGATATAATGGGGCTCATATTACAAGGAGTTCAGCTGTATAAATACACCATGCCATCTGTATATGGCAGGGGAATTGAGCCGATAGAAGCCCAAGACCTATGTCAATGTTCTCACAGAAGGACTGTTTATGAACAGATGTTATGTGGTGTTTTTCACAGAAAATGGACTCTGGAGAGAGAAAATGTCTATCAATTACTGAGGTATTATGTAGAGCAGCAATTTTTAACCTTGAGAATGATACTTCTCTGTGAAAAAAAAAGCCTCAAAGTCTGTGACCACTTCCTTTGTGTAAAGTAGGATATGGCCTTATATATTATGCTGAACTTTGATATATTTTTTCTTGTAATATAAAGAGTATTCTGTTTGAAAGAACAGTATGCCACACAGACCATTAACCTTTCAAAACCTGAAAGAAGTTTAATATGTATAGATTTTCCCAACAAGAGATGTAAAAATGACTTTTACTTTAAGGTAGGATAGCTGAATTAATTAAGAGGCAAGTGCCCAGGACAGGAGAAATTGCATGAATAGTGTAGCAATACATAGCATTTATATAATGGTGTACGAGTGTTCAAAGCATTTCCCATTCATCATCCCAACAATTCTTATAACATCCCTGTAGATCAGCCAATATTATTATCAGCCAACATAGGACAAAAATGAAAAGATAGAGGCTTTCTTTTTTCTGATATTATCCACAGAAAAGACAGCAATATAAGAAAGCAGTATCTAAATGCAGCATTTAGCTAAATATTCAAGGAAGAGAAGGAACCCAAGTTACTAATTCCTACTTTTTACTCAAGTGAATATTACAAAGAACGGGCTTGTTCTCAGAAGCAAAAATTACAGAACTTCATGTCTATGGAGATCCTCAGTCATCCAGGTCATGGTTGTCCCAAAACTGTTTTTTCAAGAGGCAACTGGACTTTCTTGTTTTTCTTTGAAGACATTTCACTTCTCATCCAAGAAGCTTCTTTTGCTCTGACTGAATGGTGGGGAATGGAAGGATTTATATTCCTTGCAGACAACTGGTCATTTGCCTGGAATATAGATCCTTCCATTCTCCATCATCCAGTCAGAGCTGAAGAAGCTTCTTGGATGAGAAGCGAAACATCTTCAAAGAAAAGCAAGAAAGTCCAGTTGCCTCTTGAAAAAATCACTTTTGGGACAACAATGGAACTTCATGACAATTCAAATTTTTAAAGAATAAATTAATTGTGCAGTTATCAATCACAAGCTAAAGTAAAACATTTAGATACCACACTGGGCAAGATCTACTCCAGGAAGGTCTCTTTAATGCTAGTTGTGAGTAAATACATAATCTTATAAATGCAAAAGAAATTTCCCAATCTCAACTATTATGAGTTAATTAAGACAGAATCTCTTTCATTTAAAACTCTGAAAGCGAGATGAGTGGTATTTAAATTTGAATAAAATAAAATAAGACAGAACAGAACAGAACAGAACAGAACAGAACAGAACAGAACAGAACAGAATAGAATAGAATAGAATAGAATAGAATAGAATAGAATAGAATAGAATAGAATAGAATAGAATGCACATTGTCCCCAATTTCTATATCTGGCTAAATTGCCATTTCTGAAATAAGCTATCAACTGACTCACGTTCTATTTTTTTATTATTATTTTTGTTCTCTTTTCCTTGTCCATTCTCTAAATTTCTGCCATCGGGATACTTAGATTATTCGGGCCAATGGTCACTTTAGACTTTTGAATGGTTCTCTTGTCAAAACCAATCAAGATCAAGAAGATAAGGGGATCACACCTAAACTAGACAGGCATTTACATGAAATTAAGAGTGTAGTAACAAGGATATTCAATGAATCAAATGCACTTCATATGATTGCTTCAGTGTATTTAATAACATTCTCTTCACAGCACATCAGAAATGACAATCTGGAGGCAATTTTAGAGAGACTCGGGAGGCCCTTTTAAGATCATTTGCAGTACAAGAGGCTCACATTTGCACCCTTAATTTGGCAAAAAGTATGCAGCTACTGGCTCTGTTAAATTGCCATTGTTTCCAACTAGGTTCCCTTTAACTCTGGATTTGCAAATATGATAGCAGACAGTCATGCCTTAGTCTCATTCTGAATGGATTACTGGAACACACTTTACATGGGGCTTTCCTTGAAGACCATTTGGAAACTGCAGCTGGTCCAGACACACAGTTCAGGTTGCCATTTGATTTGCCCATCATACACAACTATTGAACAAGTTGAACTGGCTTCCAGTTTCTTTCCAAATATAATTAAAGGTTGCTATCACCTGAAGCTCTGTCTGACCCAAAACCAGATTTTTTATAGGACTGTTTTTCCCTGAAGATATCTGGCTATCGCACTAGGTCAGGTGGGGTATGCATGCTTCAGGTCCTTTCACTTACTTACTGTGATCAGTTGCTACTTTGGAGGCATGCCTTCTCTGTAGTTTGGGACAGCCTCCAACAAGACAGACCCTACACTGTTAATCTTCTGTACAGCCACAAAGACCTGGCTTTTGGTGGTGCAGTAGTTAGAATGTAGTATTGCAGGCTAATTCTGCTGTCTGCCAGGAGTTCAATCCTGACCAGTTCAAGGCTCAAGGCTGGTCAGCCTTCCATCCTTCTGAGTTCAGTAAAATGAGGATCCAGATTGTTGGGGTCAGTAGTCTGACTCTGTAAACCACTTAGAGAAGGCTGTAAACCACTGTGAAGCAGTATATAAGTCTAAGTGCTCTTTCTATTGCTATTTTTCCCTAGGTATCTGACAAGGATGGGCCTGTGTTTATAGAATTGATGTGGATGTTATTTTGTGGCTGTTTTATTGTTTTAATGTTATTAACATGGTTTTAATTATTTTATAATTTTAGAATTGCAAGAGTCACTTGGTTGAGTTTGGTAGCTAAAGAAATTGAATAAATAAAAATAAGTGAAATGCTCCTTTTATGGGTGATATGATTTTTTTTTCTTTTTTGCTGTATATGAGAGCTACACATATCAGAGTAGACAACTGAGCTGAGGTGGCGCAGCAGTTAGAGTGCAGTACTGCAGGCCACTTTAGCTGACTGTGTTCAGCAGGTCAGCGGTTCAAATCTCACCGGCTCAAGGTTGACTCAGCCTTGCATCCTTCCAGGGTAGGTAAAATGAGGACCCAGATTGTTAGGGGCAATGTAACTATATATATACATTGCTTACTGGTGTACACCGCTTAGAGAGTGCTTGCACTTAAAGCGGTATATAAGTCTCATAAATAAATAAATACACATATACTCTGTAAATTGCTAAGGAGAGTCTGAGCTTTCTCTCTTATGTCCTACAGATATTCCAAACTCTGATGTCTCTTTGGAAATTATTGTAGGAAAAAGCCTCTTCCCCCTTGCAATTCATGACTATATTCCACCATACTACAGTGTGTGTTTTATTTACCCTGAAATGAATATCTTGATTCATTTTCTTGAAAAAAGCTTGGAGGCCCATTGGGTTGCCAGTTAAAGTCCCATTGTTGTAAGTAGAGGACAAGCAATTGTTAAATTAGGAATGACATGAGCATCCCTTCCGTCCAGAGACAATGGTATGTTGTCCCACTTCACTTCGACCTATATAATGGAAAATTAAAGTATTTATTTGATTTTAATAATAAGCTAACTGAGATATGTTTAGCTTTATATTCAGTATTTATATGTATTTATATAAAGATATTTTTACTTAAAATTATCCAGTTTTATACAGCTTTAGATCTTTTTCCTTTTACATATTTATTTCCTGTTCTACTCTTTTTCTTGGTTTTCCTTTCTAATAACTATTTTGAAGAAAAGAAAATATAAGAGAAAAACGAAGGGTATTAAGATAGCAGAAAAAGAAAGATCATGTGATTTGATATACATTCCAGCATGATATTAGCTCTATAAATTAAGTATAGTTTAAACCAGATTTGGTTTTCCTGTTGCTTGTGATTGATACAATTTATAATACAAGAAATACAATAGCAAATCAGCCAAATACTTGACTAAAGTTTCAGTTAGGGGTGTACTGTGTGTATAGAGAATGTTTAGAATTTGCTTTTTATGAATTCAGTATGGAATTATTAATTTGGCTTCAAAAATTTTCTCATCCACTGGCTACTGCAGTTTTCTGAATGCAATAATAAAATTTGACTCTCAGTCCAAATTTTTATATTGTTTCTATTTCTGCATAAACCTACACTTTCTAAAAGCAGAAGGATATACATAGCAAATCATCTTTTTCTTATCTCAATCAAACAAGTTCAGAGGGGAAGAAACAAATGCTTCAAAAAGCTAGGATTTTTCAGCAAGATCATTTTTCAAATGCAACATGATTTTTTTCCCCATAGGCTCAAAGGCAAAAATGACACGGTCGAGGATTGTCATGTGGAACACATTTTGCTCAGACAGAAGTAACCAAAGAATTTATTAAATGATAAATATATATATATATATATATATGAATGCAGAAGGGAAAATCAGAGAGCATACATATAATCTGGGGATGTCTAGGTTAAGGCAAAAATAATATGAATGCAAGATGCAGACAAAGGTGTATAATTCTACTTGTATTGTAACATAAAACTAAAACTGAAATAGTTTTATTTCTATAGGGAGCATTGTGGTAAAAATAAAAAATATGCCTGTCTACCCTGCATTACCACTGAGAAACTGGTGGGGCACTCCAGAACAACAAATGTAAAAATGATAGTCAAGTAGATTGATTTGTCCTTAATATTTAATTTAGTAAATACAGTCATGTATTAATGAAAATAGTAGAATTTGAATATTCCATCTAAACAACAGTTGTGACCTTTTAAAGTATATTCAGATATTTTATTTTGCAGAGATAAATTAAATGATCCTTCAAGTGACCACTGGGGCAAATGGCATATTTAACTTTTAGAGGAAACACTATGCCTAGTTCCTGGTTGGTTGGTTGGTTGGTTGGTTGGTTGGTTGGTTGGTGGTTGGTTAGTTAGTTGGTTGGTTGGTTGGAAATCCATCCATCTATCCATCCATCCATTCACCCACCCACCCACCCACCCATTCATCCATCCATCTTAACAGAAGAGAATATCTGCAGTTCAGGGTTGAACTGTGGAGTCCTTTGTGTTCTCTGAGCTTGGTTCTTTGCTTGCAGATATTTCATTGACCAAGTGACAAAATTAGTGGATCAGAGGAATGCTGTGTATATAATTTATTTGGACTTCAGTAAGGCATTTGATAAAGTAGATCACAACCTACTACTTAATAAGATAGAAAAATGTGGGTTAGACAGCATCACCACCAGATGGATTCGTAGCTGGCTGACCGGCTATACTCAGCGTGTGGTCCTCAATGGAATTGCATCTACATGGAGTGGGGCGCCCCAGGGCTCTGTTCTAGTCCCAGTGCTCTTCAACATCTTCATCAATGATTTGGACAAGGGGATAGATGGGGAACTCATCAAATTTGAGGAGGACACCAAGCTGGCAGGAATAACCAACACTCCAGAAGACAGGCTTAAAATACAGGAGGACCTGGACAGACTTGAACACTGGGCGCTATCTAACAAAATGAAATTCAATGGTGAAAAAAATAAGGTTCTACATTTAGGCAAGAAAAACCAAATGTACAGGTATAATATAGGGGGCACCTTGTTCAATAGTAGCAACTGTGAGAGGGATCTCGGAGTCCTAGTAGACAATTGCTTAAATATGAGCCAGCAGTGTGCTGCAGCTGCCAAAAAAGCCAACACAGTGTTAATGCTGGGCTGCATTAACAGAGGGATAGAATCAAGATCACGTGAAGTATTAATGCCACTTTACAATGCCTTGGTAAGGCCACACTTGGAATACTGCATCCAGTTTTGGTCACCACGGTGTAAAAAAGATGCTGAGACTCTAAAAAGAGTACAGAGAAGAGCAACAAAGATGATTAGGGGACTGGAGGCTAAAACATATAAGGAACGGTTGCTGGAATTGGGTATGTCTAGTTTAACGAAGAGAAGGACAGGGGGGGACATGATAGCAGTGTTCCAATATCTCAGGGGCTGCCACAAAGAAGAGGGAGTCAAGCTATTCTCCAAGGCACCTGAAGGCAGGACGAGCAGCAATGGATGGAAACTGATCAAGGAGAGAAGCAACTTAGAACTAAGGAGAAACTTCCTGACAGTGAGAACAATTAATCAGTGGAACAACCTGCCTCCAGAAGCGGTGAATGCTACAACACTGGAAGTTTTTAAGAAGAGACTGGACAGCCATTTGTCTGAAATGGTATAGGGTTCCTGCCTGAGCAGGGGGTTGGACTCGATGACCTCCAAGGTCCCTTCCAACTTTATTATTATTATTATTATTATTATTATTATTATTATTATTATTATTATTATTATTATTATTATATAAACAAGGCAATACTATCATTGCTAGTGAGTGTGACGTTTGCTCTTTGTTTATGTATAGTAGCTTGCCCTGCCACTGTTGTTTGGGCATGTGATATTACCTAGTCAGGTAATGAAATGTCTTCAAGCAAACAAACAACCCCATAGAGCAGCAAAAACTCCATATATCTTATTTATTCAATTAAAAAAATTTCAAGAGCAGTTGTATGTATAACTGTTCTCTTCATCAGCTAAATGCTAATGTTTTATTTATGTGCACTGAAAAGAGAGGAAATAACTGAATTGCTGTTTACCTAACAAGCTGCAAGGTGTTTTTTTTTTAAAAAAAAGCACAGTAACGTAGCAATAGAGTTCATAAGTATCCTGACTTATAATTTTCGATGTCAACATTGGAATTGCAGAAAGAGCTTATGCAGACATTGCACGTATACAAGTGCAGTTTAGATCTGCATCTATAAAAATAACATCTGTTTAAGCATACATTACATTTAAAAATAACTGTACAGTGATCAGCTGCTTAAGTACAGTTAACCAGATGTCGTTTTAAAGTGCCAGATGGAACAATGAAATGAAGATTGAAAATTAAAAAATACTGTGAAAGGTCAAATCAATTAAGCAACCTGTTTTGTTGGCATGTAACAGTTAAAAGTAAGTTTAAACTACTTAAGGAGTGAGCAGTATGAAGATGAAGCAGTTAATTTTAACTTGCTATTTAGAAATGATAATGATAAAATGTTAGTTGTTAACATTTAGGATTGCTTCATGGGTCTCTCACATTCTACCCCCCCACCCTAGTGAAATTCTACTAAAATGTAATTTTTCCCTCTGTTCTGGAAAAGATAAATAAAATTAGCTACTGAATTTGAACTATCAAGTCCTTAATTCTTACTCATGTTGATTAGAGCATACTCATTTTAAATAAATGATTTTAAAAGAGCATGCCAAACCCCCTCCCCTCGGGAATGAAAGCAGACTTTTCTATTTTTCTTCTAAATCATTAAAAATGGGAATTGTTTGCAGGGGAGATAAGTATAGATCAACCCATCTATACAAATATCAAAAAAATAATTCATTTATTCCATAATGCTGAAAACTAGGCAGATTTCTGAAAAGCACAATTCATGGATAGAAAAAAAACGTAAATACTTATCTATAATATGGGATGTGAAAGCTCATATTAACCTCTAAGCTCTTCCCTAATGTATACATTCACACCCATGTGAACAATCCCTTCTTATGAGGTTAAATTGCTATAAGAAAATACTGCACATATATGGAACTGCCTTTGTAGATGCTCTAGAGCAGGGCTGTCAAACTCTGGGCCCGCAGGCCAGACGCGTCACAACAAAACTGTGCCAACCCCATTGCCAGCAATAGAGAAAAAACTCTGATACGTCACACGATGTCACGTGACGTCATGAGTTTGACATGTCTGTTCTGGAAGATTCAGCACACTGAATATGCTACCAATAAAGGAGAATATTTGTAGCTCAGGTTGAAATCAACCTGATAAACAATAGCTACATACTGTGCAAAAGAGGCAGTCAAGAAGTTAAAAAGGGAACAAAAAGACCAAAACACCTTCCCACCACCAATCAGCACCCAGATGAGGATAGCTTAACATCACCCCAACAATCAAGAAGTAAACAATACCCCAATCCAGGAACCACCAAGCAAGCTAACAGTAAGCAGCCGAAATAAAGAACCTTTAAGACCACTCCCACCAACACTGGTAGGGCAAGCCACTAGAATATAAACTGAGAGCAAACCCCTCTCCTTACCAGCATTGATGAGGTTACTTAGTTTGTGTAATAAAACATCTGCAAAAACAAAAAACAACCAAGCTCAGACAGCACCAAGGACCCCTCAAAGGGAATATGCTGCTAAACCTCTAATTCATATTTCATCAATACAAACATGGTATAACTTGGGTACAATTCAAAATAGAACATAGAACATAGAATATAATAATAAGGTTGGAAGGGACCTTGGAGGTCTTCTAGACCAACCTCCTGCCCATGGCAGGAGATCCTATACCATTCTGGATTTTCTTCAGGCTTGATGAGATGGATACATGTGATCATAGAAAAAAAATATATCATTTATTATTATTATTGACTAGGGGAGACACGGTAGTAATATTCCAATATTTGAGGAGCTGCCACAAAGAAGAGGGAGTCAGCTTATTTTCCAAAGCACCCAAAGGCAAGATAAGAAACAATGGATGGAAACTAATCAAGGAGACAAGCAACCTGGAATTAAAGAGAAACTTCCTAACAGTGAGGACAATTAACCAGTGGAAGATCTTTCCTTCAGAAGTTGTAGGGGCTTCATCACTGAAGGCTTTTAAAACAGACTCGACAGCCACCTATCTGAAATGGTATAGGGGAGGGGTATCAAACTTGCAACGTCATGTGACGTGTTGCAACGTATTGCAACTTTTTTCCCGTTGCCAGAAATGGGGTGGGTGCAGTTTTGGCATGATGCATCTGGCCCATGGGCCGGCAGTTTGACACCCCTAGTATAGGGTCACTTGCTTTAACAGGGGATTGGACTAGAAGCTGGCAGTTTAACGCCCCAAGGTCCCTTCCAGCTCTATTCTGATTGATTGAAGGACTGCCCATCCTTCACTCTGGGTCACATTATCAGGAGAAAGGCCGGAAGGGACTGAGAATGGAACAATGGGCATTTCGAATTAGTACCCAGCTGTCCATCCTATGCATTGGGTAATCAGACACTTGCTCCTTCAGCCAAATCTATCCCTCAAAGCCATTGTTATGGGGCTAAAATGAAAAAAGACCCCCTTTGTGCACTGCGTTGAGATTTCAGAGGAAAATAAATAAACACCAAGCCAACTATCTTATGACAAACAAGGAAAACTCTTAATCTGTTATCATACCTACAAGCTCACATATAAAATCGTGACTCATCAGCAAGAGTTCTGGACTTTTGAAGAGGCTACCAAAAAGCATGCCACAGATAAATGTAGAAGGTTTACTTTGGCCTCTGCCTAAGGATGCTGCTAGATGTAAGAATACATTACCTAAATTAAACTTTTCAAACATTTTTCTCCATGGCTTTTCATGGATGTATGTGAAAATGTTCTGACTTCTGCGTGGAAATATCATCTTGAAACAGTTAAAGATCTCTGTAAAT
Source organism: Crotalus tigris (assembly GCF_016545835.1). Lineage (NCBI taxonomy): Eukaryota > Metazoa > Chordata > Lepidosauria > Squamata > Viperidae > Crotalus > Crotalus tigris. The sequence continues at coordinate 2,360,217 of NW_024100599.1, read as the reverse complement.
GTCCTATTTAAAAAGAAACTTATAGTATGTATTCAAAAACTATAATTTCTATAAATGAGTTTATTTCAGGTAGTTTCAAGTAGTTTCCTGCTTGAGCAGGGGGTTGGACTAGATGACCTCCAAGGTCCCTTCCATCATCATCATCATCAGCAGCAGCAGCAGCAGTAGTAGTAGTAGTAGTTAATATAAAATACAAACTATTTAGGACAATGATTGCCATGAGCAATCACACACCTAGCATGTTGGCTAATAAAATGTATCATGTCTATATGTTTTCTTCAGTTCTTTAATAAATTTCGTCCTGCAATTTATGCCAGTATGAGATTATGTTATCATTCAATTCACAAAAGGTTTATAAACCTGGGATTGTTATATTCGCAAAGGTGCTTTTTCAAAAGGCAGTTGGTAGATTTTTGTTTGAAGATGTTTCGCTTATCATCCAAGAAACCTCTTCAGTTTTGGACTAAATTGAACTGAAAAAGCTTCTTAGATGAGAAGTGAAACATCTTCAAGAAAAAACAAAGTCCAGTTGCCTTTTGAAAAAGTGCCTTTGGGACAACCATCACCTGGGTGACTGAGAAGCTCCATAGACAGATGGTTATTTCATGTTTCTTTCTATTTAGAATATGCTTGCTAAGATATAATCTCCATTACAACACACTGCACTTATTTTCATTTCTCACAAGAAATGTCTTTGTGTCTGTGTGGGTATGTCTATACATGCCTGCGACAGTGTGGGCATGTGTGGTTGATCAGCAAAGCTGTCATTTTTAATCCTTTTCTTTCCATCATTTCTCCTTCAGTATGAAATGTCTCAGTCTAAAACACTTGTAGAGGCTGCGCACAGTGAAATACTAGTAGCATTTTAAAAATCTAAAACAGAACAGTGTCATAAAGACAGAACAAAAGAAATTAAAACACTAGCTATGCCACAGTTGTCTTATGCAGCAGTTAGAAATTTAATTATTTTATCTCATAGAATAATGTGCCCTTCAGAAATCATTTTGGACTAGATGTTTCAAACCAATGATCTGTAGTTAATTATCTTTAATAACTGTTGCACATTATGGTTAGATCTATGTTTTTGCTAAACCAATTAATAATATCTTCATTAGTATAAAGACAAGGTAGCTGGATTCTTTCATTTTTCACGCTGAAAGAGTAGATATTTTAAACACAGCAATTTACTTTAGCCATACATTCCCAATGATATGACTAATTAATGAGACTTCAAAGACATATAACTTCCAAAAGCTACTTATTTTCAAGTAATTATTCAACATTTAATGGCATTACATTGAGGCCCTGAAACCCTAACTTTCTAAATGTAGAATATGTTAAAACTCTTTTAAAACAGCAAGCCAAGTGGCACTCTGAGTAATGCTTAATGGTGAATGGAATCCATATTTCTTCTTAACAGACTTGCTGGATATCAAAGTAATCATACTAACAGTTGATCACATCTCTTTGCTCATGAGTCATGAATATCTGTTAAGCTGAGTCATTGTTTTTTAACTAAGATAATTCTAAATTGATGAGGAAAGAAGACGCTTCAAAGTTTTTGGCTTTGAAAATTCAAAGTTTGGACCTATTTAGATATCTACTGTAAGAAAGCTAACCATGCAAAACAAGACAATACATTCATAAAGTTAGCCTGATTAAGTGGATATTAGCCTGCATTTTCACAATCTACTAAATGTAATCTGAGTGAATAGATTTAGGTGTTACAGCACAGAGGACAACTTGCTGTTTATCTGTATTTCTCTAGGAGGACTAATATCTAGCTTTTTGACAAGACTTAACATTTTAGCTCTTCTTTGAAAAAATAGGCTCTATAACCTGGGTAATCTGAAAGGGTAGATTTAAATTCAAAACATTAACCATGTAAAAGTGAGATCTAAAATTGAATTAATAAGCTTCAATATGCTACTTCTAACCAAGTTTGCAATTGAAAAATATGGTAGATAACCAAAATGATCTTTCACTCTCTTTTTTCATCCAGAATAGCTCCCATTGTGGTAGGTACCTGTTACATCCATCTGTCTTTGTTATTTTTTTTATATTTATATTAATCAAATTTATATAGCCTAGCAGCTAAGCATGAAGAACAAAGAAGGAAGTTAAATCTTGCATTCCTAATTTTTTTTAAAAAAAGTTTATTCTTTTATCACCAAAGATAAAAGAAAAGGTGGAAAAAAACAGACAAACATCAAAAAGAAAAAAAAATGATGTATGCAAAAAAAAAAGGAAAAATTTTACTGCAAAAATGTTTGTGGACAATCAAAACTACCCAATGCTCCTCTAACCATATACATTTCTCGTGGTCCAAGAGACAGAATGTGACAACATTGGCACTTTTTCCACCTGTCTTTGGTTCTTATTAGGCAAACTTAGGTCTTTCCAGCTTCAGTTCTTAATCTATGTCAGGGGTCTTCAAACTTGGCCCTTTTATGCCTTATGGACTTCAACTCCCAGAATTCCTCAGCTAGCATTCCTGGCTGAGGAATTCTGGGAGTTGAAGTCCACAAGGCATAAAAGGTCCAAGTTTGAAGACCCCTGATCTACGTAATGGAGAAAACAGCATCTAGTTTCACATGTCTACGGCTCTATCTTCAAGTCAGTGTGCTCACTGCTCATTGAGTCAGTGTTACCAGCAGGATGGAATGACAATGAGAAGTGTTAATTCTCTGTTCTTGTTCTGATTGCTTTATTTTTAAATTTCCTACAACAAATAGTTTGCAGTGTAAAGAACCTGGAACTTCCTTTGACTAAACCTGCCTCTCCTGCTTTCAGGCTTCCTTAACCTCAAGGTTCCCTAGGTCTACAAAGGGAACCTTGATCTCAATTTTCACTCAATTCAAGAGAGATCTTTGTTATTCTCAATGAGATGCTTCACGTTGCTTCAAATCCACTTCCAGTACTTCTGATAGTTGACCAACAGTCTCTTTCACCTTTTGGGACTACCTGTTCTGAGACCTTAGAAGTCTGCCTGGTTTCACTTTTTAGATGTAAAGGCAAAGTGCTTCACTCAAATTTTATAAAAATAAAACATCCTTTTAGGTTTTCACACAGCCCTAGAATGTCTCAGCTTCAGGAAGAGCCAACTTTGAGGTCTAGCATACAAGATGAAGAGGGAAACTGACTAACCCTATGGTCAAAAAATGCTATCCTTGGATTCCAGCCCCCAAATTACAAAATGCTTTGTACAACCCATATACTGTTAATCCATTCTAGATACACAGAAGAAATTTGGAATCTGTAAAGCTCCAAGGAGATTTCACATTGTTTTTAAAAAGTTGCTATCTAGTTTTATACATCATGGGTACTGCAGCTCTGCTTATACAAAATGTAGTAGAAATCTTTTAAACTATTGTGAGTTTACCATTGCCAAGTAGGCAGCCAGATCTATGATAAATAGTGGCAAGTCTAGATTTTCTAATTTAGTTACTTCTATGGTAATCAGCTTAATTATAAGCATTTGTCTTCAGAAATATCTAGTAGACTTTTTTCAACTTGTATTCTTGGATGCTTAAGAGACTTTACATATAATTCCATACATTAAACCATGTTTGCTACCGTAACAGTGACTCACTGAATTGATCAGTGACTCAATTTACAAATGAAACCATTGTTTGAATGGTTAATTAATATGTGACAGAAAAGAAGGACAAATAATAGAGGAAGGAAGGAAGGAAGGAAGGAAGGAAGGAAGGAAGGAAGGAAGGAAGGAAGGAAGGAAGGAAGGAAGGAAGGACAATATAAATAAAAATAGCATTAGCATTATTGATGGAGAATGGATATTATTACATAGGAGAAAAGGGAGATATAATAGGAAAAAGCATCAATGCTTTTTCGGAAGCTTTCATTCAGCCTAATGTGAATTTTGAAAGAGAAAATATAGCATGTTTGGAGCTCTGTAGGAGCTTAAAAACTGTATCAGTTTTCTTGAAAATGGCCAATTCAATCCAAGTAGACGTGACTCAGCAGGAAGATCACTAAAAAAATCATGTTCTAATAGGAAAGGCATCTTGAAGACTTATCAGCTTGGATAAGATGGGAAACGGTGACATTTTTCTCAAATGCCACATTTCAGAAAATGTGTGTTTTATTGCTACTCTTCTGTAAATGGTGCCAAAGTGTATAGAAAGCTGGCTTTCTTTGTCTTTTAATAAAATATTCTAGAGTATTCAAAATACGTAAGAAGCTAAAGTTAATTGAACATTTTCTTAAGATTTAGGAAGAAAGAAAGAAATTTTCAAATGTTTTCTTTCTGATTTGTGCTATTCTCTCGTGAAGCTCTGTACATATTTTTTTAATTTTTAATCTATTCTAGTTCTGAAAATCCGGTCAGTTACAACACTGAAGAAAAGCAAATAATCAAATTGCTCTGAGATGTGTTACTAACAAGCTTCTTTGTTAATTTATGGATGGTTAGAGTTAATAAATCAGGTAGCTCAGATTGCTTAAGCTTGTGGTTTTCACTGGCCTTTTTAAGAAAGGCAGTTTACCAACAACCTTCAAGGAACTCTGTGCACTTATATTGCAGTTATCAACTGTGCAATTTTTCACAAAACTCATAAATTGCTTGCATAAATCTGGTAATGGAAATGGCATTCTTTAGAGAAATCCAAATATTGCTAGGGGGAATTTTGAAAATTTTAAGACAATAAATCTTTGTGAAAACCTATAACTTTACTGGAGATTTAATTATAAGGATGGGCAAATCTGTCAGTTCTGATTTCTCTCAGTTTCAGTTTTCCTGACTGTACATTCATTTTGGCCTGCTTCTGCAACAATTGGTGAAAGAAAACCTGTATGTATTTTTCTGTGCATTTCTATTAATCCACCAACCTACTTTTTTGCAAGTGTTCTTTCTTCAAATTGTGGACAGGTTTTTTTTTTCTGAAGTGCAAGTCACATTCCAAGTTCAAATTTCATTGCACAAATGGACCCTATCATATGGATTCTAGAACTTGATAGGTTCATGTAAAATATGAGACTCAATGAATTCCTATCCCTAGCAACAGATAACTTTAGATAAAATTAGCCACTCGTCAATGAAAGGAGGAGGAGGAAGAGGTGGAGGAGGAGGAGGGGAAGGGAGGAGGAAGAGGAGGGGGAGGGGAGGAGGAGGGGAAGGAGAAGGGAGGAGGAGGAGGAAGAGGAGGAGGAGAAGGGAAGGAGGAGGAATTAAAGTAGAAATAAATTGTCATGTTTGAAAATATGTTGACTCCTTGTTTTGCTTCTGCCATCCTAAGTTTCAAATTTCATAGTTTAGTCAAATGTACAACGCCTTGCTATAATTATTCCAATAAAGGTAACCCAAAAGTCAAATCCTGTGATGATGAAATAAAACGAAATCCATGGAAGGAAACATTGGCTATAACTGTCCCATAGTTTCAGTGAATGTGACACAATTTTCTCATTTTAAAGTTAAATTATTTCAAGAAAAAGATACCTAGCCATTATTTGAGGTACATGAAGTAAGTATTACCATGCCTTACTGCCAACTGTTGGCTTTCAGGACAGAGGGCAGCCAAATGTGTCAGGCACTGAGTAGGAAGACAATATTTGCAAAAGGATTTTGCACACTTATGGTAGCTCAACACATCTATTTTTGTCCTGAGTTGAGCAATTAGCATATGTGATTAAGATATGCCTCTTCTAGGTTAGTTCTGTTCAATCTCCTAAAGCAGACTAGTCCAAGAAAACATATCTGCCAAGTTTTCAATCACTAATGCTTATAAATATGGTTTTGTTGCAAAAAGTATCCTTTGGTTAAAAAACATCAGGCTTTATTATATTGGAAAACCATGGAGAAATTAATGGAAAATAAGGGTGATTTGATCTTAAATTTTCCATGCCAGTCTATCCTTTCGATTCCTGATAAACACTCCATTCCAACAACTGATATAAGGACAAACTTTTCCAGCCAGCTTAGTTAATGATCAGGGATTATTTGAAATGAAGTTCAATAGTATATGGTAACCAAAGATTAGAGGGGAAAAAATCAGCTTGGGCATAAACCTACTTACTTGAGGTTTTAAATGAATCCTAATGGCGAACCTACAATGGAATCAAAAGAAAACCAGAGACCCTTGAAGGACCAAAGCTATTAGAACCAATTCAGGTAACCAAATTTTTATACAATGTTCAATATGAAGTAGCAAAAAACGACAATGAAATTAAATAAATATCTTCAGTTACATACAAGAATGGTCTATGCCTGCAATTATACTGCCAAGAGGCTTCTTATGTGGATGACATACAAATTATATGGAATGATACATTTGTTATATAGTCACTGGTATGTCTCAATTATTGTTCGTAACCCTCTGGCTCCCTTGTTCTTATTAATCAATGAGAAGAGGCTATCTCTGTGACTGTCCTTGAGGAATTTCATTCCAGGATGAGACATTAACGATAATGAATGAAAAATGTGCTTTGATTTATATGGGTTTAGTAACTAAACCAAAATAGATGTACTATGCAAACTTATGGACCTTGGAATAGGTGGCACCTTGGATGTGCCCTTCTAACCCTGGAGAAATGTTATGGTTCTCTCTTAATTCTCCAATCTTGGCAGGAAAAAAAAAAGGACAATTCAAGGAGAAGTGCCAGGTCCCTGGGAACGCAAGAGAATCCCAGCCCATAGACATCATCTGAATGCACAGAAATCTATGCTAGTCATTTCTATGGGAGGAAAATAGTTAAAAATAAATCCTTTGGAAGAAGTTTAGTGCAATTAAAGAAGTGTTTCTCTTCCATCTTGATTGGACCAATTGGATAGGTCTTTAGATAATGTTGAAGCTCTTTGAAAGTTTTCGCTAATAATATATACATCTCCTCTAGTTTATCAACGCATCTTAGACAAATCAAAGTATTCTTGAAAATGAAGATGCTTTTCCCAGTTCATTTAATGTTTATATATTACTGAAGCAACCCGATCTCAATTGCCTCCAGAAGTTGTGCATGCTCTATCACTGGAAATTTGTAAGAAGAGATTGGACAGCCATTTGTCTACAATGGCATAGGATCTTCTGCTTAGGCAGGACTAGAAGACCTCCAAGGTCCCTTCCAACTCTGTTATTCTGTATTCTGTATTCTGAATGACTGTACACTGTTGAACTTTTAGACTTAACCCATAGTCTAAGTTAGAAGCACTGAGAACTGCCCACAAGGCGGCAGTAAAACCCCTTGCATCTACAAGACAGCTTGTTACAAGCTATTCATTTCCTTAAACATTAGAAAACGGTGTTTGAAAGCTGGGTTTCATAGGGATACACAGTCTACTATTTCATGTTGCCTTATATATATTGAGAGTTTTAAAAAAAGCTTTTCAGCCTTCAATAATTTCCTTTGTATAATATATATATAAGAAGCACAAGAAGCTTCAACCCCTTTGTTCTAACAAAAATAATGCTTGTAACAATTTTCCTGTATTTGTGTAACCTGTAAAATATGATAAAAATTATCGGTCTATACCAGGCATGTCAAACTGTTGGCCCGTGGGCCGGATGCATCATGCCAAACCATGCCCACCTCATTTGCCGGCAATGGGGAAAAAGTCATGATAGGTGGTGCGACGTCACGAGTTTGACATGCCTGGTCTATACGAATCTATACAATGTTTATCATCTGATTATATCTGTAGAAAACCAGGTTCAAATAAGTTTAAAGAAATAAATAACTTATTGAGTTCAAGAATTTTGTCTAATTCAACTAATCAATCTTTTTCTTGGATCTACACCTGCAAATGAAATCAGTGATTACCAGTGTTTTCAAATTTGGAATCATATGCAATATCTGTGTTAGGTTAACATACACCCAATTGTATATGAATAAGGACTACAGGATCATAAAAGGGGACCTTATACATGCCTTTATAAATGCATATATATGGAAAGACATAGAAGTAACTGGAAGTAAGCCTGCTGAACTCAATGGGAATTATTTTCAAGTTGATATGCATATGCATTTAAAAAGAACATTATTTTCTATGGAGCCATTGAATCCTAATACTTGATATGTGCTTTAAATGTAATTGACTTCTATATGACAAGCCGTTAGTAGATTTAGAAAATAGATGATATAGCTAGCTAGGTACAGTAGATGATAGAGACAGCCAGACAGCCAGACAAATAGATAAATAGATCAGATATTCCAATATTCAATGCTTTACCTGAAGTCTATAAAACTTAGAACACCTATCTGGAATAGCCAAGGGAAAATGTAGCTTTGAATTTCCAGATGAGCGTTAGCTAAACTGTATTAATAGCAATACAAGGGTAGGTTCATTGTGGATCATTTGCCTTAAGGCTTCAAAAATCTGAAGTAAGTCCCACAAGAAATTCATTTAATCAATTTAATCTTCATGGGAAAGAACCTACACTTCCCCACAAATAGTAATTCTTATCTGTAGGATTGAAAAGAATTGATAAATATACTTCTGGTCTCCCTTGTTAATGACAGTGGTTTGCCAATTGTATATTTTATTGGAAACTAAAAAACCAAAAAATAAGGTGTCACCATTATCAACCAAATTCTACTAACACAGCAACAGCTAAAAGTTGCCTAGATTCCATAAAGAATGAAAACATGATTTCCTAGATTCATTTAATTTAATTTGGTAATGAAATGTCTGCAAGAAAAGAACCAAGCTCAGAGAGCACCAAGGACCTCTTATTTAATTATTTTCATTGCTATATTTTTTTATAAAAAAATATGGTTAGAGTCTGGAATAGAGTCTGGCTGGGTGGTGGATGCTATAATTTTGACTGCTGTAATGCCAGGCTGTCTTTCGGTAATGTTAAAACCTCAAAAGATTCAAGGAATTCTGTTAAATGCAGGCTTCCTTGTTCTTTCATTAGGATATCCTATATTCCAACAGGGTTATGACTAGTAAAGGATTTTGAAGAAGCAAAATAAAAAGAGTATTGATACTTTTGAACTTCGATGTTGGAGAACACCCCTAAGAATACTATGGATGGGGAAGACAAACAAACAAATGGATGATATAACATGTTGGGTTACATCAGAGTTCTCACTGAAGGGACAAATGACTAGGCTCAGATTATCTTACTTTGGAGACATTATACTCCTGAAGAGGTTTATAATGCTGGGAAAGGTTGAAGGCAAGAAGAGGACAACCAACCACAAGGTGTATGGACTTAGTTACAATGATGATGAATACACCATTGGAAGACCTGCTGAGAGACTAGGGAACAGATAATCACAGAGGAAATATATCAATAAGTCAACACCAATTTGATAGCATGTAATTGATCAATTAAGACTGATAAAGAAATATTGCACAATATGCAATTTTCATCATATGTTCTTGAGTTCAACTTATTTTTATCATCAATACTGACAGATTGCTCATCTTTACCTTTTCTCTTCTTAAATGAACTCCAGAATATGGTAGAGGACAGGAAGACCTGGAGGAACGTTGTCCATGGGGTCGCAATGGGTAGGACATGACTTCACAACTAACAACAACAACAACAACCGTTTCTCTTAAAACCCAACAAGTTTGATAAATTCAGAAAATTGCTCGTTCAGTCTTAAATTGGCTCCTGGAGCATCATGATTCAAAATTTGGGAATATGCAGTTCTAATAAAAAAGTATATCAGAGCTTTCCCCCAAATAGCAGGTTTTATTACTGAATTGGTTGCATGAGGAGATTTTCCCTCACTTGTTTATTTATTTAAAATGTATTTATATTTTTACGTAAAATGTAATAGTTATGTTTTCTCTGTACAATGTATCTGAATGAGCAGACACATTAAAAAACATCAAACCACACTAACATTATCAGCTAAATATCACTTAAAAGAACACTAGGAAGGAACATTAAAAGGCAAAAATAGAATCAAACCAATGTTATTATTAAACCACTTTGCAAAGTAATTTAAAAGCAATTGCACCGATTTTAAAATACCACCCTCCTCTCCCCATTACAAAAATTAATGTTTGCTTTTTAGCAAAATAAAAACAAAGAAAGGTGGCAATCTTCAGAAAACATGAAATCCTCCTCACTTTTTATAGATTATCCTTTATCCCAATCTGATGCCTTCCAGTTATATTGAAATTTTCCAAGCTGGGGCCTTACAGGGTTACAACCCTTTTTTGGGTATGATATGTTTATTTGCTGTCTTTTTATTGCTATATGCTTTAGTTTTTGCTACATTTTGTTGCTTTCTTTAATGTTGTGAGCCACCCAGAGTTAATTGGAGTCAGGCAGCATCTAAATTGAATAGATGAATAAATAAATACATTTCAGTAGCTTGTTTATTGATGTAGCCAGCTATTATTTAAAACATTTCTGTCCCACCTATTCGCCCCACATTTTTAAACATCATCATGAAATAACTATAAAAGGTCCTAAATACATAAATATAAATGCAAAGCAGTAGCAAAAAAGTATGTGGAAACGCTTAAAATAATAATAGAGAAAAAAAGGAATGCTAATTCCTGAAATGTTATTAAATTTGTTATTATTAGATTTCCCCCCCCCCACGTCTCTCTCTCTCTCTCTCTCTCTCTCTCTCTCTCTGTGTGTGTGTGTGTGTGTGTGTGTGTGTGTGTGTGTCTTCCACAATCTTGGATTCTCTATGGGAGACCTGGGAATTGAGGGTTTTGCATACTGTGGTTATCTATTCTTAGCTATTCCTAGCATTGTATTCAGTGCTTTTTTTCTTAAAAAAAAAAAGGTGCTGGAACTCACACACGTCATATAACCTGCCTTGCCTACCCTACAAGGTTCCATCCAAAAAAGGTGCCGGAACTCCGTTCTGGGTGTTCTATGAGAAAAAAAGCCCTGATTGTATTCTTCTGATGCCAGGACATGATTCTCACCTATTGGCTAAAAAAATTAATAACAGTGCATGAGCACCAAGCACAGATGAATCAGTTGCTTATGGCAGGCTCCCATCCAGATTGGCTAACACAAGGAAGGACAGTGATAATCATGAAAGACCTCACTATAAGCAGACAGCATTGTCAAACTATCAGTCAATAACCTACCTCCCCAAACAATGGAAAGTCTTATCAGGCATCATATCCACCAAACTAAGAACTATAAGGGCTAGTACATGAGCATAGCTCAGAAGGGCATGGGAACAATACCAAATGTTCATAGCTTCACCCAAAATCAAAATCTAAGTTAAAGAATGTTGCTTTCAACCAACAAAGGGATTTTGAAGTATCCAAAGAGTAAAGCAAATAATCGTAAAGTGTATAAATTGTCGTTTGAACGCAATACTTCACTTTTTACTCTATCTGAATGGTATTTTTTTAAAAAATGAAATCATAAATTGTCCATATAACATTAAAAATGTTCAGGTTAATATTTGGTTTTTTTTAAAGCAAACCTACTGAAGTGTATCATTTTCACTAGCTCTAGTGGTCATCTCAATTTTAAAAGTTCATATCCAGTTGCCTGAATCTCCTACAACATAGTCTGTAATATTATTAAAGGAGAAATATTAAACACACAAAGCCAGAAGTACTCAATGTCACCACAATTTTCTTCATATGATATTGCTTTATAATAAATAAACAGTTGCAGGAATTGGTTATATCTAGTCTAGTAAAAAGAATGATATGATAGCAGTGTTCCAATATTTGAGGGGCTACCACAAAAAGAAGAGGGGGGTCAACCTATTCTCCAAAGTACCAGAAGACAAGACAAGAAACAATGGATGGAAACTAATGAAGGAGAGAAGCAACCTAGAACTAAGGAGAAATTTATTAAAGGTGGGAACAATTAACTAGTGGTATAACTTTCTTCAGAAGTTGTGTATCCTCCATCACTGGAGACTTTTAAGAAGAAACTTGACAGCCACTCATCTGAAATGGTATAGCATCTCCTGCTTGAGCAGAGGGTTGGGCTAGAAAATCTCCAAGATCCCTTTCAACTTTGTCATTCTTTTTTGTTACTCTGCCACACAAATATAGCTCACAAAGTTGAGTTAGCTTAATGTAGGTATTCATGCTAACCCCATAAGCACACGCATCAGCTGTTCAACAAGTATGCAGGAGGGTGAAGATGTATTATAAATTTTTATTCTACCTTAAAACATCCCAATATTGTAATCTGCCACAAACAGTTTATTTCCTTAACTGCTCATACATCCCTGTAGTATTAGAGTACCTCAAACAATTTACAGCACTACCATAAAATACTTAAATAAAATATAAAATAATAAGATTGAGAACATTAATGTGAATTAGTACTTGGGAAAAGGCAGTGTTTTCATAGAACATCTAAAACAACAGTGTATCTAAGAAGCAATTTGGGACTGCAGAGGCAATTTTCCTCTATGACTTTCTCTAGAACCAAACTATTAGACTTTACTGAGCATGCATAAGGGATAAATTTAGTGATTGTTGAATGAATCCAGGGATTTTAGTTTGGGGAACCAATACAAACTATTACAATATTCTGTAAAAGACAGAAATGATACCCCTAATAGTATTAAATTTAGTTCCTGAGGGAGGAGGAAGAAATAGGAAAAGTGAATGCAATTTGGCCAGTTTTGTCCCAAATCTGTCACCAGCCAGATCTGATATCGCTCCTATAATATAAAATCCTCAAATGCTTAGAGAAGCATCTTCTGAAGGAAGGGAGAAAAGAAAGGGAAGAGAAACAAAGCAAGACTATAGACAATCTAAATCTCAAATAGTCGTGGTTCTCTGGCAGGGAAAGAAATGTTCAGTTCTGTGTGCAACCACTTATTCTGATCTGCCTTTCTTATGGATTTGCTCTAAGTATGAAGAGGTTAAATTTTAGTCTATTAAGTGCAAACTTCTGGCTGAGATTATTTTTATGAGGTAAACGTCTGAGAGGAAAAATGATGTCTCCCAATTTGGCCATTGCTATTTGAAAAGCAGACTTTATTTTTTCCAAAAGCAACTCCAACAAAGATTAGCATATTTTTGTTTATTTTTTCCTTTAACATGCTTTGCAGCCTTTTGTTTTGCAGTTTATCAAATTGCATCCTGCCCACACTTCCCAGTCTGGGGAACTTCAACAGATCAAGTTCTCTCATGAGGACTTCCCTTGGGATTTATTGAAGTCTGGGGAGCCAAGATGGATGAAGATTGCATAAGGAAAGAAAGGACACATCTATATACCCATCAGTCACCTGGTAACTAAAATAAGTAGAAAAACACCTCTGTCTATTCACAGAAATTATTTTGTCTTTTGGAGAAAAAATAAATTAAAAAAACTGAACTTTTTAATCAAACAGTGAGATAGTAGGGATGAAAATCATCTCATTACACCAAGATCATTAGTTCTAAACTTTATGAAATTCTTTCTCTTCTACTAGTAAAACTTCTGGCCGCTGCAGCTACTAACAGAGTAGTGAGGAGAGGGGGTTGTCATGATTGGCTGTCAAAGAAAGTGAAGGGACAATTTTGGAGAAACAGATTGAAATGTCAATCTCTCAAAACACATTGATAAGATATGATATGAAGAAAAGTACTATACTGGAAAGATTTTGTAGAAATGTTGGCCCAGATAAACAAATCTGGAGCGAAGCTGTTGCTGTGGAATCGCACCTTCATAAGTCCTATAAAATAACTTTGGAGCATTGGCTGGTGTAAGCAGGATTTAGTGGGATATCTTCATGGAAAGTTTCATCCTATAAAATTGGGTGGCTTTTTTTTTGTCTGAGTGTGCGTGTGTGTGCGTGTGTGTGTGTGTGTGTGTGTGTGAGAGAGAGAGAGAGAGAGACAGAGACAGAGAGAGAGAGAGAGAGACAGAGAGACAGAGAGATGATAAAATAAAGTTTTTTGCTGGAGTGATGCTTTCAGTCTTCTTGATCCTTCACTTGCCTCACTAAGTAAAATGTAATTTGTGGGACACAGGAGATGTGCTTTTGGAGGCAAATTCTGAATGAACTTCTTCCCGATATGCAACATTTACAAAGGCTGTCAGGATCTGACTTTTCCCAGGACCTTTGGATCATGAAGTGATGGAGTACTCATTGTATGATAATGTTATTGCCATTTGGATTGCCTTTTAATTGTTTTATTGCTTCTTTACTATTTGTATATATTGTGGCTTTATATTCTTTTCATTATGTTTTGTAGTTTTTTGGGGGGTAAGCCTTCTGGAGACACCATGGTTGTGTTGGGCAGTCATAAAAATGTTCTAATTTTTTTTAAAAAAAATGTTGCGCATTTTATTTTAAGTTCTTTGGGAATTGCAAAATAAAGAAAGGAATGATATAGCCAGATATTGCCTGCGTTCAATAGCTTTTTCAAGTTTAGAACATTTATTTATAATATTGAAAACCATCCAGAATCAAGATGATTTAGGTAGATAGATTGTTAGAGACAAGAGATGGGCAAAAGAGAAAAGCAGGTAAAAACAATAGATGACAAACATTCTATTCCTTCTTTGCAGATGCAACACAGTTTCTAAGACTTTCAGGAAAACCCCTGTAGAGAGAAACAGAATTTGGCATTAAAACTATTTATTTTGGACTATCAGGAATATAAAGGGATTTCCCATATATAATAGACGGTTGAGACACTGAGAGGCTTTTGGGGACTATATTTTCCTCTAGTGTAAATCAGCATCTTTACAGAACTGGTAGTAATTTAGGGATAAAGTCTGTTTGGATATATATAAACTTGAAATCTGGAAAAATACCTTTATGGATTTTAATCTTTTAATAGATACCATCTTCTATCTACATTCTCTCATCAACCTCTAGGGTTTTTTTCCCTTTAAGACCACATATGATGACAGGCATAGGTGAAGGAGAAGCAGCAAAAAACAAACAAACCAGGGTTGAGTCAGGCGATTTGATTCTGAATTTCATGTATTAGCCTCAAGCTGTTAGGCATGTTTACATTTAATTTAGATTTAGCTGCTTCAAGGTTCTTGTCGATCTAGTTAATAACTTTACTATATCTTATTATTTCCAGATGTTGGCATGTGGACAAATTATGAGTCACCTGGAATATGTGACTAAATCAGTAAGCTTTGTCTGCAGGATTGTTTAGAGTTGCTTTTTCTCCTTGTTTCTTTACTTTGCTGTCCTCTTTGGAAAATCATATTCCAAAATAACAGAGTTGGAAGGGACCTTAGAGGTCGTTTGCTTCTCTCCCCTGCTCAGGAGGAGAGGAGGCAGGACACCTTATAGTATACCATTCCAGATAAATAACAGAATAACAGAATCAGAAAAAAACCTTGGAGATCTTCTAGTCCAACCCCCTGCTCATGCAGGAGTCCATTCCAGGCAAGTCTCTTCTTGAAATCCTCCATTGCTGGAGCACCCACAATGTCTGAAGGCAGCCCGTTCCACTGATTAATTGTTCTCACTGTTAGGAAATTTCTCCTTAGTTTTAGATTGCTTTTCTCCTTGATTAATTTCTATACATTGCGTCTTGTCTTGCCTTTTGGTGCTTTGGAAATAGGTTGACACCCCCTCTCTTCTTTGGGGCAGCCCATTAAATATGGGAGATTTGAGATACGATGGCTCCCATTGTCATATCCTTTCCTCATTCAAAAATCCCATTTCAAAATGGAATTACCACGTAGGAGCACTTTCACTAGCAGCAGCTAAAGGCAGAAGCACTCAAGATTTGCTAGCTTTACAGTAGAGATATTTCTTCTTTGGGTTAAATGTTTTCAAAAAGGACTATGTTACCAGCCCAACCCACAGCGGTCATGCATAGAGTTGTTGTATGCACCACACCTTTTACATGCCCATCTCCTCCTCTGTAGATATTTTATTACACCTACATACATATATAAAGTGAACCCTAGGGAGGGGAAAAATGCTTAGCCCATAACAAAAGAAAGGAAATAAAAATATCTCCTATTATATATTTAACAGAATATAAAGATTGCAAAAGACTGGAATTATTCTCATACATTTCCACATTTCAATTTCCAGTGGACTGCATTCTCTGTAATCACATGCACTCTAATCTTTTACCACCTAGTCACAGATGTTGAAGTCAAATTTCCTTCTTTTTGTCTGTATTTAAAAATAATAATAATCATTTTTCCATCTACTGCAAATAACAATACTGATCCAGAAATGGAATGCTGAAGTTGTAATTCAACATAATTTTGGGTATGACTGCCATTCATTAATACCTCGAGCTGTGCGCTTATTATTTATGACATCAGCAGAAGCTCTCAATTGAATTGCAGTCTTATATTTAATTAGGGACTAGGTATTATTTTTTTATGCAATATCCAGAATTAAAATAGACCCTTTCCCAAACATAAAGGGCAAAAGCAGCAGAGTTTGAATAGATATTCTAATTGATATTTCTTGTACTTATTCTAAAAGTAATCAAAACATATACTAAAATATTAATTATAATATTTTACTGTATTGTGGGTCTTGATTTATTGTTGCCTCTTTTGGTTCACTCTTAATTACACATTGTATAGAAAATGAAGATTCTTTTTTTTAATTGATGACTTATTTAGCAATGAGTTAATATATAATTCAGTTCAGATATAGATATAGATATTCTTGGCTTTAGCAACATGTCTCACAACCAGTGACAAAGCTCATAAAGGAACAAAGGAATAAAATCATAGAATTGTCCTTTTTTATATAAGCAGAGGTAGCATTTCAAAGCTTGGGGAAAAAAGGAGAGAAATCAAAGCACTCTTGAATGCAGAGATCATATTAAAGGAAATATTGAATCTGTTTGCTTAAAAAATCTTATATTATTGCCAGCTTTTAAACTTGGCTCCTTTTTGAAGCAGAACACCAGTTAGGGACAAAAAGAATATTTTCATGCAAAAATCCAGCGCAAGTTCAGAAGCACAGCCAGAGGCCATTTCAAGTGGGCACACAAATTTAATTCAAGTTATTCTTCTTTTTATTCCACATTTAACAAAATTGAAGGATTTAGTGACCCTTCTGACACTTGCATAGGTTCAGTCACTATTGTTTGCCTCGGGTGGCATGTAAATATTAAGCTGGATTTTTACACGATGAGAAAAAAAATGAAAAAAGCGGGGAAATTCATTCAAGATTTATAGAAAGTTTGATCCAGTGTTAGGTAATACAGAGTATTTATTGGATAAGTTATCACAAGGTTCTTCTAAGAAGTAGCTCCAAATTTCTTCAAATCCAACATTCCTTGTTTTCATTTCTCTAACTTTTTCAGCTGTCTGATATTCAGTTTATTTTATCCCATTATCACAATGCATATCTCTGTAACCTTTTGCCAGGGTGGGAGGCTGAGTCACAGGGATTTGTGTCCAATTATCTCTACAGACATACTACCTTCCATTGGAGACCTGTATATTGCACAAGCCAGAAAGAGGGCTGTGTAAATATCTACACATGCAGTGGTGGGATTCAGCCAGTTCGTACCACTTCGGCAGAACCGGTAGCTAATTTTTTGTTGCCCAGGCCCAGAACAGAATTCCGGAAGCAGCATCCACACAGAGAATTGGTAGTTCACATATTTGAATCCCACTACTGTACACATTCCTCAATCCTGGACATAAACTGTTTCAACTTCTCCCACAAGACTATTGTTGCGTCCTTGGCGGGAAAACAGACACGAGAAGCAGCTGGAGTTCTCAGTTTCTTTTATTCAGCGTTCAGCTTACAGGAAGATGGCTTCAGCCTCGCCCAAACGCCTCGCAGCCTCTTATATAGGCAACTCCCGGGTAAATGGGTTACTTTTCCCGCGCCAGCACCCGCGCATGCGCCCGGCGCTGGCGACAGCCTGTCTGGTCCCGGGCAGCTTTGCACCTGCCCGGGACTGCCTGCAAACGCCCGAGCCGTTTGCAAGGCTCGGGACATAACACCCCTTTCCCCCGGGCTAAAACTACTACCAACATACAACATTTATTTTATATGACATTTTGCTCCCCAGTGCTCCCACTGTTTACTGGCCTTTGCCTTGCCAGCAATGTTATGTAGTCTTCTAGGTACTTAGGAGATTTCTTTGCTCTCTGTGACCTTCTTAGCTGTGGGTTACTGGCATAAGTCCCCTGACTGGAGGGAGGCGTGAGCCTGTTCTCTCTATTGTGCCCTGGTGTCTTCCAAGGACTGTGCCCCGATGCCTGGCCTGCTTGCTTGCCCACCGGGCTCGTCAGGCCAGGGCTTCTGTTGCTTTGTGACCTGGTTGACCTACCTAGCTGTAGACCCTCAGGCCCCTTGAAGTGATAGCCACTGCTGGGCGTCTCTGTAGAACCTCCTAGGTCAGTCCAAGACCTGTCAGGAGGCTGTCCATTCCCTGAACCCCATTCTGTGCTCGGGCTCGTGTGGGTTTCTGTACTTTCCCAAAACTCAGGTGTTCCCTGATTTGTGCTAGGGTTGTTGTAGTCGGGACTTGGTTCCTCGACTAGCTCTGTGTATGTTTGACCCCCTGTAGGATTTGGGGTAAGGTCAGGCCAACCTTGGGGATTGTGTGCCAGCTCTCTTGCGGGGAATGATTTGTTGGGATGCCCCCGGGTATCCTCCGTGACTGGAGTGCTGTGTGACGTGTGTGGAAAGTGAGTATGCCCCCGGGTGACTCCCTGGCTGGAGTAGGCGTGGATGCCTGGTAGTTAGGTAAGCTCATGGAATTCTTGTTCGGAGCTCTCGCGGAACCCTGGGATGGGCCGTTTGTGGCTCCCTCAGTGGAGATGGGCAGCAGCTCGTGCCCTTCCCTTTGCTCCAAAGGGTCCCCCTCCCCCTGGAAAAGACCCAGGAGTCTCAGCAGAAAAGTCTCGCCTAGAGCGAGTTGGTCGATGTGCCGACGTAGGACACGACCGTTGTCCAGGGCAACCTCGTAGGAGAGAGGACCTGTGATCCTGGACACAGAAGCGGGGACCCATGTATGACCAGGCCCGTAATTGCGAGCCCAAACCGGGGCACCCACAAGTAGTTGTCTAGGTGCCCTAGGATGTGAGGTAGATGAAGGCAGTCTGTCCGGATGCAACCGGTCAAGTCTAGTAGTAAGTTGGCGCCCCCAACGAAGTTCAGCTGGACTTCTCCCTGTAGAAGTGGACGGTGTGGTGCGATAAGAAAGGAGAAAGTCAGCCAACCTGTGATGCCAGTCCCCGTAGGTGAGTCTCTTCAAGGCGTCCTTTGCGATGCGCACCATGCGTTCAGCCATACCGTTGGTGGACGGGTGAAAAGGCGCAGACGTGGCATGACGAATCAGGTTTGCCTGTAAGAAAGCTTGGAATTCGGAGGAGGTGAATTGAGGGCCGTTGTCGGACACAATGACATCTGGCAGCCCGTGTGCAGCAAAAATCCCCCTCAGTACCTGAATAGTCTTTGCAGTGGTGGTGGATGAGACAGGCCAACCTCAAGCCATTTTGAATGGCTGTCAACAAGGACCAAGAAGAACTGGCCCTGAAAGGGCCCAGCGTAGTCAATGTGCACCCTAGACCATGGGGACTGTGTTTCCTCCCATCTATGCACAGGAGCTTGGGGCATCTCTGGGCGAGATCGTTGGCAGAGGTGGCATGCGTGCACCTTAGCCTCAATATCTTTATCTAAAGCAGGCCACCACAAGTGGCTTCGTGCAAGAGCCTTCATACGGACAATGCCAGGATGACCCTCGTGGAGGTATTCTAAGACCCTAGTCCTCATTGAGGTGGGAATGACAACTCTGTTTCCCCAAAGCAGACAACCCTGAGAAAGGGACAGTTCGTTTCTTTTGGACCAGAAACTCTGAAACTCAGGACTAGGGCAGTGCTCAGGCCACCCGGACAGGAACCAGGAGCGGACACGTGAAAGTGTGTGATCTGTACCCGTTTCAGCGGTAACATCCCTGGCACACAGAGGGAGCTCGGGCAAGGCTTGGATTGGTAGAATGTTGACAGCTGGCGCAGGGTCAGCTTCTACTACTGGCAGAGGCAATCTACTGAGGCCATCAGCATGGCCCATTTCTTTCCCAGGCTTGTGGAGTAAAGAAAAATCATATGCATACAAAAAAATAGACCACCTAAGCATTCTAGGGGAAATGATTTGGGGAGTTCCTGCTTACGTTGGTAAACAGTCCCAGCAGAGGCTTATGGTCAGTGAAGACCGTGAAATGCCTGCCATATAGAAAATCGTGGAATTTTTTAATTCCAGCAACAACAGCCAGAGCCTCCCTGTCTATCTGAGCGTAGTTGCGCTCGGCATAAGACAGTGTTCTGGAGTAGTATGCAATAGGAACCTGAGTTCCATCAGACCTGAGGTGACTCAGGACAGCTCCAACCCCGTAGGGGGATGCATCACAAGCGATGCACACAGGAAGAGACTCGTTGAAATGTGCAAGAACACTGTTATAAGTGAGCAAGGCCTTGACTTCTTTAAAGCAAGCCTCATGTGCTTGTGACCACAGCCACACAGCTTGTTTGTCTAGTAGCCTGTGAAGAGGCTCAGCTACACTAGCTTTATGTGGAAGAAAAGAATTGTAGAAATTCAGGAGGCCTAGGAAGGCCTGAAGTTCGGCCTTAGACTTTGGCCTGGGTTCTTGTAAAATAGCAGTTAGTTTGGATTCAGCAGGATGAATCCCAGCAGCATCAATTTTGAATCCCAGAAATTCAGTAGAAGGCACCCCGATCTTGCATTTGTCTTTTCTGAGCTTGAGGCCTGATTCCCTGAATCTTAACAGGACAGCCCTAAGTCTTTCAGCTAGAATGTGTGTGGAGTCTCCTGCAATCAAGACATCGTCAAAGTAGGGGCAGACCCCTGGTATACCTCGTAGTTTGTTTTCCATTACGCTTTGGAAAATCCCAGGAGCGACATTTACTCAAAACTGTAGCCTTTTTACTTTAAAGGCTCCCCTGTGGGTCACAATGGTCTGAGCTATGGCAGCATACATCAATCACAGGCAGCTGTTGATATGCTTGAGCTAGGTCAAGCTTTGCAAAAACACGCCCCCTCCTTGAGAGAGGCCAGATGTGACTGACCACAGGAACAGGATAGGCATGTTGTTGCTGCAATGCCTTATTGAGTGTGCATTTGTAATCATCACAAATGCGAATGTCCCCATTTGCTTTAGAGGCGTGACAATGGGGTCTCCCACGGGCTGGATCAACGTTCTAGGATCCCTGTTGGATTAGTTTTGTCTAGTTCAGTGTCAATCTTACTTTTAAAGCAAAAGGGACCTTCTTGCTTTATCCTAATGGGAGGCATGGGGTCTAGCTTTAAGGACACAGGTGGTCCTTTGAATGTGCCCAGCTGGGGGCTGAAAACATCTGCAAATTCTTTGCAGACTTCCTGTAGGTCGAGTGTTTGTAAGCTGTTGAGTCCTGTGACGTGTATCCCCAGGGCCTCAAACCAATCGAGTCCTATGAGACTCGTTCGTTCACCCCCTACTACTAGTAAGTCTAGTGGACCTTCAAAGCTCTTGTATTGCACGTTAAGGGTGGCCTCCCCCTTAACACATACTCTTGAGTTCTGAAAATCTGTTAATACAATATCAGAAGGCCTTAACTTGGCCTTAGACCCACTACTGGAACAAATCTTCCTAAATGTATGCAATGAAATGATGGACAGGGCAGACCCTGTGTCTAGTTCCATAGATACTGGAACCCCTTGTAGCTTCACGTTGAGTGACAGCTTTTTCTTCATGGGCTTGTGTGTGCCTGTTCTACAGATGCTTCGTTCGCGAAGCGCAAAACCTACCCTATTCTGGCTGGGGAATCTGGTACCTTTCAGGCGTTCTTCTTGGGGTTGTGCCTTTCGTCGGCTCAGACACACAGCTGCAATATGCCCTTGTTTGCCGCATGCCCGGCAGGTAGCGGAGCGGAACTTGCAGTCGGTTCTCCTGTGGCGACCTCCACAGCCGATGCACTTGAGCAGAGCCGAAGAGCTTCCCGTTCTGGTTCTCTTCCTTCGCTGGGTGTAGACGGTCGACTTCCTCGTCCGGATCCTCCTCGGAGTTTCGTCGGACGTCTTCCTGGTGCACGGACGCACCCTCTGCACTGTGTCTGATCGGCCGCATGTTTTTGATGGCGCCGCCTGCTGCTTCTTCTGCGGTGACTTCCCTTAAGGCGTCTTGGAAGGATAATTCTTCCTTGGCAAAAAGTCTCTGTTGTAGCTCTCGATGCCTTAGCCCGCACACGAATCGGTCCCTCAGTCGTTCCTCGAGGTCCTTGAACTCGCAGGGCTTGGCGGCCTTCCGTAGCGCGGCGATGTATTCCTTGGCTGTTTCACCGGACCGTTGATCCCTCTGCTCGAAGGTGTGGCGCCATGAGATAACGGACACCTTGGGGTGGAAGTGCTCTTTCAGCAGCTTCTTCAGGTCTGCGTAGCTTACAGACTCTACTGGAACAGGTGCTACAAGATTTTCTGCGATTTCGAAGGCGTCTTGGCCGCAAACGCAAAGCAGGGTGGCGGCCTTCAAGCTATCTTCCCTCACTTGGGTTGCCTTGAAGTAGTTCTCCATTCTGGATACGTAGGACTCCCACCGCTCTGGATGTGAGACGTCGAATTCCGAAAGCCTTCCGATTTTCGCCATCTTCGGATCTTCAGGAGACGGGTCTATCAGCCAGCCTACCCCCGAATGCGCACCGGATTGGCGGGGAGCTGCCGAGTCGACGCCGTTCCTCTTCCGCCGCTCAGGACTCCTCGGGTAAGCTTACACTTCTTCCTTTCCAGGTAGTGCAAGGCATCCCACCTTCGTCGCCAGTGTTGCGTCCTTGGCGGGAAAACAGACACGAGAAGCAGCTGGAGTTCTCAGTTTCTTTTATTCAGCGTTCAGCTTACAGGAAGATGGCTTCAGCCTCGCCCAAACGCCTCGCAGCCTCTTATATAGGCAACTCCCGGGTAAATGGGTTACTTTTCCCGCGCCAGCACCCGCGCATGCGCACGGCGCTGGCGACAGCCTGTCTGGTCCCGGGCAGCTTTGCACCTGCCCGGGACTGCCTGCAAACGCCCGAGCCGTTTGCAAGGCTCGGGACATAACAACTATGTTGTACGGCATGCCAAAACAACCAGACACCAGGACAGTTTTTTCCCCATGCCATCACTCTGCTAAACAACTAATTCCCACAACACTGTCGAACTACCTCAAAAGGCTGTATTACTATTATCCTTCTCATCCTTCCTATTATCTATTCCTTATCTTCTTATGACTATAACTTTGATGCTTTTATCTTACAATTTATATTAATTGTTTATTTAGTATCATAGTATAATTTATGTTGATTGCTTATTTAGTATCCTATGACCATCACTGCATGTTTTATTTTATGATTTATGATGAATATATTTTATGATTGTAATCATGATTTATCACGTGTTGCTTGTATGTACACTGCACTGGAGACAAATTCCTGGTGTGTCCAATCACATTTGGCCAATAAAGAATTCTAATTCTAGAGAGTTTTGTTCTGAAAAGTAACAGAATTCTTGGATGATAAATGTTCCCGGGATTATATAGTGGTTCAAGAAACATTATTTTAGTCTGTGTTAAAATCATATCTTCTTCTAGTGGTTTGGGGCGAAATGGGTGAGCAATACCAAAAATGGTGTGTATTAATTTGTCTTATTTTTTTATCTGAAGTATTTTTAAGATTGTATTGTATTGCAAAATTGAAAATAATTTTTTTTTTAAAAAAATCATATCTTCTTATAGGGTTTTATGCTGAGACAGGCAAAATAACAGACCACATAAATGGTCAAATTAATTTTCTCAATAGGCCATATGACAAACTGGGAATGTTGTAGAGGGCCACTGCTCCTGCAACTCCTTTATTGTTCCTAATGTAAAAATAGACAGAAATCTTACCAAACTAAAGCAGACTGCTTGCAGCATTAAATGTATACTCTGAGAATTCTCAGGGAAGAGATGCCTTAGCTCTTTTTCTCCCACACAAATTATCTAAACTTTCCTGTCTCTTGCTCCTCTGGAATGCAGCCCCTCCCACCCGGGAATCCAAACTACATTCCACCACAGGAATGTGGCCTGTTCCAACTCTATGATTCTAACTTCCATTTTATCAGAGACAGTTCTAGATGGGTGTTTGATAGTACAAGACTTGAAAAAGAAATCTTAAGATTTATTGAAAATCATGATACATCTCTTTCCCCAAATGTGCATTTGGAATTGCTTGGAAAAGCTATTTTCTTTGAACTTTCAGGTAAATATCAGCTCTATTCCACCTTCTTGTTTATTCTTCAACACAATGACCTGCACTGCTTTAAAAATCTGTGGCTTTTGCTTTATATTGGCTATAGATATATTTGCCAGAAAATTAGCCCTTCAAGTCTGGTATTCAAAATTCAGAATGTATTTTGCAGGCAAATGGAACATCAGGGCAACTCTTTGAAACAACCTATTGATCATCCAGAATATTATAGGTCTAACAGCCTATATTCCTATCACAATTCTCTTTAATAGTTTTACCACATATGGAGACACAGAATAAGGGTTTAAAGGGGAAATTCTTAAGTTATATGATAAGGTGGCACTGTTTTGGTGCAGCCAGGGTTGGACACTGATGAAATGGTGTATTATAATTTGATAGGGACAAGGTTACTAGAGATGTTTATTTATTTATCTCAGGAATAATCAAAAACAGAAGACCCCTACAGGGAGAAATGGAGTCTCATCTTATTTATTTGCCATCATAATTATTAGAGAAGTTTCTATAGGCAACAACAAGGTTGTAGGGAAACACACAAAGTGATTTTAAGTGCATTTCTGACCAGCTTGTTCCTTCTATCAGCTGCAGTTTTATGCCATAATTTAGTTACATGGAACGAAGCATTTCCCAAGTTACAGAGAATGATGAGGTCAACAAAGATCAGTTGCCATAAATGAAAATGGCCAAATATCCACTGATTCAGAAAAGGAGAGGAGGGGAGTCCTAGTGCTTAAAGCCATGTAGCAGAGATGTTACATGTCCAACTCAAGAGGTATCCAAAACTGCTTGCACTATTGCATTCATACCAGTTGTAGCTTTCAGATACTCTTCAAAGGATAGTCCCACACAGAGCGCATTGTAGTCCATATGGAAGATGACCAGGACTAGGTGATTATGCAGAAACAAGAGGACAGCACTTGTTACTGATATCTTGAGCCATGTTTCATCATATTTGAATAATTGTGAGGATCAGGAAACACCCATAAATGCTTTCCTGAATCTTTTTGGCCAAACTAAACTACCAACCTAGGCAGACACATTGCATTTTGGATAGTACTGTTATCACAAAGTTCTGAATTAGGTCTCTTCCTCCACCACTTATGTTTTGCCCTTCCCAACCAATCAGCATTAGGATCATTGGACATCTTGATTAAATGCTGGCATTTCTCTGAATTGTGAAAGAATCACCATCATGGGCAAGAGCATGGTAGACGTTCAAGTTACAGCACTTTTGTGTGCAGCTTTTTGTAGCTATTTTATCCTGAATCTAGACCTAGTTTGATATTAAATGTTTTTGACTGCATTGATGTCATTGGTGCTCTTATTTTGTACTTTCTAACGTTACCTGAAAATTTCAGATCTAGGATGATACATTAAAGCAAATAAGTGGAATGTGCTAGGTAGCTAGATGCCCATCTGTATTCAACCCACAATTGACTTATGTGTAGAGTATTTGTCTATCAACTTTTCCAGTTAGCATAAAGGTATTTATCTTTACAGGCTTCAAATAGCTGATGGTATTCTTGTCTTGACAATATGCAACTCTCATCAAAAACGAATATATTGTTCCTGTGATATTTACAAATGCATTCTCATTAGTCTGAAAGTGACATGACCTGGTTTGCTGAAAGATGAAATTAAAAAAACATGTTTGTTTTTAAATGAATAACTGATTTCCTACTAAATCATCTAACACACTGTCTATTTATATTTCATAAGGACAAATGTTTCTGACAACTCTCATAATAGGTTTGTACAAGCATGCCATGTTCTTCCTAAGGAGGTTGGTTTGAGTGACACAAATTGCCATTAATGAAATTTTTAACAAATCAGGCTAAATAATTTTTAACTTTTAATGCACAGAGATGCAACATAACAAGACCAGCCTAGTGAGAAGTGACACTTGTTTTGGAAAGTGGCTTCAAACTATATTTATCCCATTAAACATGTACCATAAGAATCAATTTATATCGTTATATGTTTACGAATATTTGTTTATGTACTGAAATAATAATAAAGTTGGAAGGCACCTTGGAGGTCATCTAGTCCAACCCCCTGCTCAGGCAGGAAACCCTATACCATTTCAGGCAAATGGAGGCCAGTCTCTTCTTAAAAACTTCCAGTGTTGGAGCATTCACCGCTTCTGGAGGCAGGTTCTTCCACTGTTTAACTGTTCTAACTATCAAGAAGTTTCTCCTTAGTTCTAGGTTGCTTCTCTCCTTGATTATTTTCCATCCGTTGCTTCTTGTCCTGCCTTCAGATGCCTTGGAAAATAGGTTGACTCCCTCTTCTTTGTGGCAGCCCCTGAGATATTGGAATACTGCTATTTATTTATTTATTTCTAAAGTTTATATGCCGCCCAATCCCGAGGGACTCAGGGTGGCATACAAAATTAAAACAATAATATAACGATAAAACAGTAAAATAAGTACCGTATATGCCGGCGTATTAGGCGACCTGGCGTATAAGACGACCCCGTCTTTATAGCCGGGCCGCATTCCTAGAACGTCGTCTTATACGCCGGAAACTACCAGTATTTCCGGCGTATAAGACGACTCGGTGTATAAAACGACCCCCGTCTTTGGCGCCGATTTCAGCGCTCGCGGAAGTCGTCTTATACACCGGCATTTACGGTACATTCATACAGCATGTCCGATCGTATCCCGGCTCCCCCCCGGGGACATCAGCCCCAGACCTGCCGGAACATGTCCCCCCTCGTCCTTCTCTTCATTAAACTAAACATACCCAATTCCAGCAGCTTTTCCTTATATGCTTTAGCCTCCAGTCCCCTAATCATCTTTGTTGCTCTTCTCTGTACTCTTTATAGAGTCTCAACATCTTTTTTACACCTTGTGACCAAAACTGGATGCAGTATTCCAAGTGTGGCCTTACCAAGGTATTGTAAAGTGGTATTAATACTTCACGTGATCTTGATTCTATCCCTCTATTAATGCAGCCCAGCACTGTGTTGGTCTTTTTGGCAGCTACAGCACACTGCTGGCTCATATTTAAGTGATTGTCCACTTAAATATTGGACAAATGGCTGTCCAATCTCTTC
Organism: Crotalus tigris; assembly: GCF_016545835.1. Taxonomy (NCBI): domain Eukaryota; kingdom Metazoa; phylum Chordata; class Lepidosauria; order Squamata; family Viperidae; genus Crotalus; species Crotalus tigris. Next base: position 2,333,076 of record NW_024100599.1, on the reverse strand, counting down.
TTTAAAACCTCCAATGATGAAGCACCCACAACTTCTGAAGGCAAGTCATTCCACTATTCCTATACAGTAAAGCCTCCTGTCTGCTCTTAGAGCCAGCACTGACTCTTCATTTTTTATTTTCCCCTTAGTAATTATTTCATTTCCTAATACATCCCTATTTTTCCCCCAACATGTAATGTTTCAATCTAGGCAATGATTCTGTTTTATCTTTGCTTTTGAGGTAATTTCAAAATTAAATTGATGAGAGGGTTGGTCTAACACACACAAATGTATTGTGGTCTCAGTTCAGACTGGAATTCCTGCACATGTATTCTAGTATAAATTTTCAAAAAGAGTCAGTTATATGCTATTTAATTAATGTGTCATATAGACAAGGAAGACAAAAATATTTTTAAAAAGTTATGTTTGTCTCATTTTTCCATTGCAGCTAATAAAGGTTCAGCATCTGAAGTGAGAGAAGGAAAAGGAGTAGCTGGAGATGCAAAGGAAATAAGATTCGTGCAAATAATCCTGTCTGAAATTCTTAACGGTCAAATCTCTGCAGCGAGACATCCAATAGAACTGGAAACTGGACATTTTTTATGTTTGATGAGTTGCATGATCTTTCCAAGTGTGCTTGTTGAATTATTTGTAGATTCCCATCTGAACAAATGTGGGGGGGGGGAATGAAAATATTCTAAGGCTCGTTCATATTCTGTTAAAGTATTTATTCAAATGTCTCATTTGCTTCAGTCCAGACATCTGGGATTTGTAAAAATACCTAAAACAACAAAAACAAAAGCATGGCTTCTGGGAAGAAATTGCAAAGTCAGTTACACTACAAGTAGATTGGCTCTTTGTAATTTCTCTCTGGACAAGGAGATGACTTGAGATTGCCCATAAGTGCTTCAGACAGCTGCTTCTTGTGAGGAGACTGCAAGATAGTAGTCTCTGGAGGGTTTACCACTCTTGGAGACAAGGGAAAGTTATCTGCCTTCATACCAAAGTCATCCCAAATGTGCTATTAAAAAGGCAAAACTAGACTTTCTTGGGGTTTTTTCTTTAAAAACATTTCACTCACACCACAATTTGCACCTTTATGGACGTTGGGCTTGCATACTTCCTTTTTTAATCACTTTTTGAAATCACTTGTAAACTGCTTGTCAACTATTATAAATCTTTGGATCACCATGCTTTATAGCCCCATATGAGTTTCCTTCAACCCTTAGCTAAAATAGTTTTAAATACAAGTTTAAGAACTTAAATAATTTATTTAAAATGCTTATTTTTGGCTATCTTCTATTGACTTCCAGTCAATTACCTGAATGGCTTTAAATTCAAATCTTATATAGTTTTATCCTTCCTTTCCACCATTCCATAATTATTTCCCCTTTGTTCTTCATCTTCACCACTGACCTGGGAATCCAGTCAAGCTTCATAATATTAGCTGACTGAAGTTTACCCAGTGAGCGTCACACATTAATGGAAGACAGATTCTGGAATTGATCTGATGTTTAAATTGTAACATTTCACTTGTTCTTTACCTAATGCTCCTTGCAATCTTTATATGGCAATAAATTTAGAGAGGAGAGATTTGTCAGTGACTGTAAGTCATGATGGGTATATGAGTCTTCCAGCTTTGGAGAAACATAACTCTGGCTAGCAAATGCAAGGAAGGATATCATCATCATCATCAATTTGGAAGGTACCTGGAGGTCATCTAGTCCAACCCCTGCTCAGGCAGGAAACTCTACACCATTTCGGACAAATGGCTGTCCAATCTCTTCTTGTCGAAGCATTCACAGCTTCTGAAGGCAGGTTGTTCCACTGATTAATTGTTCTAACTGTCAGGAAATTTCTCCTTAGTTCTAGGTTGCTTCTCTCTTTGGTTAGTTTCCATCTGTTGCTTCTTGTCCTGCCTTCAGGTGCTTTGGAGAATAGCTTGATTCCCTCTTCTTTGTGGCAGCCCCTGAGATATTGAAATACTGCTATCATGTCACCCCTCATCCTTCTCTTCATTAAACTAGACATACCCAATTCCAGCAACAGTTCCTTATATGTTTTAGCCTCCAGTCCCCTAATCATCTTTGTTGCTCTTCTCTGTACTCTTTTTAGAGTCTCAGCATCTTTTTTATATCATGGTGACCAAATCTTAATGCAGTATCCCAAGTGTGGCCTTACCAAGGCATTGTAAAGTGATATTAATACTTCACGTGATCTTGATTCTACCCCTCTGCTAATGCAGCCTAACACTGTGTTGGCTTTTTTGGCAGCTGCAGCACACTGCTGGCTCATATTTAAGTCATTATCCACTAGGACTCTGAGATCCCTCTTGCAGCTACTACTATTGAGCAGGGTATCACCTATACTATACTTGTGCATTTGGTTTTTCTTGCCTTGATGTAGAACTTTACTTTTTTCACCATTGAATTTCATTTTGTTAGATAGTGCTCAATGTTCAAGTCTGTCAAGATCCTTCTGTATCTTAAGCCTATCTTCTGGAGTGTTGGCTATTCCTGCCAGTTTGGTGTCATCTGCAAATTTGATGAGTTCCCCATCTATCCCATCATCATTGTTGATGAAGATGTTGAAGAGCACTGGGCCCAGAACTGAGCACTGGGGAACCCCACTACACACTTCGCTCCATGTAGATGCAGTTCCATTGAGAACCACACGCTGAGTATGGCCAGTCAGCCAGCTATGAATCCATCTGGTGGTGATGCTGTCTAACCCACATTCTTATCAAGTAGTAGGTTGTGGTCTACTTTATCAAATGCCTTACTGAAGTCCAAATAAATTATATCCATGGCTTTCCTCTGGTGCACTAATTTTGTCACCTGGTCAAAGAATGCAGTAAGATTTGTCTGGCATAATCTGTTTTGGACAAACCCATTTTGCCTTTTGGTAATGACTTTGTTTGCTTCTAGGTTCGTGGCTTGATTATCTTTTCCAGAATCTTCCCTGAGGTCAGGCTGATAGATCTGTAGTTTCCTGGATCCATTTTTTCCCCTTTTTTGAAGAGGGGAACTACATCAGCTCTTTTCCAGTCTTCTGGAATGTTGACTTTCTTTTCTGGCCACAGGATTCCCAGGAGAATCAGATTCATCACTGGGAGAAACAGGATGTGATTCTCATATAGCACATTTTTGTTATTGTCTTAAAATCCTTGATTGGTGTTCTGACATTCTACCTATATCTGAAGATCTAATCTTTGGAAATGGTATCAGTTCCATTGTATAGATTGCCCTAGATGAACATGTACAGGTAATCCTAAACTTATAACCACAATTGAGATGATTGAAGAAGCTCAGATTAAAGAACAGAGGCCATCTCCTTAGATCCTTTAATTATTTCATTATAGGAGGTACAACAGAAGCTAATATTCAGCTGGCCAAGTCACAGGTTTTTCAACAGAATGCAAAATTTTTTCCTAAGGATTCTTTTTTTCATATTAGCTAATTAATTTCTGTTTCTTCTTGTCTTTACTAATTTAAATGCCTTTAAAGGCATGTCAAGGGAATGCAATGTCATTTGCAATGCTTTGTGTGCCCAACAGGCCAATGTTATATCCTGACATGCCTTAGCATGACACTAATGTGATTATCTGTATTTTATAGGCCATAAACCAAGCAACTTTAGAATCTCCAATGATTCTCATGCATTATTTGTCCACCTCCATCATTCTAATCACTTGTCCCATTGAAGGCTTCAGTATCCAAAGAATTATGGGAGCAGATGTAGGGCATAATCAAAGACGCTGTCAAGAATCACTTTAGGAAATGAAGATACTCAGTGTCCATTTCCCTGAATAGATGTTGTTTAATTAACCCGCAGGAACTCAATATAGCAACTTTCCATCTGCAATTTGGTCAGCTTATTGTAGAACTCAATGTCCTGAATTTTATTCAGGGTCCACCCCCACAGCTACTTCTAAAAGGGCAAGAAGTGGCTTCTTGGTGCCTTGCCTACAAATGACTTATAAGTGTTTTCATTTAAAAAAATATAGTAACATCACAATTTTACTTTTATTTTTTTAACTACAATTTTAGTCTGGTTTAAAATATCCATGTGTGCATTTGCATGTAAAAGAAAAAAGCTAAATAGTTTAGAATTGTAAAATGCTATACATTCTTACTTAATTCTAGCTCATTTTCCAATTGTTATATTTTTACAGCAGATCATACACAGTGAGCTGACATTTTGCTTGAACTTTCCATCATCACTTAATATCCCTTTCCTGATCTTTTACTGCCAGCTCAGATCATATCTCTGTGCTTATATGAAATGCAATTTCAATATGCATTACTTTACTCTTCCATACATTGAGTTATATTAGTTATGTTAATGCTCATTCCCTCATTATCTATATTTTATTGGAGCACTTTCTAAACCTCTCTTTTTGGAACTACACAAATAATTTAAGTTCACGTGCAAAAGTTCTGCTGGATTAGAAACTACAGTATTCATGGTAAAAGTAGCTATAAATGGTATTAACAAAGCTTGTTGGTGTAGTGGTTAAGGCTAAAACAAGACTAAAACAAGAAGACCATGAGTTTTAATCCTGCCTTTGGCACAAAATAAACTGAGTGATCTGATCTCATAGCCTTAGGAAGAAAGCAATGGCAAATCACTTACGAAATCTTGCCAAGAAAATTTCAGGGACTTCTTCAAGCATTGCAAGGGTCACTGTTAACTTGAAGGCACACATAGAGTGAAGGTATTAAAAATTATATTAAACTGTGGTTCACTAAAGTGGCATTCCTTCCTCTAATAGCCAATGAAATCCTGGAGTTAAACTGCCACAAACCAAAGTACACTTCCAAAACAGTCAAGAATGCTTGAGGTGAGTGTACTTTGAAAGTGAGTGTACTTTGGAGGTAATGCTGAAAAATGTTCCCTAACATGTTGACATTTTGCTGGGTTTTTTTTTTTTTTTTCGTTTTCTCTTGATTTGAACAGAACTGTGAACATTTTTAAAAATATTTTTCACATCCTTCATCCTAAAGTAGCCCATTCTGAACTTTAGCTTTCTGGATACCAGTTCTGCAGTTCTGTATTTTTCCTTTATGGCCTGGCTATCTTTTCATTTCCTGGGTGGCTTATTTTGTTGTTTTGTTACATCTTCTGATCCTCACTAAGCTTTTTGTGAAACCCTATTAATTTTATTTGCCGCCATCCATTTTCATTGGAATTCTGCAACTGATACCTCCAAATACCTCCTTCTTATTCACTTCTGCTGTAATGGGATCCTGTTTATTATTGCTCTTAGTTTACTAAAAGATCTGTTATTTTGCAAGGTAAATGACTGAGCGTATTGAACTTTATTTTCCCTTGAACTCCCACATCACTTTCACCCATCATGTTACTTTTGCTTCATCACCTAAATCTTCTTTTTGGAAATGATACTGAGGTACTTTATTGTAACTAGGCAGTTGTTGCATTCAGCTTGGATTATTCTTTTTGCCATATAAAACAAGAGATGCCATCATCCTTAAAATAGTACTAAACCTTTCCCTCGAACTCTATTGTCAACAAAACGTCCAGCTGAATTAATGAACTGTATGCCTGCTTGAAAGTGGATTGGACTTGGGAATTGTGGCATCAGTTGTCATAGTGATTATCAGCCAATCAAGGAATATAAACCAATGCCTGGCAGTGTTTAGGTAAAAGAGGCTTTTGTGAAGTTGTCAGGTTAAGATTTATGATGGCAAAACCCATCGTTGGCAGCCAAATCAATGGACCACTTTTCCAGAGAACCTGCTCTATTTAAACATTTGAGATTATGCCTAAATATGAAGAGGCCACATGTTTCCGGAGCCTCTTTTCTTATTAATAGTTAATATTTTATAAACTAAGTATAGGCAAGCTTGCTATTTGTATACCTGTCCAATAAACAGAACCACTGCTGTTTTATGTGTGCTTAACTAGAAATGTCAGGACTTACAAATGAACAAATATAGGGGATATTGTTTTATGCTCACGATTAAAACATGCTGAGTGATCTAAAAATGACTGTGTGTTGATAAACAAGTGGATTAAAATTAGGTACTCTTGTTCTTTCATTGCTGAAACATTAATTGTAAGAGTTCATGCCTTTTAATGTTAATACATACCTTTTAATGATGTATGTCAATTTATATTAGATTACATGTTGACTGACAGGCTTTTAAACAAGAATTTAAATTCTCGTTTTTCTTTAATTTTTAAGACATTGCTTACGAAGGCATAACATGCAATATTGCTGTTTTATTAACTGCTATTAATGGTAACCATTCTCAGTAACATTGAGGTTGTTATCAACAGTGAGGTTTAAATGTTCAATTGTTTATTTGGCCAGTGCCTACATAATTATTACCTTATACTGGTGCTTGTCAGTGTTTTATTAACAATTGTCTGATTGAAAGTAGGTCATAAAGCCTTGGTTACATAAAGGTTTTCAGCAACTATTTTTGTTGCTGCCTTATTTATTTGGTTTTATTATATAATATTTTATATAAAAAGTCCAGAAGATGTAATTCCCTTTCCTAACAGTACTGCTGGAGAATAGGTGAATTAAGCAGCTTTTCTTCCCTTCTAAGATTGTGTTTGATTTAATGAAGGAAAAATTGCTTTCAAAATTCTTTCTAAAGAGAAGGAAGATTTTTTTTGACTGAGTTGTCCCAGGGATAATGGTATCCTCACACTGAGTTAGGGATGAGATGACACTGTATAACCTTTCATAGGAAACTTATTTTCTAGCTTTCTGCAGCCTTTTGACTTCCCAGGTTTCCATTTGGTTCCAAGGAAATACAACTCTGTTGTAGTTTTCCCCAGGCCATTCTCATGAGTGGTGTTCTTGTTACTGCTAAAGGGCCTTCTATCTTTTGGATCTAGGAGGTTCAAACAATACTCAATAAAATTATATTGCTACATATACCATTGCTACAAAGAGAAGGCATCTTGCAATCCATAGGCTAATGCTTTAAAATTTTGAAGTAGCTGCTATGTTTGCACTGTTTTGAAGCCCCCTTTTGATATTGAACAAAGTAATATACAGCCCTTCTAAACCATTTTCTTCTCCTTTCAGTACCCATTCCTTCATCTCTATTTACCTTAGACCTTCTGAAAACAATATATGGATGATAGGAATGGTGCAAGGTGTCCACCAAAGAAACAGTAAATTCTTAAGATCACAATAGACGTGGGGAGCTGCAGTTTAATGCCTTTAAGTATATCATCAGAAGCATGGACTTGGCACAAATGTCTCCACTGGAGCAGAAACACCTTGGCCTGTAGCCTCTGAGAGTTTATTGGTGCCATGGGAGATATTTACTGTGATGTACACACGCCTGCACAATGAATGAACAGCTTGCAGATATATATTAATCTATTTGATGACCTAGATAAAGAAGAAGAAAACTAATGCTAACAATAAGTCACTACCCTTTCAATTATGGCATATTGCTATCTAACACTGGCACTCGTATTGGTACTTATTTAATTTTGTTTCTCTTTAATATATTCCCTATGTCTTATCATTCACATCAAGACTCGTTTAATTCTTTCACTGGTGAAATAGAGCAGTTTATCTTTTCCTCTGTTGGAAGGATCTACCCAACTGATATTTTCAGTTATATTTGAATATGGGACAGGAACTATTTTATTATGAGATATTTTTTTAAAAAAAGGACACACTTGGACTACTGCATTCAGTTTTGGTCACCGTGATGTAAAAAAGATGTTGAGATTCTAGAAAAAGTACAGAGAAGAGCAACAAAGATGATTAGGGGACTGGAGACTAAAATATATAAGGAACAGTTGCTGGAATTGGGTATGTCTAGTTTAATGAAAAGAAGAATGAGGGGTGACATGATAGCAGTGTTCCAATATCTCAGGGGTTGCCACAAAGAAGAGAGAGTCAAGCTACTGTATTTTCCAACCCCCTGAAGATAGGACAAGAAACAATAGATGGAAACTAATCAAAGAGAGAAGCAACCTAGAACTAAGGAGAAATTTCCTGACAGTTAGAACAATTAATCAGTGGAACAACCTGCCTCCAGCACTGGAGGTTTTTAAGAAGAGACTTGACAACTATTTGTCTGAAATGGTATAGGATTTCCTGCCTGAGCTGGGAATTGGACTAGAAGACCTCCACAGTCCCTTCCAACTCTATTATTATTATTGTTGCTGTTGTTGTTGTTGTTGTTGTTGCTGCTGCTGTTGTTGTTGATCATTGCACAGTCAGCCAGATGTTCAGACTGGATTGGACATTTTTGTCTACCAACTGAGTCATTACCAAGAGCCTAGGATAGGCAGATGTAGATATTTGATAGCATTACAGATATCGGCGCAGGATGGAAGCAGTTCCTAGTAAGGTTGCCTTTTGCAATTGACTAATGGTGAATTTGTCAATGCCAATGGTGTTCAAGTGGTGCTCCAGTTGTTTTGGGATTGCACCTAAGGCACTTATTACTATTGGCAGGGCTTTTTTTTCTCATAGAATGCCAAGAACAGAATTCCGGCACCCTTTTTGGATGGAACCTTGTAGGGTAGGCAAGGCAGGTTGTATAACATGTGTGAGTTCCAGCACCTTTTTTTTTTTTTTTTTAGAAAAAAAGCACTGACTATTAGTACTACCCTTGCTTGCCTTTGCCATAGTCGTTCTGTTTCTATTTGTAGGTCTTTGTATTTTGTTATCTTCTTCAGTTGTTTCTCGTCTATTCTGCTATCTCCAGGCACTGCCACGTCCACTATCCAGACTTTTTTTGTCTTTCTTGTGGACAATTGTTAAGTCTGGGGTGTTATATGGCAGATGCCAGTCAATTTGAATTCTAAAGTCCTAGAGCAATTTAACGTTATCATTTTATATGACTTTCTCTATTTAAGATCTCACCAGTTCTTGCTTACAGGTAAATGATATTTCTTGCACCAATGCACCATTGTTGCTACTGTGTCATGCCGCTAACAACAATGGTGTATTAGAAGATATGCAAGAAATATGATGATGATGATGATGATGTTCCATTCCATCAAAGATAGTCAATATAAGCAACATTCTGTGCTCATCTATTTTCTTTGGTAAGTAGAGTCTGTCAGCATTTTTGTGAGGATGAAGGGCATGATTCATTGTCATTATTTTTCTGGTCTTCCTATCCAGGGCTTCACATTCATCTTTAGTCCAGTCTACTTTCCAGCTTTATGGGGCAGATAAAATTGAAAAATGGTTATGATCACAGTAAACAAAAGGAGGGGTGTTTTTTCCATTTCTTTTCCCAAGTTTCAGAGAACTTGGAATATCTTAAAGAATCACTTGTTGTGAGGGGCAAGTGTAGAAATAAAATAAATAAATAAAAATATATACATTTCAATTTAAAAAAAACTGTTCAAGGCCTCTTTTGAAGACTAGACTATAGTTTTAGTATCTCGTAACAGTGGGAGGCTGCACTTCTGATTTTCAGTAATCTAACTAGTGATGTTTGAAGAGAGCTCTGGACAGTACAGATAAAAAGAGACGGAGGGACTTCCTGAAGCTCTGAGGCTGTAGGTTGCTAAATACTGCAGAGGTGTGGGACTGTTGAGCATGCAAGCTTAAAAGTCTTTGACAACCTTGCTACACAGTAATGGTTCAATCAAGGCTATCTGCATTTTCTGGATGTACAGCATGACCATTACAGGTGGCCCTCATTTTATAACCACTTGTTCCATGACTGTTCCAACATGCAACAGTGCTGAATGACTAGTAGTTATCTTCAGTTCTTGTACTTACATTGGCTGCAGCACTTCCACAGTCATGGAATCACGATCCAGACTCTTGGCAGCCTACCCAGATTTCCAGCTGTTGCAGCATCCCTCGGTCACTTTGAAATCCTTCCTTGCTGGTTTGCCATGAGCAAAGTCAATGGGGAAGCTGCAAGAAGTCGGAAGTTGCACTCACATAAGTTCCTCATTTAAGAACCCATGTAGTCCTCACTTAATGATGGTAATCTGTGATCACGGTCATGTAATGACACGGTCATGTGATGTTGCACTTTATGACTTCATCGCTTAGTGACAGAAATTCAGATACCAATTACAGCCTGTGCTATGAAGCCATGGTCAACATCACCACCCCACCTTATGTTTATATATCAAAATATGCATAAAATGGCAAATAGGAGTTGTAAACAAAACACCCATTCATACAATCTCTATTTAAATTTGTGGCCCTGATTTGTCATCGTGCAGCTATGGGTAGTCTTCTGTTTTTGTCAAGGTCAGGAAATGAAAATGTCCCTACTGACTACACAAAGATTCAGTTAGAAAATTAGAAGGCTACTGGATAAAATCTCTGAATCAAATTGGTTATTCAATTTGATCAGGTAAAGCAGTTGGGATAAATCAGTTTGAGAATATCCCAACTGCTTTACCTGATCAAAACTGAATAACCAATTTGATTCAGAGATTTGAGACAGAGTCAATCTTTTTACTTAAAAAAAATCAGCTCAAACCATTGAACTACATTATTAAATTGGACTGAATCAATGGTCTGAATCTTATTTAAAGTCTGAATTGTATTTGAGGTGACCTATGCATGCTTGCATACATGGGAAGAGAGATATAGGGGTAGGGATAGGGTTAGAGGTAGAGGTACCACAGGGATAGGATAGGGGTAAGGAAGAGAGAGAGAAAGAAATTCCCAGTGGTTAAAATGCACAAATAAAGTTCCAAGTTTAGGTCTGAACTAAAAAAAAATAACAAAAAACAAATATTCCTGTCTCATCTCAAATTGGTTCCTGTAGTAACTGCTTTTGAAGACAGAATCATCTGCGGGACTTTTATCTGTAATGTCACGATAGATAGCAATTGGGATTGTCTAGAACTAGTTTTGATACTAACAGTCAGAAAACTGCTATTCCTTAAAGTGGTCATAATATGCTCATAGGTAGCAAAGTAAAAGCACTTTCAAACTAGCTGTGCTACTCTACAAATTTTCCACCTTCCCCAGTCTTTTATATGTTTCATGCTTGTCATTTAAACATTCCATGATGGCCCTCAAGGAACTGAGATTGAAACTGTTATCAAGGAGCATGACGATAATTTAGTGCAGTGTTCATCTTCCTTCCATCTCTTCATATTTGCATAGTTTTGTTATTTCAAGACTCCACAGGAAGGAATTTTCCTAGTAGCTCAAACCATCTGCTTCAGATGATGTTACTGGCAGCTTGTTTTCCTGCCACACTGTAGTCAGAATTCAGGCTTTTTTTTTTCTCACTCGATAGTGACAAATGTCCTTGTGGATTTTATGTGCCACCCTGAAAATATATGCCAGTCTTCAGATAATCAAGCAGGAAGACCGATAACAGCTGTATGCAAACAAAGATAAAATAATTGCAAACCACTCAGAATGGGGGATTACTTGAATTCACAAATACACGCAGACACCTGCACATTCAGGAGTCTAGTAATACTTTGGTAAAAAGGGGGGGTTTTTTTCATCAGAAGAGCTGCTTAATTATAAAAAAAAATGTCATTTGAATCTATCCATGGGGGGGAAAAAGCAAGAAGTTAAGTCACCTAAGGCTCTTCTTCACTTGTTTCTATCATGGCATGAATATGCCCCAAGAACCACTTTTTCCTTGGCTAAGACCTCATGTGGTTGCTTTTGTCTCATCCCCAGCCCATACTTAGGACAATCTGAAGCCATCCTTAGCTGTTTTGTTTTAATTTTTTTTCTGTTTTTGCTGTGGGTATGATATGACCATGCTTGGGGCTGCTGACATAGTCAGAAATTTGGATCTAGCTGGTTCCTCCTGGCTAGTTATTGGTCACTGTGCTAGTTATTGGTCACTGTTCTCCATGGGCATTTTGCCTTTCAACAGGAGGGATCAAATGTTCCAGGGAATATCAGGGACTTTGAGCATGAGTGTTCTGCATAATAGATTCTCTCCTCTAAAAGAGAGGTCCCCAACCTTTTGGGCACCAGGGACCAGTTCCATGGAGAGAGGTTTTTCCATTGGCCAGAGGGTGGGTGTTTTGTGTGCTGCCTGCATTCCGCGGATGGGGCTTTGCTTGTTTTGCAGCCCAGTTGCAGCCCAGTATTGGTCCACAGACTAGGGGTTGGAGACCTCTGCTCTAAAACACTGAGGTTGAATTTCCACATCTCACTAAACCATAATGTATTTTGCAAATGTTATAATTATGTGGTTGTTATGGATTTTGCAGGATCCAATCTAGGTCAGTCACTGGGACCACAAGTTTAGTCTTTCAGACTTGTGCTGGAGCCCATCCTCAGGGAATTTCTCTCTAGCAGAGTGTGTGCTTTGGGCTATTCTGTGTGTGTTATTTATATGGTGCCTGATTCTATGTGGCTTTTTTTCCCCTGAGGAAATTCCCTGAGGATGGGCTCCACCACGCGTCTAAAAGCTTGGAAGCTGGTCCCAGTGATCTACCCAGATTGGATCCTGCAACATTATCCTGGGACACGTATATTCACCTTCATTTATTATAGGTTTTTTTTTTAGTATTCTGAGATGTATATTGATTTTTTTTAAAATGTAATTATAAAGGATGACATATTTCAGAAAAATAAAATCTGCAAGTAATGTGACATTCAAAATATGTGGGCAGTGCTATTAGGCTAAATGATTTTAGAAAGAGGAATACAATATTAGACAAATTTGTTGAATTTGTCATGTGGTTAGTTAAACAGAAACTCTGCTATACCTCTGCTGACCAGATTGGCAGGCAAGCAATCACAGGGGGCTATCGTCAATGTGCAGATTAAAGCTGAAAAAAATTCACCCAGGCTGTACATCAGACCTATATGCTTTGCTGAGATCAGGAAGTGACCCAAACTAAAATCTATGCAAGTATATGCAATCTATTCAGGATAGATATTTCAAATTGGATAGCGAATTCAGGCTCAAGGGAAGGTTTCTGAAGATCCACTTTAAAATCTGCTCAAAATTAAATGAGGAATGGGTAAAGCCACTGCCTTTTTAAAGACTTCAGTGTGCTTCTAGTACAAAACAACAAAGTGTGCTGTGGCAATATTGTTAGACAATTTCACTCGAATGCTACATAATTTTATTCCTGGTGTTATGTGTTTTTGGACTGATCACAATGAACATTTCCAACAATGACATTACACAGTTATGTCTGCTAGATAAATGCATCCACTATTCCAGTTTCCAGACCTGGGTAACTGGGTGCCTGGAAATTGGGTTCAACGTCTGTGTAGCTGCCTTTCAACAGATGTTTGGCAGTTCCCTCTAAAACCAATTCTGGGTTTATTTCTGTTCATTTTCCTTTTCAGAAATCTTTTTGAGGCCAAGAATGAATGGAAAGCCTAACCTGGAATTTGGATAAAATATTGTTTTTACTATATATTTGTAACATACTTGTAGATTAAATAACCCAGGAGAACTTTCTTTCCTTCTTTCTTTCTTTCTTTCTTTCTTTCTTTCTTTCTTTCTTTCTTTCTTTCTTTCTTTCTCTCTCTCTCTTTCTTTCTTTCTTTCCTTTCTTTCTTTCTTTCTTTCTTTCTTCTTGCTTTCTTTCTTTCTTTCTTTCTTTCTTTCTTTCTTTCTTTCTTTTTCTTTCTTTGTTTCTCTCTCTCTCTTTCTCTCTTTCCCTCTCCTTCTCCCTCTCTGCTAAAACTATGAATTCATGGGTTTTCCATATATTTCCTTGTCTTTTCCATTTTGGTCCCTATTTAATCATTGCAGTAACAATTGGCAATATTGTTTACCATTGCTCTGAAATGGTGAAACAAGTTCATGTACCTAAGCAAAGCCAAGCATTATATACTGCATTGTTGTCTCAATCAAAAGTCAAGGTGAGTTCCGAGTATTAACTTTTAATGGAAATTAAAAGAGAAATTAAAAGAATTTCAGTAAGATCAGCAAGATTTTTTTTTTCAGGAGAGATGAGTGCATCTTGCATTGCTATAAAATGAAAAAAGAGATTGTTAACAATTGAATACATATTACTTGAATAGCACTTTTATTCTGCATTCAAATTATACCTCTATTCTAGTGAATAGAGCACTGGATTTGGATTTCAACAAAAGATCTAATTTCATTATCAACTTAAATTAATAAAAGTTTCCATTGCTTTAAAAGGAGAAAAATAACAAGGTTACTGAGGATATGAATTCTGAAGGTGCTTGCCCTGCCCGCTAACATTGCAATCCAATCCTACTATTTTCTGTAGGACTTAATCCATGATATGTATTGAGAAGAACAATTCAAAGGACAATCCTATAGATACTTGACTTGAAATAACCCGCATTAAAATAAACAAGATTTTTATATATAGTATAGAATAGAATAACAGAGTTGGAAGGGACCTTGGCGGTCTTCTAGTCCAATCCCCTGCTCAGGCAGGAAACCCTATACAATTTCAGACAAATGGTTGTCCAATCTCTTCTTAAAAATTTCCACTGCTGGAGCATTCACAACTTCTGGAGACAAGTCGTTCCACTGATTAATTGTTCTGTCAGGGAATTTCTCCTTAGTTCTAGGTTGCTTCTCTCCTTGATTAGTTTCCATCCATTTCTTCTTGTCCTGCCTTCAGGTGCCTTGGAGAATAGCTTGACTCCCTCTTTTTTGTGGCAATCACTGAGATATTGGAACACTGCTATCGTGTCACCCCTACTCCTTCTTTTCATTAAACAAAAGTATAGTTATTTAAAATATTAGATCGAGGGCTTTGCAAAGTAGTCAGGAATATGTTAGTGCAAGCCAAGAATACTCTCTGAAGCATTTAAGCAACCATGTCCTTAGTTGTCAGCTCAGACATACTACTGGTCCCCAGAAAAAATTATTTGTACATGCAGGCCATACACCAACAACTAGGGACAATCTTCAAAGCAAGTCTTCCAAAGAACACAGCTGCTTTAAAAGTCTGTGGAGAGATGCTTTACTCATGCTAATATGATTTGCAAAGCACCTCTTTTAGGTTCTTTCTGCCTTGTTTTATTACTGGAAGATATTTGACCAAATAATCATAAAAAGGATTAGGATGCAAATTTTCCAACCAATATGCAAGTGCTTGGAGATATGTTGTAGCTGAGTAACAGAGTATGGCATATGCAGCATTAGATTCCAGGTTCAATTTATGGGAAAACCACTATCAGTTTAAACAATATTGAGTATATGGATCTCGGGCTTGACTCAATAAAAGGCATCTTTGTATTTCCATGAACCATTCTAGGTAGGGATATGTAGAATTGGGCACACAATTCTTCATATCTACGCTGCTACACAAAGAATGATTGTCTTGTATACTTGCTCCAGATTTACATCTTGGTTTTTATAAGTATCATTGACAATTGAACAATTTAATGTTGAATTGAACCCTTCATCTTTTATAACTTTTATAAATCTTGAATTATTACTGATAAAGATATTGCCTTGTCTTCTTTGGGTTCTGTCATAAGCTGGGTTCTGATGTAGCTTTCATGACTGACTTTCAAATAACTAGAATGCAGGTATCTATTTATTTATTTAATATCCTGCCTTTATTAATTTTGTAAATAACTCAAGGTGGCAAACATATATAAGACTCCTTTGTTCTCCTATTGTCCTCACAACAACAAACCCTGGATTGGGCTGAGAAAGTGTGACTAGTTCAAGTCACCCAGGCAGCTTTCATGTCTAAGGCAAGAGTAGAACTCAGCAGTCTTTTATTTCTAGCCTGGTGCCTTAACCACTAAACCAAACTGGCTTTCTTTTGATCTGTTATGAACTTTCATTCTTTAAACTGATGAGCCCTAACTCTGCAGGTGCTTACAGTTAGGAGCGTGGCTTTCTTACTTTTCCTTTGACCACACTTGTAGCTATTGATTTATTATGGGATTCAATATGCACATTTTCTGCCTACCTTTTGATCCTACTTAGGAAAAATAGCATTTCCCTAAGAAAATCCATGTCAAAATAATTAGAATTCTTAATTGATGGACTAGATATGTATAGGATATTAATATGTTATTTTAATTAAGGGATATTAGTGGAAGAAGAATTAAATAGGATTTATGATAAAATCAAGAAACTAGAATATATCTGGAAGGGATACCCGAATTGATAATATTTGTATTTAAAGTTAATTTGATTATGATAGTGTAAATTTCTAAAGCTTTAAAAACAGGTATAGGTTGAATAAATTTAAGCTAGAATTGGACTATTTTAAATAAATTATGTTACTTAAGGGAAAAAGAGAGGGAATATTAGATGTATTGACTGAATTATATATATATGTTTTGTCTTTGGATGTTTGACTACCCTAACACCATGGTGTGTCTTGAGCATTTTGTTTGAAAAATTAAAAAAACAATAAAATTTCTAATAATTAATAATAATTTCTAAAAATTAATAATAATCAGAATTCAAAGTTCAAGTGCAGCCTAGCAACAGATGCAGTTTTACCTATTCACCAAAACCTGAATTCATACAACGTCCCAAAGGCATGGTTTGCATAATGATCATTTGCTGAATAAATCCAAATCTCTGAGTTTTGTTCTATATGCTAAGTCAGCACAAAATCTCCTATACTGTGGCTTATGGCTGATTATGGTTATCCATGTTAACAATTGTGTGGGTCCTACAACCATTACATTGTAAATTGATTTGTGGCTCCTTGTTCTCTCTGTCTTACAAATGTGTACCTATGAAGATTTTTAATGCGCCGCAGATCATCAGTTTTTCTAAGTTCCCTTCCCATCCAAAATCAACTCTGGCTTCATAAAATTTAGCTTTTTAAATTTTTTGTTTAATGGCCAATTATCCTGTAGGCGTGTAGGACTTTGTAGTCCCTTGTTGTCCTCTCCTGATCATAGAGAAATATGGTTGCATAGTTGCATTGGTTCAATAATCACCCCAGATATTTTTCTGATTCAAGGGAGAGATGAAAAGGGAAATAACACTCTCTTATTTCTGAATAAATGCACAGTGAGCCACGAGCAGCTGAACTACTAAAAAAATATGTATGTTCTCAGGAGACCATTCAATCTGTGTTAGGCAGCAAAGAAACCCACCCTCTCTATCACGTAAAACAAAGTCATAACATTTTGTAAACTTTTTTTTGCCTCCAAGGTATTTTCTGATAAGGTTTTTCTTAAATAATTATGTTGGTTTTCCAGATTTTTTGTCAGGAGGGTGGATTTTACCCAGGGATTAAAACTTAAAACTCATAGAAAAAGTTGGGAGAAAATACTTCAACCCGTGTGTGTACTCAGGAGGAGCAGCAGCTGGGATGTGGGTTTTTTTTTTTTTTAAGTGCCACGTTCCATAGCTTGGATGCACTACGGCTGGTGCTGCTGGAAACCCATTATATTCCTGTCACACTGACATCTTTCTCATTTTACATTCATAGAGCAATTATTTTATAATTTTTGACCCTTGTCACATCGCTGTCATAAAAATAGATCAATGCCATATAATTAAAAGTAATTTTAGAATAATATAATGATACAAAACCTTGAATAAAATACCTTAATTTTAGAAACCATTAAACTTGTCAGTTGGAAATTAGGCCTCTTTTGTGACGTATTGAGATCCTGTAATTTTATAAACCGATGTTCTCACTGCAGAGAATTGTTTCTTATACAAAAAGCTGGCCCTTTACAGTACTGAGCAATGTGGTTTATGAGTTTGAGAAGTTCTCTGCTATGATGAGTTCTTCATCATAATCCCAGCAACGTCCATTCTGATCACAGGTAATTAAATAGTCTTGGTGCCAGGAGGGACTTTCAGTCAGTCAAAACTACCACCCCCAAAAGCAATTCCTTCTGATTGGAGGGAGTCTGGGTCAAATATTCCTGGCTTTTGTTATAGATGGTTGGATTGATCATCATTTGAAGAGATATGACTAGTGACTGCTTCTCTATTGAAATGTTGTCCCATTGATATGATTGATTATGTGACACCAAGTTGTTTTCAACTACTAGTGACACATAGATAAATTTCCTCCGTGAGGATCAAACCCTAACCTGTTCTTTGGGTCCCCCAATGGTGCCCCCATCACCACCGTAACTGAGTCCAGCCTCTTCTTTCTTCCTGCAGCTTTTGAGCCTCTTCCAGAGAGTTATTGTCCCAAGGCTATTAATAAAGATTTCCCAGATCTTTAAAAACCACCAATACAGTATTTTTGACATTACAGCAGTTTAAGTTTACTGACTGAATGAACTGTAGCAATTTAAAATTATTCCTGTTTGTGTGCTTTACTATATATTTATTGTTTCTTACTCTTTTATTACTTGCTCTGGGAATATACAATTAGGCTGCAGTTGTAGGATATAAATTACATAAGAGTGCGTGTGTGTATTCCAAGCGTATTCTTGGAATTGTTTATGCTTCTCCTTGCTTAATTTCAAAATGCTCTGCAAGCTATCTTCTGATTTCTATGTTCCTCAGAATCAAAGTAGTTATCCTCCTTTTTCTTAACCTATGTCACACTTAGTTCTCAAACTTTTTCAGGTAGCTTCTATTTCTCACTACTACGGCACATGACTAGAGATAAAGGCTGTATGTAGTTGCCTTCTGGTTAGTCTATTGGCATCTCTTGCTAAAAATTTCACTTGGCTTTCCATCTGGTCTTGTTCCTGGGTTAATTTGATCTAGCTGTGTAACTTTCTTGGTTTTGTAGCCAGGCAAAAGAGGAACAACTCCAGGCAAGAACATTAGCCTTGTGGTTGACCGGAATTGATATAGGCCCTGCAGGGTCATTGAGCACTGAATTATTCTGTCACATCCAGTCCTCCTCTTCTAAAACAGCTATTTTCTGTACATTTTTTTCTGAAAGTAAGTTGTTCACTGACAACCGTGAAATTTAGCAGTAGATATTAATAAGACAGTTGTCCATATGTCACAGAGGAGGTTTTAAATCAAGATGATCTCTCTTAAGCATTGCTAGCAGTTTTAGGTGATAAAAATCACCAATAATCTAAAGTTGGTCTAGGGTTCATACTGTATATGGTGATCAAATGTTGAATGTTAATCAGAGTCCATGGTCCAAAATGGTGTCCAAAATCAGTCAAAGTAAAGATCCATGATTCCATCAAATCATGGAAGCTCAGAAGCTCTGCAAGTACAGAAATTAATATACAGACATTGTTTTGGGCACTAACTATTCTGAATTACAAAGTCATTATTCCCAGGATCTAAGAACAACCACCATCCTCTGTGTCTTATATATACATTTCTTGCGTTCTTCTCCTTATAGCTATAATAAGACAAAAAAGGCATTTAGAAGGAATTTCTTCTCATTCATAAGTCTTTCCTTACCTGTAATCATGTGCCATAGTAATGAGATGACCCATAAGTACTTGCTTTCATTCTTTCATTCCAGGGCCTTAATTTGCCAATTGACCAGACTTTTATTTTAGAAACATGCAGAATTTGTAGCAAGTTCACATCCTCATATTAATCTGCAGACCAGGTCTTCTCCTGTGAAGTCATGGACATGCCTGAAAACCCTTGGCAGGATACATTTTCTTGTGATTTTGCTTTTTGGACTGAATACCACATTTCATTATGTTTTAACCCCGGTTGAATAGAAAATAAAATATCCAGTTTATCATCCCTGTTTCCTTTTTGAGTTGAAGAATCTCAAATCATTGAATGTGATTATATAAAAAACTCATTTTAAAGCCCATGTAAACACTAATATATAGAAATTAAACACCACTATAGATTAACCTAATCAAACAAAATGTGATTCACATCAATTGTATGTAATAGCATTAATTTCAAGAAAAGTTGGTTGGAAGAATAAAAATTGATATTTTTTTTACCTATGAAGAAAATATACATAACAGGGATTTGTTTCATTTTTTTTAAAGTTAAATTACAAAGAAATAATTTAGTTCAATTTGATCCTAGACCAGTGGTTCCCAACGTGTCTGTGGCCTGGTACCGGTCTGCAGCCTTTAGGGAATCAGATTGCACAAGTGGCAGGTGAGTGTGCAGAGCTCCATTTGTGAAAACAGCAGACACACTGATGAAATCATCCCCTCTTCCTACTGTACCACACTGTCACTGTGGCTGCCAATCCATGGAGTTGGAAAGGTTGAGGACTGTTGCCCTATACTATTTAATGTGTCTTAAGTATGGTTTTATTCAGTCTTTTTAAAAATAATTTTATTTTTACAAGAATAGGTACATCTATTTGTATCAGTTTTTGATTCAGTCATATGGCAAACATATGTTAAACTAAGAATTATATTTGGATGTTTACTCTGGATTTTGACCATTTGAATATACAGAAGTTCCTGGACAGTAAAATGCATTCCTTCATTGAGCATGAATGTATTTTAAAAAAAAAAAAAAACAGGAGGAAATATGCATAATACAACACATTTGGAAGTTCTGAGAAACTTTTTTGTCCAGCAAAACAAATTGGATATAAGGATGAAGGAAGGTCCCAGAAAATGTCTTTTAAAAGCATATTGTAGTCCAACGAATTATTTTCTGGATAATATAATATTATTCTGTTTAACAGGCTTTTCCTTATATAATGAGTAAAAAACAATTGTATGGTTTTATTTAAATGAAAATTTCTATTTTAGACTTCCAAATAGAGCAAATGATAGATTGGTGTGGATGATAGATAAATAGTTGATAGGCAGGTTAGGTAGATAGTTGATAGTAAAAGATGATAGATAGATAGATAGATAGATAGATAGATAGATAGATAGATAGGTAGGTAGGTAGGTAGGTAGGTAGGTAGGTAGGTAGGTAGGTAGGTAGGTAGGTAGGTAGGTAGGTAGATAATACATACATCCTTCCAGAAAAATACAATTTCTTTACATTAATTCCCAGCTGTGATAAGTAACTAAATCCCCATTTCTTCCAGGAATTTTATACTCCATTGTCCCAGCCCAAACTACAATGGGACTATTCATTGTGGTCCTATTTAAAGGAATTTAGAAAGTTACTGAGCACAATGCTGGTGGTTTCAGAAAATCCAGAAAATTATTTACTATGGACTAATTGGCTACATTCCATTTTTTCATACGTTAAACATTCTGTTCTATCGTGTGCAGCTATCTCTTCAGGTATTGATCCTTTGAAGCAGGCGAAGTCAGGAAAGAGGAGTCACTCAGCATCTTGGAAAGTTTCATTACCCAACTAGGTAACATCATCAGGGCTAGCAGTGCTAATCAAACATCTGCAAGAAAACAGCCAAACTCAGACAGCACTAAGGACCCCACAGAGTCAACCAAAGCAGAAAATATGGAAATTAAATGGACCTCTTCTCCCAGAAAATTAACTTAAGAGTTTCTTCTTGTAATAATTATGGTGTTTCTCCTACATATATAGATATTTTTGAATATTTGACTAGAGCTAGAATATAGTCCATATTTAAAGATCACTGTTTAGAAAAAGTCTCATTTCCTAACACATTCAATGAGCATGCAAAGCAGGAGTTATCAATTGATCCTGTGGTAAATATCAATTCATTGGATCAATAAATACTGAAAGCATTAGCTGCTGAAAGAATATGAATTCCGTCTTAAGAGAGGCAAGGATATCTGGTAATACTCTGGCACCTTCATGTCTCTGAACATTGTGGTGCTCTGTGTTTCATTTTGCTAGCTTTAAAGAGAACGCTAATGCTATATTAGTATCATTTCTTTTAATGTTCACTATGGATTTCTTGTGAAGTTTTATCAAGTAACACCAAGTAATTTTTCCTGTAATTCTTTTGTATTCAATCTTTAAACCAATTTAATTTCACCTAGCCTGTGATGGGAAAATGATTCAAATGTCTCCAGCAAAACTTGCAACCATTTAGCATAATGACACAATGCACACATATATACACTCTTTTTTGCCTTAATTTCCTAATATTCACAAATGTTCTTTTGTAATGTATACCAAAGAGCTTACAAAGTGAAATAATAAAGGTGTTTCTGTTTTACCTTAGGCTATATTGTGAGTCAACGGAGCTGATTTTGAAGATATAAATCATTTCCTTGGTGCAACAGAAGTAGCTTTTACAAAAACCCCTATCATGTTTTCTCCTGAGCACTTCCTCACTCATTTTAATTTGAGGTCTCTCTCCTATGGTCCAAGTCACAGTGCCAAATCCAAACCGGTGGGCTTCAGTTTTCTATAGGGTTATTTTAATATCACCCAGGACCAATGGGAGAGAAAGAAGCAATTTACTGAAAGGGGATTTCCATTGTGCCATTTTATTTTAAGAACTTTTTCTTCTATTCTGAACATCTGGAACGTTAACCCTAGAGCTATGTTCAGTTTCTCTGAATTAAAAATTAAAAGCAAGGTGAAACTTGCTTTCCCTGGCCTTTTGCTATAGTGGGAAGCTCAACCTGGGTTCATCAAGGTTCATGAACTAAGACAACGTCTGAACTACACAAAAGTTACTGATAATTTTACCTTAACTCCCTATATCATTAAGAAATTATAGTCAGGCTTCAGTTGTATAAAAGTTAAAAAAACAATGAAGACAGATATATTGCTATGTCACATACAACAGCTAAATAACAACATCCTAGTAGCTCCATACACATAATAGCTGGCCACTTTTTTCTTACCTTTTGTTTTACACCATTACATTTTTTATTACTTTTAAAGTTCAATGTGTCATTTTGATAATAATCCCCAGGATGCTCACACAATAGTAGTTCTGCATATCTGTATTTTAAAAAAACTATTAATTTTTAAAAAGCAAACGTAACTACAAACCACAAATCTAGGCTAATGCTTCCTGACAACCATTTTTTTAACCTAGAGCTATATCTTGACTATAGTCAACTTGCAATGTTTTTAAAGAGCAATAAGGCACAACATGCAGGGTGGCCTTAACTTAGGATACAGGTAATCCTCAACTTATGATTGGTCGTTTGATGAGTGTTTGCAGTCACAACAGCTCTGGGTGCTTTATGGCCCATAAAATATTTCCAGTCATTGCAAAACATCACATTTTGAGTGCTTGGCAATCTGTTTGCATTTATATTCAGTTGCCAAGTGTCCTGCAATCATATAATAATAATAATAATAATAATAATAATAATCCTTGGGCGCAATCCCAAAACAACTGGAGCACCACTTGAACACCATTGGCATTGACAAATTTGCTATTAGTCAATTGCAAAAGGCGGCCTTATTAGGAACTGCTTCCATCCTGCGACGATACCTGTAATACCATCAAACATCCACATATGCCTATCCCAGGTCCTGGGTAAGGACTCGATAGGTAGACAAAATGCCAAATCCAGTCTGAACATCTGGCTGACTGTGCGATGATCGATAATAATAATAATAATAATAATAATAATGTCCCCCAGTGAGGCACTACCTTGACGTGGTTGTGGGGCTTGTGTACTCTGAGGAAGATGAGAGGTATGCCAGAGGTTCAACCAAACTGGACAGGTCTCATCAGAGGAGTCAGACAAAGAGTGTCTCTCCCATAAAAGATATGGTGAGACGTAAATTGCAGAATGCCATACCGGCTCGGATGTCGCCCGGGTTAACAAGGTCCGCGCTAGATATCGGAGTTCCTGGATATCTGGTGAAAAATGGGTTACAGGACTCAGGACTATTGGCTGAGCAACCAGGACCAGCAGCTGCAGAACTACTGGAAGAAAAGGTTTTTACCCATCGCAGATACACAGTGATTGAAAACAAAGAAATAATGATCTGTTACTACAGATCAAGTCCAACAAGAAGAGGATATCTAAAACGAATGCACCATTTGTGGAAAGAACAACATCCAGAATCAGAAATAACAGAACAGAGACTAGCAGATCAACGCCGATTTATAATACAAAATAAAGTATTCACAGAAACAGAATTGGACGAACTGCAAAGGTTACCCAGGGCAAAGAAATCAAAGCCTTACCAGAAGTAATTCAGAATGTAGAGGCAAATCAGGGGGAGTTGGCAGTGAAGGAATCCAGCAGAGATATACAACTGTTCTCATTTGGAAACCAGGCACCTCTTCCTCAGGAAGAACAAAACCCTCTAACTAAAGAAATAAAAGAATTGAAACAAAGAATAACTGAGCATCTAGAACAGCACAAAAACAAAAGAATAAGGCTGCCTGCATTGAAGCTTGTTTCAAAGAAACAGCTAGCACAAGCATTAAAAGATGTAAATACTGCAATAGCAAGCATAAGCACCAATTCACTGCAAGAAACAAACCAACTAATGTACAGCACAGCTGCAGTTATAACTGAATACCTTGGATGCAAAATCAACAAAGAAGAAAAACAAACAAACAGTGCACCAGAAAAATAGACTAGAAAAATAAGATCAGCAAGTTAAGATCACATGCAAGCAAGCTAGAACAGATGAAAGAAAAGAAGCTGAAGAACAAGAAGACCAAAGAATACCTAATCAAGAAATACCACTTAGAAACAAGGAAGATCAAGGAAGCACTGGAAATAATAAAGCAACAAATAACAGCTATAGCCAGGAAAATCAGTAGATATGAAGCTCGAATTGCAAACTATAGGCAGAACCTCCAATTTCAATCCAATCAGAAACGTTTCTACCAATCCATCAATGGAGAAACTGCAAGGAATCAGTCAGTACCTGACAAGGAAGAAACAGTGCAGTTCTGGAAGCAGATATGGGATAACCCAAAGAAATACAACAAGGATGCGGCTTGGTTAAAAGAGGTGGATGCAAATAAAACAGAAGTTGAAATGAAAGAACTAGTAATAACAACAAAAATGGTAGAAAAAAGAGCAAAGAAAATCAAAAATTGGTCAGCACCAGGTGAAGATGAACTGCATGGGTTTTGGTTGAAACATCTAACTGTTATACACCCACTCATTGCCAAACAGTTCAACAATATACTACAAGGAGGAGAAATTGAAAAGTGGCTAACAACTGGGAAAACCTACCTAATAATGAAAAATCCAGCAAAAGGGGCAACACCAGGTAACTACAGGCCAATTACCTGCTTACCAACAACTTTCAAATTACTAACTGGTGTAGTAGCTGATGCAGTGCAACAGCATCTAGTTGAAAACAATCTCTTTCCACCTGAGCAGAAAGGAAACCGCCCCAATAGCAGAGGAACAAAAGATCAACTCCTAATAGACAAAATGATCTTGGAAAACTGCAAGAGAAGGAAGACCAACCTGAATGTGGCATGGATTGACTACAAAAAGGCATTTGACTCTCTGCCACATGATTGGATAATAAGTGCCTAGAAATAACAGGAGTCAGTAGAAACATCAGAAAATTTGTGCAAAGATCGATGGCACAATGGAAGACACAGTTGCAGATCAATGGTGAGAGGCTGGGAGAGGTTAATATCAAGAGAGGAATATTTCAAGGAGATTCATTATCACCATTACTATTTGTTATTGCACTGTTTCCTCTGTCAACAATACTGAATAACTCAGGACATGGCTATCAAACATCAAAAACATCTGCCAGACTATCCACCTCCTTTATATGGATGATCTGAAGCTGTATGGAAAAACATCATCTGAAATAGAATCGCTGCTCAACACTGTCCGTATATATAGCCAAGATATTGTAATGGAGTTTGGCTTGGACAAATGTGCCACACTTACTATCAAACAAGGAAAAATAGTGAAAACTGAAGGAATCAAGATGCCCCACGAAAATAACATTAAGAGTCTGGATGAGGAAGAGTACTACAAATACTTGGGTATCCTTCAAGCTGACAACATCAAGCACACTGAAGTCAAGAAAAAGATTAGAGGTGAATACATCAAGAGAGTGAAGAAGATCTTAAAATCCAAACTCAATGGAGGAAATACCATAAAGGCAATCAACACCTGGGCAATCCCAGTCATTAGGTACACAGCTGGAATAGTGGACTGGACTCAAGCAGAACTAAAAGCAATGGATAGGCAGACCAGAAAAATAATGACAATGAATCATGCCCTTCATCCACGCAGTGACATTGATAGACTTTATCTACCAAGGCAAATAGGTGGGCGTGGAATGCTACAAGTACATCAGATGGTTGAAGAAGAAAAAATGGCTTTGGAAGAATATCTGAAGAACAATGATGAAGATGCACTGAAATTAGTATATCAGGAAGGCTTACTTAACTACTGGAGAGACCAAACTGGCCTACAAGAAAGACCAAATGAAGAACAGAATAGAGGCATGGGAAGACAAAGCACTACATGGCCAATACATGAAAAAAATAGCTGGGAAAGCAGATAATAATAAAACCTGGCAATGGCTAAGAGCAGGAAAATTGAAGAAAGAGACCGAGGGACTAATTCTGGCTGCACAAGACCAAGCCTTAAGGACAAATGCATACAAAGTCAAAATTGAGAAGACAGCAAAGACAGTAAGTGCCGCCTATGCAAAGAAGCTGAAGAAACAGTGGACCACTTGGTAAGCTGTTGCAAGAAGATTGCACAGACTGATTACAAGCAGCGGCATGACAAAGTAGCAACAATGGTGCATTGGAAGATCTGCAAAAAATATCATTTGCCTGTAAGCAAAAACTGGTGGGATCATAAAATAGAGAAAGTCATAGAAAATGATAAAATTAAACTGCTCTGGGACTTCAGAATTCAAACAGACAAGCACCTGCAACATAACACCCCAGACTTAACAATTGTCGATAAGAAAGACAAAAAAGTCTGGATAGTGGACGTGGCAGTGCCTGGAGATAGCAGAATAGAAGAGAAAGAACTGGAGAAGATAACAAAATACAAAGACCTACAAATAGAAATAGAAAGACTGTGGCAAAAGCAAGCAAGGGTAGTACCAATAGTCATAGGCTCCTTGGGTGCAATCCCAAAACAACTGGAGCACCACTTGAACACCATTGGCATTGACAAATTCGCTATTAGTCAATTACAAAAGGCGGCCTTATTAGGAACTGCTTCCATCCTGCGACGATATCAAACATCCACATCTGCCTATCCCAGGTCCTGGGTAAGGACTCGATAGGTAGACAAAATGCCAAATCCAGTCTGAACATCTGGCTGACTGTGCGATGATCCATAATAATAATACCCATAGTAATATGTGCCTTGAGCAAAATTGGCATAGACAAATTTGCCATTAGTCAATTGCAAAAGGCGGCCTTACTAGGAACTGCTTCCATCCTGCAACGATATCTGTAATACCATCAAACATCATGGACTCGATAGGTAGACAAAATTTATAATCATCATCATCATCATCATCATCTAGTCCAACCCCCTGCTCAGGCAGGAAACCCTATACCATTTCAGACAAATGGCTGTCCGTCTCTTCTTAAAAACTTCCAGTGTTGGAGCATTCACAATCTCTGGAGGAAGATTGTTCCACTGCTTAATTGTTCTGACTGTCAGGAAATTCCTCCTTATTTCCAGGTTGCTTCTCTCTTTGGTTCTTGTCCTGCCTTCAGGTGCTTTGGAGAATAGCTTGACTCCTTCTTTTTTGTGGCAGCCCGAGATATTGGAGCACTGCTATCATGTGATCACCATTTGCAATCTTCTTTGCCAGCTTCCCCAGAAAGCCAATGGGAAGCTGGCAGGGAAGATGGCAAGCAGAGGGGACATGGATTTGAGTTCTGTTCCCCTAGTGTTCCCGTCCCTCCATGCAGAGAGGAAAAATCTTCCCACAGGTTGGAGGAATGGACCTCAAATCTTGAAAAATGTTAGCAAGTGTCATCATTCTCATGACCATTCTCCCTGTACCCTCTCTGCTCCCACCAGACCCCCAGAGGTTCATGCCTTCTCCTTGTCATTCTGCTTAATGACCCACATGTTCACTTAATGACTGGAACCTGGTGAATCAGGAGTGTGGCCATTGAACGAAGCAGTCATGTAGCATCTCGCTTAATAACCACTTTGCTCAAAGACAGAGATTCTGGGTCCAATAGTGGTTGCAGGCAGAGAACTACCTGTAATAGCTGTTTAAGATGGATGAGCTATAGTGACACTTTAAAATACTTCATAGTATTGAAGGAGTAATTATGGGATAAAAATAGATCAGAAAGCAAGGTTGCAAGGGGAAGGAAGTCAGTTTCCACTTTTCTGAGGAAGACTTTCTTATCAGAAAAATATTACAAGAAAGCTGAGGCAATAAGAGGATCAGAGGAAGAATGTATATGGTGCAAATTCACCGGAAGGACTATATTGTATATGCTGAAAAGTACAGAATGCTAAAAAGAGCTAGTTACACATACTGATTTAAAACAGTAATCCTTTTTGGAGATGAATGGTAAATATGTCCATTTGTTGAAGTTTACCCTCATCTAGTTTCATATGCCAAAATGAAAAACAAAATGACCCCTTTTAGCTTCTTTACTTTGGATTAAATGTGTTGCCTATCACTCAGTAAGTCAGTGTTTCCCAAACTTGACAATTTTAAGCATGTGGACTTCAACTCCCAGAATTCCACAGCCAGCGTTGCTGGCTGTGGAATTCTGGGAGTTGAAGTCCTCATGCCTTAAAATTGTCAAGTTTGGGAAACACTGCAGTAAGTAATGACTTGTTAGAATTAGATCCATCAGCCTGAGTGAGAACATCTACAGAAGACAAGCCATAATATTGTCAAAACAATTCCAGAGATAGGGATGCTCCTTTCAGGCCATCTCATACAAAACCCATGTCCTTCCCAAGCCATGATTGTATTTAGAGTAACCCCTGCCAGAGAAAATAAACTTTGGTAATTACTCCATTTCTATTTCACTCTAATGAGAATGCAGAGAATATCAAAAATAATACTCTTCCGGTGGATCTGCGCGCGCGATGGCGGCTACTTTGTAGCCGTCCTCCTGGGTAAGTGTTTGAATCGCTATGAACAGTGGCCATCAGCTGTTCAGCGGTTCAAAATCCCCCTCCCGGGCAAAGGGGGGGGGGAGAAGGTTGTCTGAATAGTGGTAGAGCCACTCTCATGCACCCCCAAGGCTTTTTTGGGGGGGTGAGAGGAGTGCTCCCACGGAGTTCAGACTGTCTCCGCTTCCCAGCTGCTTTTGTCCCTAGGGACAAAACAAGCCGCTGCAACCACCTCCACGATTAAAGTGATCTGGTGAGGTTTTTTTAGAGGCGGACAGAGCTGAGTAGAGGATTTAGCTTTTGCTTTCTTTGATTTTATTTGGATTTTAAGTTTAAAGATTTACTTTTACTTTTATACTCCCTCTTTTAATTTTTTTTTCTTTTGTTGAAAGGGAAAGTAAAATGGCAATCGGCAAGCCTTTCGGTTTTTTTGGGGGGGGGTTGGGAAGGTAGAATGGCGATCGGCAGGCTTTTTGTTTTTTTTATCCTTTTCCTTTTTTTTAATGATTGGAACGGAATGTGGATTTGATTTTGATGTTGGGTTTGGATTTTAGAACCATTATTATTTTTGTTTAACTTCTTTGTTTTGCTTTTTGTACTTTAAAAAAAAATGGAATGGATTTTTTCTATTTAATTATTTTTTTCTTCTTCCCTTTTCTTTTTTTAACTCCTTTCTTTTTATTATAATGATCTCCTTTTGAAGGATTTTTTGATTTTTTGGAGTTAATCTCTCTTTTTCTTTTGTTTAATTTTTGTAATTTTTAAGAAGGAGTAAAGATTTTTCTAAGATGGCTCCAAAGCGTTCAGTATCTTTTTGTTATAATGATCTCCTTTTGAAGGACTTTTTGAATTTTTTTTGGACTTAATCTCTCTTTTTCTTTTGCTTAATTTTTGTAATTTTTAAGAAGGAGTAAAGATTTTTTTTAAGATGGCTCCAAAGCGTCCAGTAATTCCTACAGCTCCTAAGGTGGTTTCTTCTTCGGTGTTATCATCAGTGCAACATCCTAAATCAATAGCTTCACCCTCTTCCTTGGTACAGCCAATAATTGTGAAGGATTTGCAAGGTATGATGGGAAATGTTATATCTCAAATTAGGGCAGAAATGAAAGAGATTTTAGAGGAAAATAATAAGATTTTGAGGCAAGAGATAGTTTTGGCTCTAAAAGGAGTTGCCTCTGTTCTTGAAAAGCTGAACTCTCGTGTAGAAGAGGTAGAAGAAAAGTGGAATTGATGGAGGGAAAATTTGAAAGCATGGAAAAAGAAATGGAAAATGAGATTCTTATGCTTCAATATAAACAAATGGAATATGCCTTAAGAATCCGAGGTTTGGGAGAGTCTGTGCAAGGAGATCTGAGAGAGATGGTTGCAAAGGACTTTGCTGTGATTTTGAATAAAGAAAAAGAGGAAATACTTAGTGAAATTGAAAAATTATTTAGAGTTAACTCTGTGGTGGCAGTGCAAAAGAATTTGCCAAGAGATGTGGTAATTTACTTTGGGAAAAGATCCCTGCGCAACGAAATTATACAAGCTTTTTATAAGAATAGATTTCAAATTGCTTCACAAGATGTTATAATTCTAAAGGAGATCCCATCTAAAATTTTAAGAAGAAGAAAGGAGTTTGCTTTTTTAGCAGAT
This sequence comes from Crotalus tigris, assembly GCF_016545835.1. Classification (NCBI taxonomy): domain Eukaryota; kingdom Metazoa; phylum Chordata; class Lepidosauria; order Squamata; family Viperidae; genus Crotalus; species Crotalus tigris. The sequence continues at coordinate 2,302,766 of NW_024100599.1, read as the reverse complement.
GAACTTAAAAAGAGACGAATCTTGTTCAGTTGGGATGTTCCGATTGGAATGGTGGTGAATTACCTGGGGATATGTTATAGACTTAATACTGTTTCTCAAGCAAAAGACTTTTATACTTCGGTCCTGGGGGTATGCTCATCGCCATCTATTAAGTTTAAAGCTTTGGAAGAAAAGAAGGTAGAATTGCAGTCTGAAGAGCCTATACTTATGAAAATTGGGAAACCTCAGTTTGAGGGGCCTCAACAAGTTGAGATGGAGGAGCAGAGGATAACCTGTGCAACATATAACTGTAAAGAAAAGGAGCAACAGAAGAAGGTTAAGGAAGCCTCACAACTATTGGTTTCTGAATCTGCGGGAGAAGTCGGATTTATAAATTTTTTGGAGCAACCTTTAAGGGTAGAATTGCAGTCTGAAGAGCCTATATTAATGAAAAATGGGAAATCTCAGTTTGAGGGGCCTCAACAAGTAGAGATGAAGGAGCAGAGGACAACTCGTGCAACATATAATCGTAAAGAAAAAGAGCAACAGAAGAAGGAGTTTAAGGAAGCCTCACAAGTATTGGCTCCTGAGTCTGTGGGAGAAGCATGATTTATAAACTTTTTGGAGCTACCTTTAAGGGCAGATTTCAAAGCACTTCTTTCGAGATTTATGGATAAGAGAGACTAACAAGGATGGAGATCGAATGAAAAATCTAGATAAGAAGTTTAAGTTTAAGTACTTAGTTTAAGTATTCAAAAGAGTACTGAGTCTGTGGGAGAAGCAAGATTTATAAACTTTTGGGAGTTAGCTTTAAGGGCAGTTTTCAAAGCACTTCTTTTGAGGTTTATGGACAAGAGAGACTGATAAGGAATGTGTTTATTGTGGATGGACTTTGTTATTGGTAAAGATTTAAATGTGTATAAGGGAATTCTAATGTTTTAAGTAATGTTCAAATTTGTGTTTTGGAGGGAGTTTATAAAGAATTATGGATAATAACATAAGTATGATATGAAAAGGTTCAGAGTATATTATAATGTGTTTAATGATTGGGGTTTTTTTCTTTTTATTATTATTATTATTATTATTTTTAAGAGAAGATAACTTGTTTAATTAAATGTACCTAGATTTGTTTAGGATTTATATGTCTTTTAAGTTTTTTTTTTTATAGGAGAGAAGATTATGGAGATTGAATGAAAATCTTAGATAAGAAGTTTAAGTATTTAGTTTAAGTATTCAAAGAGTATTTAGTTTTAATGGTATAATGAAGTTTTATATGTTTATTTTTGTGTTCTAGGATAAAGAAAGAGGGAGAGATTAGATTTTATATTGTAGGTATAGATATTCACAGAAAGTAATGTTTAAATTTGTGTTTTGGAGGGAGTTTATACAGAATGATGGATAATAATATAAGTATGATACTAGAAAATGTTTAGAGTATATTATAATGTGTTTAATGATTGCAATTATTATTTTTTTAGAGAAGATAACCTATTTAATTTAATGTATTTAGATTTGTTTAGGATTTATATGTGTTTTAAGTTTTTCTTTTCTTTTTCTGAAAAATTCTAATTAAGCCTGTACTCAGCTCTGGGAGGGTTGGGGGAGGGTTTGGGAGGTTTGGGGAGGTGTGGGAGGGTATGGGAGGGTGGGGGGTTGGGGAGGGGATTTGTTTTGTAAAATTTAAAAAACTTTCAATAAAAAAAAATAATAATACTGAGGCAAATAGAATCCAGAGCAGATCATTCTGACATATGAGGCACATGTCAAATTGCAATTAAAGTTAGAAATGCCATGATATTAGTTTAAAAAATATGGTTTAAAATATAGACACCTTCCAAATGGGCTGGATCCTGGTGCTATGTTGGATCTATTTAATCACTGATTGGAGTTCTCTCATTCATGTTCCTCATTTCTTCTAGGACGTTGTTTCTTAAAGTTTTAGCTACTTTAAGATGTGTGGACTTCAATTCCCAGGATTCAATGGAGTGCATGCTGACTGGAGAATTCTGGGAGTTGAAATCCAGACAATTGAAAGTTGCCAAGGTTGAAAAATCCTGCTCAAAGAGTTCAAGATAGTTTACATGAGAATCTCCTTTCATGTTACCACCATAGCATTAACCCTTCATTCTTGACACCCATATACCGCATATTTTAGCTACCTAGCTTGTGATCAATCATCACGATCTCACTATAGACACAGCTCTGGACCAATGCACTTGTATGTTTGGAGCTCTTTTCAGGCTGAAGTTGAATACACAAATCTGTATCTGTCAATAGATAGACCAGACCAGGAAATAATTTCTCAGGAAAGTTAAAACTATTTTTATTGAGATCGGCTATAATAACAGAATATCCAAGTCTAATTGAGCTGTCCTTTCTCCTCTTTCTTTTAGTTTAGTGAATTAGGGAAGTGTCTGCTTGACCTGCTTCTGCATATTATCAGGATGTTCTCAATATACAAAATGCTTAGGCCATTTCTGTCCAGGTAACCATTTCTGCCTATCTTTATCAAGGTCATCTTCTTTACTCTCTCTATAGTATCTAAAAAATTGAGCTACTTAATGCATTCTCCTCCACCTACTACAGTGCATGGCGCCAAACACCCAACTCAGTTACATCAATAGCATTTAGACTTATATACCGCCCATAGTGCTTTACAGCATTGTCTGGGAAGTTTACAATGTGAGCACATTGTCCCTAACAATTTGGAGCCTCAATTTACCAACCTTGGAAGGATGGAAGGCTGAGTCAACCTTGAGCCAGTCAGGATCAAATTCCTGGCTATGGGCAGAGTTAGTCTGTAAAACTGTATTCTAACTACTGCACCACCAGGGTTCCTATCAAGCAGCATATCACTTTGCCAATATCAGGGTAAGCAGCAGTCTCCTTTGTTCTTTTATTTGTCCTTCCCCTTATGCACTCTGGCCCTTTCTCAGGGCCAAGATAATATTTTAAAATTATTGTGAAACCTCTGGATATGGCGATTTTGAGATGTGGGAAAGCAAAAGAGGGGAGTTTTTGATGCTCTCTGAGCTTGATTATTTTCAAACAACCCACCTCAGAGAACACCAAGGACCGTTCATTTCAACCCTGAACTACAGTAGGCAAAAGAGAATTCTATGATTCTGCCAGGAAAGCACCACAAATCTGAGAATCTTGGCATAAGATTCAGAGGCAGTTCTTCTTCTGTTCCTAATCTGAATGAGGAAATGAGATGATTTTATGGCCCTTCATTGTTGTTTTGGAGCCAAATCTTATTAGCTATGTGATACCATACAACAGCAGTGTTTTGACTCTTTGATTCCTGGCTGACAAGGGTGGCCAACTTAAAATGGAGCTGAGCATGAGTTCAAACAGGCCTAGAGCAACATAAAGGGGATTCAGTAACATTTCTGACTTAAAACTATTTTCAGGGCAGGTGTATATGTGATTGTGTGTCGCATTGAGTGTCACTTTGGATGATACAGATACAAGCAGACTGTATCTGCTTGTTGAAATATTGTATATTTCATGCTTGCAGGATTGTATTTATTACTTAACATTTGCACAAGTTTCATTAGCAAAGTCTTAAACCTACCTGTTGAAGTCCTATACTGAATTTATAGTCTAGGCTTTTCCTTAAATATTGATGCATTTATTTATAGTGTTTCCCTAAGTACTTTGGAGCTGTGCGTGCTGCATCAACAGCTCTATTACATTGTCTTGGCAAATACTCATTTGATTGATTGATTATGTGCCATCAAGTTATTTTCAACTCCTACCGGCCACAGACTGATTTTTTCTGTGATGAACTATCCCTAATCCGGCCTTTCAAGTCTTCCAATGGTGCACTCATTGCCATTGTTAACTAAGTCCATCCATCTTAACGCCCGCCTTCTTCTTCCCAGAATTGGAGCCCTTTCCAGAAAGCTTGGTCTTCACAAAAAAGTGTGGTTTTCTTGGTAAAAATACAAGAGTGGTTGTCTTCCCCTGCTTGGCAACTGACTCATATTTATGACGGTTGCGATGTCCCAGGATCATGCGAGACCCCCTTTTGTGACCTTCTGACAAGCAAGTCAATGGGGAAACCAGATTCACTTAACAAACGTGCTAACTTAATTGCAAAGATTCACTTAACAACTGTGGCAAGAAAGGTCATAACATGAGACAAAACTCACTTAACAAATGTTTCACTTAGCAACATAATTTTTGGGCTCAATTGTGGCCGTACATTGAGGACTGCCTGTACTTTCCCCCATCTCCCACATCCTCTTGGTTTCATCAAGGCTCTATTTATCAGGTGTTGCCTGACAAGGATACAAAGTACAGTGATTTTCTTTACTTCTAGAATGAGTGTGAAACTACCTCATAGGAAATAATCTCCATTTTATAGAAATTCCACCTTACCTGAAAAAGGCCGTTGCTCTTCTCAAGGCAGGTGGAGAGGCAGAAAAGCAAGCAAGTTTTGTGCCTGTACGTTCTGCTGAGGTTTATTGGCACCCCAGCCAATAAATAAAGCTGGTTACTAATTTACTATGGTTCACCCCGTGTCTTGATATCATCACATTGTGAATTACATCATATTGACAGGTGCTTTCATCCATCTTTGAAATTTCATTTCATCCTGTATATTCCACTGGCAGGCACAAAGGGAAAGAAGGGCAAGGAAGATTTTTTAAAAAAGAAACAAGCCAACAATGCCAAAGATATATAGTAATACATATGTCTCATAAATAACGTACTTCTAAACATGGTGTTTTGATAAAAGACTGGCCCATGATTCAAACTAACAATGAATTGGCGAAGACAAATGCTTAGGATCCAACACAGTTTTAAAAAAGGAATGACTTTCAAATGAGGTAGTCATCCTCATTCTGTAGTGCAAAATGGCTCCTGACTAGGAATTTTAAGACTTACAATTTCAATACAACTTGGAGAACATTAGATTAGAGAAAGTTTTCTTACTTCAGGAGTAGATAGATAGATAGATAGATAGATAGATAGATAGATAGATAGATAGATAGATATTGGATTGAATTTATCATAGTCTATAATTTTTCTCAGTGATTCACACAGTGTTGACCATTTTTTTTGTATTTGTAAATTAGAATTTTACAGTGATTTTTTTTAATATGTTAAAGCAATATAATATCTTTAGTCATTGACAACTAACTATGCTATAGTGGAAAATTATAACCTGCATGACATTTAAAAAACAAAACAAAACAGAATGTACAGTATATATTCCACTGATTCAAGGCCACAGTAGTCATTGCATGACATGTCAGGGGCCACAGTCCAAAAGAGTGAAGTGTCATGATCTATTTTGGGGGGCATTTTATGGGTGGAATGAGTGTCTTACTCTTCTGCTAAGTCTATCTTGCCCTTAATATCTCCCCAAAAGTTTAAAAGTCTCTATTTTTGTCCTTGCTACAATGGGGAAGCCTATAAATGGGATGCTGATAAGCCTCAAGTAGACACCTCCCCTTCCACACTATTTGTAATTGTGAGTCCAAATTTTCCAATGGCAAATTTTCACTGGTATTTTATCCTTTTCTGTATCCATGGTTTTATTCCTTACAGTATAAAACACACCTTTCTGTCTTTACATGCCCTGTTAATAGTCATCTTCTTAACACTTTATGAATAAAAAAAGAATATTGGAGATGGAGCTTTATTTTAATTCAGCTGGACCATTGATAAAATGGTTTACTACCGATCAGTCCATTTTATTTTACATATTAAGTAAAAGGATTGTAGATAGATAGACAAGTATACATAGCAAAAGCTTTGGGAAGATCAGATTGGGGAGTTAAAATCCATCAGTTTGATATTTACCAAGAAATTGCTATTGGATTTGGCCAGCATATCCAATGAATGTCTGTATATTTTGCAAACACTTTTAATTCATTTATACAAAGGAATTCTACATCATTCTCCATATATGCTGAATGCAGGAGTCAATGCATGTTTGGGGAAGAAATGGGAGAGAGAGATAAACAATTCATATTTCTTTATGATCTTAGCAAAGAAGAATGAATGGAGAGAAATCTGCAGAGGCTGTATTGAGTTTTTAATCCATAATTGACAAACTAATTTGTTAGACTGGCCAAGTTCATAAACGAAATACCTTTAATCACTTGGCAGGTCAGACCTCAGGATCTCCATTTCCAGAAATGAACCTAAGTCTTGATTTATGGTCCTCAACAGAAAGATTAACAACATGGCCCTTAGAAGAATGCATGGGAGGCTGCTGCTACGTAAATTCCTCTGTAGTTTGTTCGGGTGACCATAGCAATTGTACTTTTGCTGCTTGACTCAGCAGTCTCTGCTGAGAGAAAGATAATCAATCCTCAGAATAAACCTGCTATTAGGTTTCAATGTCATTTGTGTTAACTGAGACTGGAATGTAGCTTTTAAGCCACAGTTTGGCATAAAAAGTATTGACTTTTCCCCAAAGAACTGCCACATTGTTAACAGAATAAATGGATAATGAAGGATTCTGTTTATAATTATGAGAAATTATGACAGCAGAGTATCTGTTGTTCGGTAAAGGTCAAACTCCATCCATTTGGGCAGCATGGTAATTCTCCATGCTGGATGCAGCCACATATAGCATGTACAGATGGGTAGCCACAGCCAGTTGGACATTGAAGGACCAGTTTGGCACTAAGCAAACTAAACAGTAGAAATTTTGCAGGCTGAATTGAAAGGCAAGAAATCACTCAAGATAGATTAAAAAATTGATTTATCATTCAAAAAGAAATTTGAAATGTATGCATACTTAGGGTAGCAAACATAAATATATATTCCTATAAGGACACACAATGAAGTTATTAACCAGTCATTATAATTAACAATAAATAAAAGAAAACATAGTCAATCCACATTTCTAAAGAGTCCTTTAAGTGAGATATTCAACAAAGGATATTTAATCACATAAGAAGGATGCATCCTTCAAGCCATTATATAACTAATGTACTATCTTGATCATTTTAAAAATGTGTTCCAAGAACTGGGTGGTGGTTTGAGGGTTCTGCATCTTAGATATACCTAACTTTATTATTATTATTATTATTGTTATTATTATTATTATTATTATTATTAATAATAATAATAATAATAATAGTGGACGTGGCAGTGCCTGGAGACAGTATAATAGATGAGAAAGAACTGGAGAAGATAACAAAATACAAAGACCTACAAATAGAAATAGAAAGACTGTGGCAAAGGTAAGCAAGGATAGTACCAATAGTAAAGGCGCCTTGGGTGCAATCCCAAAACAACTGGAGCAGTACTTCAACACCATTGGCATTGACAAATTCGCTATTAGTCAATTGCAAAAGGCGGCCTTACTAGGAACTGCTTCCATCCTGCGACGATATCTGTAATACCATCAAACATCCACATCTGCCTATCCCAGGTCCTTGGTAAGGACTCGATAGGTAGACAAAAGTGCCAAGTCTGAACATCTGGCTGACTGTGCGATGATTATTATTATTATTATTATTATTAGTAGTAGTAGTAGTAGTAGTAGTAGTAAAGTTGGAAGGGACCTTGGAGGTCATCTAGTCCAATCCCCTGCTCAGGTAGGAAACCCTATACCATTTCAGACAAATGGCTGTCCAGTCTCTTCTTTAAAACTTCCAGTGTTGGAGCATTTACTGCTTCTGGAGGCAGGTTGTTCCACTGGTTAATTGTTCTAACTGTCAAGAAGTTTCTCCTTAGTTCTAGGTTGTTTCTCTCTTTGGTTAGTTTCCATTCATTGCTTCTTATCCTGCTTTCAGGTGCTTTGGAGAATAGCTTGACTCCCTCTTCTTTGTGGCAGCCTCTGAGATATTGGAACACTACTATCATGTCACCCCTCATCCTTCTCCTCATTAGACTAGACATTCCCAATTCCAGCAACTGTTCCTTATATGTTTTAGCCTCCAGTCCCGATCATCTTTGTTGCTCTTCTCTGGGATCTATTGAAACCACTGTCACAGCTTAGGAATCACATTCTGAAGTGCTGTTACCACTACTGGGACTACTTTGGCCTTTACTTTCCACATCCTCTCTAATTCTTCCTTTAGGCCCTGACACTTCTGCAGCTTCTCATATTTCTTCCTGATATTGCTATGATTTGGCACCACTACATTTATTACCACTGATTTCTTCTGAGCCCTGTCTACTATCATGAAGTCTGATTGACTGGCCAGTACTTACCTGTCCATCTTAATCTGAAAGTCCCATAACCCCATTATTCTCCATGACCTTCCCTGGAATCCCCCATTTGGACTTGGGATAGTATAGCATGTACACAATGCCAGCTATTTGGTTGTGCTATTCACTCTGTGCATCTTAACATATATTTGTCTGCAGTTTGAGGGTACTTAGTATTGCGTTGTCTCTCTGCATAGACAGCACCTCAGTCTTAATGCTCAATACTTAGTATCTCTCTTACCTCGGTACTCATCTCTGTTTCTTAGCCAAGGGAGCCAGCGCTACCCAAAGATGCTTCTGTGGTCTTGTGACCAGCATGACTATATGCCGAGGTGAATAGATACCACTTAAGTATCTACTTCATTTGCATGCGTTCAAACTGCTAGGTCAGCAGGAGCTGGGGCAAGTAATGGGAGCTCATCCCATCATGTAGTACTTGGGTCTCGAACTGCCAATCTTTCAGTCAACAACTCCAGCATCTTAATTGCTGTGCCTATTTGATTAAATCAAATAGAATCAATGCCTTTCAGATCCCTTCTGTGAGAGAGTCCCATCTAATGGGGTCTTGGAAATGGGCATTTTCAATCGCCGCATCTGCAATCTGGATTCCTTCTCCCCTGAAGATCCAATCTGATCCTTCCCTTTCTTTCATGGTTTCAGGAGACTGGTGAGGCCATCTTATTCCAAAGGAGGAGATCATGCTGTGATCAAAGATTTCAATTTGGTGCTCATGTGTTTTTGTTCATTGTCTTTGTGTAATGTTATACTGCATTTAGTTTATTTTATGGGAGCATTTTTTTCTCTCAAGAATGTTACTGATAGTGACCCTGAACCCTTGGGGACAGGTGGCATACAAATATAATTAATTAGAAAACTAATGCTTGCTTGTAGGAATGGGCAGCTGTTCTGAAGTCACTACACTGTGTCCTAAAAGACTGCAATTCATTTATTAGGTTATACTTCCAGCACAGCTTGAAATAAACAGCAATTGGTAAATTAATTAAAATTTCATTAAACTGTAAGCAAATATATAGCTAGCTAAATTTTATTAGATTTTAATTTAATTGAAATTAAATTAAATTAGTACCATCCTACTTAAAAAGTGGCATTTTGGATGAGACAGCACTCATGTAGCATGATTTTTATTAGGAGAATATTTTATGCATCTGCAGGAAATGGATATTTATGGGGAGAAAGACTAAAACACTGAATCAGGAAAACTGATTATTCCAGAGTTTAGGCAGACTCTTTTTACTTGAATCTGGATATAATAATCCAATATTAATAATATGTACATAAATTGTTAATGCAATTCAAAAATTAATGCTTTCTCATCAAGCACTTTTTGCAGCTAATGGCCACAGAAGACGTCTGATTGCAATTCAATATCTCTTACCTTATTTCTCACCTACAACAAACAGAAAAAAATGTTCCTATTTGTGAGCTTCTTCAGCGCATCTCGGTGGCCATTACATGATAGAGACTGCTTGCCCAGATGGGCCATTAGCTTTTCCTTATTTCTTATATTCCGTATTTTGAGGAGACTTGGGAACTTCCTTTGACACAGCTGTGGCCTTCCTCCAGTGACATGGTAAGCATTTGCTTAATGGTATCTTGGAAGTTATTTCAGGTGGGTTGTCTCTTTATCATAACAAAAGAAAAATGCTTTCTCTGTTCTAGTCAAGAAATTTGTAAATGAACTGGAAAGCTGGCTTCAAATCCATCAGAATTACAGTCTGTATTCCATCAGTGAGAATACAATGGACCTTTCTGCATAACTGATTTTATGCTGGATATCAGCCCGTGCCTGAAGGAATCCAGGTTGCAGGTGTGGAGAAAATAGGTATGCTTTAATGTCATAGGACTATCTTGTTCCTTCCAAGGAGCAATCATTTATTATTTATAAATTTGCCTATGAACCTTTATGCCTCCCAACCACTAAAGACACTCAATTTCTCATACACTAAAAAGTTAAGAGTTTTTGAGCTACACTTTCTCAAAAAGTGCTATTTCTATCCAAAGTCACATAGTGGATAGTCTTGTTACTGTGATGTTGAACATTTATAAATAACAATAGAAAATGAATGCAAAAATACTTACCCGGTAGTAATGATGGGGAAAACTTTATTCCATTTTTATTTTCATTCCTACTTGCTAGCTGATATTTGGAAACACAATTGAAAGCAATTATTCATTATTTTTCACTTTTTTCTGAATATTGTGATGTTTTCCTGCCAAAAAAAGTCAATTATCAGGGAAAACTACAGACAGAAATGTAATTTAATGAAAATAGTATAAAAATGTATTTGGGGATTGTCTGCAAAAATGTATGCCTAGACAAAATAGCATTAAGATATATATATTAAAGGTACAAAATGCAAGAAAATTTTTGAATTAAATCTTGAAAGAACTACAGACTGATGTAGAAATATGAAGAAATATCATTAAGTTTTGAATTTTTTTTAAAAAAATAGATAACCATTCTGGTTCTCTCCATCTTTGTTTTTATAGGATGTTCTTGCAACTGGGGGGGGGGGAGAGGGGAATGATATCTTATGCAACTATTGATTATATAAGTATTCCGCCCTGCTATAAGTTTGGAGGAAACTTGCATCTCTAGAAAGCTAATATATGTGCTGTGATTTCTCTAGTGGCATTTTGGAAACACTATCAGGCTGCTGCCAATGTGCTATTTAAAAATGTGTATAGTGTCAGAAGAATAATTTAGGGATCCAACTCGAGTCAGGGTTGCGCAAAAATAAATAAAAATGAGATCCAGACAGCTGTGAGGAAAGAAGAAATATTTATTTCTAAAAGCAAAATAGTTTGCCTTTAGGGGTAGCTGCAGAGAAACAAAGGTAGACTTTTATAGGAGGAAGTCCAAGGTGTGGAAGTTTCTACATATTGATTCTAGGATGACACTTGAGGTATGTGTGTTTATTCTTGTGAATGTGCAGTTCCACTGGGAGACCATCTTAATTAAATCTATTTGTGTTTGCAGATGTTATCCTTTGATATGTGGATTAGATCTAGATAACCTATTTGGGAGTTTGACAAAAATTGGGGAAAGGGTTTTCCCCATTTGCAATTTTTACTTGATTAATTTAGTTTCAGCTTGACTCTTAAGTATCTAGTGAAGAGACTGATTCTCATACTATTGTGGATTCTGTTAATGTTTTAAAGGACGAGGGAAACAGTATGAAGAATAAAATATATTTGGATATAAAACTTCTCACAATACTAATTCTCAGATTTATGAATCAGACTCCGTGGGTTGAACAAAAAAGCCCATTTGAAAAATATAGAGAGATAAATCTCGCTTTTCCATTTGTAACCTGGAACTGAGAAGAAATCTCTTAAAGAATACAGCAATCAACCAACCAATGGAACAACTTGTCTTCAGAAGTTTCCTGCTTGAGCAAGGGGTTGGATTAGATGACCTCCAAGGTCCTTTCCAACTCTACTATTCTATGTTCTATGTTTGATGAAGCAGTTCTGCCAATGTTGATGCTCGTATGAAGTTTACTGCAATTATCAGGTTTAGCCAAAATGCAGGCAGCCAGAAATAGGTAACTGGAGTTGATTTGGAGCATAACTCATGCCACTTGCATAGATTAAGAACTCCAAAACTCTTACAGTAAAATCTTAACTTTTTCTTCATTTCCAAAGTGGGACAATTTAGGTATTGAAACAATGAAGTAGCATGAGCGTCACGAGGGCAGTGAAGACAGTTAAACCAGGACTTGTCAAAATGCCCCTGTTTTATCACCCATGAAGAAATGTAACTCTCCATGACATTAAAGAGGCAAGGTTTGATGAAGTGTCATGGTTGGTTGACCCCCAAATCATCTTTGATTGTAGAACCTCCAGCATACCCTGCCACTTTAGGACAGGACCTAATGATTCTTTCTCTAGACCCAGAGCCAGACATGTTTAGACAACTGCTGGCTGGCTAAATTAATATGCCATGAACTGAGTAGCCTACTGAAGTAGATTTCAGTGGCTAATAGTAAAGCAGAAATAAAGAACAATTGGCTCTTATGCTCAGCTGGAACAGGTTGCTGATCTGACTATTCAGCGGGAGAAGTGGTGTGTGAAGATGTCAGAATTCATTCTGGACCACTTCACAACCTGGAGGCTTTCCATTATTGGTGTTTGTGGTAGCTTTAGAGTCTGAACCAAATCAAGACCCATCATTCTCTCAATATTTAAGAGTTCCGATGATGAAGTTTGGAAGTGGATGGAATTTGTTGAAAGACATGATGGGTGTTATGGAGCTTTGCAAAGTTAAAAGCCTAAATTGAGTGAAGTGAAAACATTTACTGAACAAGCTATCCTGCAATTTTTTTTCTTTTGAAACAAACATACAGTATAATGCCACAATGTTTTGGACCATTTTTAAAGCCTGATTGTTTTATATTTACTTATTTTAACTCACTCAATCAGGAGTTCCATAGTGATCAAGCTAGCCTTTAAGGTACATTACCAATTAGATTGGGGTTCCCTGAGTGCCATTAAATCAAATTCAACTACTGTTGACTCTACAGAAAAACTTTGTCATCTTAACCCATCCTCAGGAATAACTCTTAGCTATTCAGTAATGAATATTGTAGTATTTTTTAATTCTGTTCATCCTTATCATTCATTCTCTTTACTTCCTTCAGCCTTGCCAAGCATAATCATTTTTTCTAGTCTATCTTCCACTCGCATACTGTTACATCCCCAAAGCATGTGAGTTTCTGCTTGTTGCACTGCCTCAAGGAAACAGTCAACCTTTATTTGGTTCAGGGTTCACTGAAGACACTTGCAGCCAATAGTAGTACAAACAACCATTTTCTTAAATCAATCAGCTTTTTCTCACTTTTTCATAGCATCTAGTTTTAATAGGCATGCATTACTATAGATAGAAAAAGTATACCTATATCTGTTCAGAACATTGTTGTCATAACAATATTCTTACTTTTGAGGATCTTGTCTAAGATTGTCATTCCTTCTTTCTTAAGATTTTTTTTTACTTTCTATCACACAACAAATAATTGCTGTTCTTTCCATTACACTCTTCAGTTTATCTATTCCTGAGCCCAAGAAAATAAAAGCACCTTCCCTTCTTTGCTATTAACTGTGTATTCTCTAAATATATTGACTGAGAAGCAACTTTGCCGTGCTTTGATAAGATGATCAGCCCTTTGGAGACATTATAATTGCTGAAATTAATAGCTGACCAACTTGCCTCAATGAAGCAATTAATGCTGTTCCATAACATTCAATCCGTATTGCTGCAGGACAAAGCTGAGAGGAGTTTTTGGTTGCAACACTAGTTCAAATGCTTTCAGGCTGGGCCGCTTCAGAATTGCCTTCAGCAAGCATAAGTCTGGCTAGGCTGGAAGACATTTAATATGCAAACTAAATGATCTGGAGAGCTGAACAGTATCTCTTCTGCAGTAATCTGCAGAAAGAAAGTTGGAAAGGCTAAAGGGCAAAAAAAAAAAAAGCATAGGATTGCAAGGATAGCTGAAGCAAAATGGTTATTTCAAATGGAAAGGGGAAGAAAAAAAGAAGAATTTAATCCACTATTAGGATAAGAAGAGAGGATAGTATCAGATGATAGGGAGAAAACAGAGCTCTTCAACTTCTACTCTCACCAAAAGCATATCATATCCTGCAACAACAGGAGATGGTGTCTTTCTCTGAGAGAATTGAAAGAAAAAAATAAAGAGATTGTGGTTTAAAGAACCAGGTTACAGTGGTGGGATTCAAATATGTGAACAACCATTCTGGGCTACTGGTTCTGCCGAAGTGGTGTGAACCAGCTGAAGCCCACCACTGCCAGGTTACCATGAATCAGTTACCAAATGAACTATATCCAAAGGTCACAGGAGCTTGTGGCTATCATGTTAGAATTCCTTTCTGTGATTTCTGATAAATCAGGGGAGTCTAGGATCCTTCTGCTCCTACCTATGGCCACACCTCCTTTGCCTTGAGCCTACTGCCTCCTCCTATTTGCCTGCAGCATTCCTCCTCGACTGGGCCACCCTACCCATTCTCCCTGGCCAATGGGCCCCTGACCCTCCGCCTCGCGCCCTTCGGCCTGGTCCATTTGCTGAGGCCCCCTTTGTCCTGGACTTTTGGCTGCACAGGACTGTTAGCCACCAGCCAATCAGATGGGTGGCAAGTAGCAGTCTTGTTGCTCTCAGGGGGGCAGCGTGCAATGGGCGATCACAGGCTGTGTTGTGAGGCAGCAGGCAAATGGCAGGGCTGGCATGGCTTCTCCAATTGGGGGGAATAAGCCTGGCATGGGGCAGGAAGGATGGGGGAAGCCTGGCATGGGGCAGCAGGCCAATTCCCTCTTCAGTGTGAGGCCAGAGTCCAGGAGCAGAGTCAACGGAGGGGAAGGTGGAAGAAAAAAAAGGAAGCCGGTGCTCTCTAGGCTTTTTTTTTAAAACTACCAGAGCCTCTGGGTACAGAGGGAAACAGACAGGCAGCGGTGGGCGGGGGCTTTCTATTTTGACCCCTCCTGCCTGCTGTTGCCTCTGCGTGGCTCTCAGCTCACCTCTACCTTCCCCTTTTGCCCCCCATTCATCCAATCTGGTTTCAGTCCCCCTTCCTCATAGCCAATGTCTGGTCCTTGGTCCCCTGTAGGACCCTACAACACAGGGGCTCCACTGGGAGAAATGCATCTAAATGATTTTTGCTTTCTCCACCAAGTTTACTCCCCCCTCCCCTCCCAATGATCGATCACCAAACCCACCTCCAATTTGCTTCCCCAAAGTTCACCTGCTGCCTCACAACACAGCCCCTGTGATCGCCCATCGCATGTGCTCCCCTGAGAGCAAGGGCTACCGTCTGCCACCCATCTGATTGGCTGGTGTGGAATGTGGCCATGCTGCCAAATGCCTGGGACAAAGGGGGCCTCAGCGAATGGGCTGGGCTAAAGGGCGCGAGGCGGAGGGCCAGGGGCCCATTGACTGGGAGAATGGGCAGGAGCGGTTCAGCCAAGGAGGAACACTGCAGGCAAATGAGCAGAGGTGGTAGGTTCGAGGCGAACGAGGGGTGGCCAAGGGTAGGAGCCTAAAGGTCCCATTCCGAATCAGGGAGAATGGGCATAATGCCAAGGATTGGAGGAGGCAGAAAAGGAGAAAAAAAGAGAACTAAATAGTTACTATTTATCCTATTGTAGACACATGGCAAAATGCTGGAACAAATGATCAGTCTGTGAAAAGAATGTATGGACACCCTGGTATGAGTTTAATAATAAATCAAGAATAAATCATGTCAAACAATCTGATTTCCTTTTTTTTTATAATGAGCAAGTTTAGCTGAGCTCAGGAATGTGGTAGATGTAATGTATCTTGACTTCAGCAAAATATTTAACAATGTCTCATGAGATTCTGGTAGCACAAATGACAAAATGTGGGCTGTTCTATGCAACCATTAAAAAATTACAGAGTTGGTTGAATAACATCTAACAAATATATAGCAGTGTTCCTCATCAAGCTAGAGTTAAGTATCAAATAGATCTCCACTCTAAGTTTTCGCATGTTCAGCATATTTGTAAATGACTTAGATTGAGGGGGCTACAAAATATACAGATGACAAACATCTTAGACAATAGTATCAAGATTCAGGGAACTCTTGATCATCTGGAAAAATGGGCAGTAGTCAGTAAAATTAATTTCACCAGGGACAAAGTTCCATGTTTGTTTAGGAAAAATCAAATACATTATTAGTATAAAATGAAGGATGGACCATATTGGACAGTTATATATGGGTGTTATTGTGGGATACAAAAGGACCATGAGCCAAAAGTGGGAAGCAGCTGAAGACAAAGCAACTGTAATTGTAGGCTGCAATAACAGAAGTATAGCATCAGAATCAAAAAAAAAGCCAACCTTCCTCTCTGTTTTGCATTAGTCAGAGTGCACCTAGAATAATGCATTCCGTTCTGTGCATTGCACTTAAGGAAGGACTTTGACAAAGTGCTGCATGTCCAGAAGACAACAACAGGATGACAAGGGGCCTGGAGGGAAAAAAATGTATAAGGAAGAGTTGAAGACAAGGGGTATGTGAGCCTGGAGAAGAGGAGATTGTGCTATAGCTGGGTTCAAGTATGTAAAAGGTTCTCCTGTAGGGCTTTCTAGAAGATAGCACAAGAAGCAATTTGATTTAATTACAAGGAAATAGATTTTGGTGGAACATTAAAAAAAATCCTAACAGAGCTGTTTAAGAAGAAACTTCCTTGAAAACATTGGAGATATTTAAACAAAGGCTGTATGGCCATCTCTTAGAGATACCTTGGCAATGGATACCTGTTCTGAGCATAAGATTGGACTAAAGTTTCTCTTTCTGATCTTTATATGCCATGATTCATTTATGTAAGCTATTTGACTTTGATATAGTTCATCCAATGATGTCCATGTGTGGTTTCAACATTTTATTTGAATCAGACATTATGAGTAAAGAATTTTCTTTGCAAAACTTTATATACCTGTCTACTATTTTGTTATTCCATTTCTTTCATTTTTTCCAACTTTATGAATAGTCCTTACTATATCCATCTTTTATATTTTATTTAGCATTTCTTTAGAATTTCTCTGGGTCTATCACCATTGCATCAGTAGAAGCTATGTACATTTATCACTGGTGCTCTCTAATCATAATAGCCATGATCCTATTGTTTATTGTATTGCAGCTGAGAATGTATCCATTGATGTACATTTTGAGTATCGTTGCCACTCTATTCCTTCATAAAGCCACATGCCCCGAGGTGAATATAATGAATGAACCTGATTTAAAGTGCACTATTCCGATTCACTTACGTTCACTTACTTCAAATGTTTCATTTCCATTTTGGCAAAGTGAAAGTTCTTAATTCTTGCGGTTTGTGTTCTGTATTTCAATTATACATGTTCTTATGAAATAAATAACTCTACTGTACAACACTGTACAACACTGTATTTCCTGGCAGCTTTGATTGGACCATGTCAACAACTTCAGTTAATGAAAATTTGATGTTCTTTCCCAGTAACTATAAGAGTATCTTCCAGCTTGTTGTTTCCGTTTTCTGGCATCCAGGCTTGTTTACATGTTTCCACCATAGCCGTATAACTTTCTTGATAAAATTGTGTAAGTGGGAAGTCACTATCATCTTCTGCATTTGATATGGAATTCCTTCCTGCAGCTGGGTTGAGTTCCCTCATCCCTGCAGAGATTTTACTGCTTTCATTCCCTTTGAGACCTTACTGCTTTCAATTCCCTATCCCCCTCTGCTTTCAGTCTTATAACATTATGAGAAAAAAGTCTAGCCAGAGATGTACACAAGTCTATAGACACAGATATAATGATTGTGTGTGTGTGTGTGTGTGTGTATTATACCTGTTTCATTCTCTTTATCGGTATGACAAAAATAGAGAATATTGTATGGTTCACTGAAAGAGCTTCATTTAACAACAAACGTACCTGTCATCTTATGCTACCAGTAATTTTTTGTTAAAATGGAAAATCTGCTGAATAATGAAAGAGATTTGAAGAAAATAACATTACAAGCTTACATATACCATGCATGAATTGCTTCTGTTTGTATACAAAACTTAACATAAGTGAAAGAAATGCTTGCTTGCCTAGGGAGTGAGTGTGCCAGGTTATGCCCTCAGAGATTGATTGACGAATGCAAGTACTTTTTATTTCATGCCAAAAGATTTAACACATACGATATTTTTGATTGAATGTGTATGAAATGGTGTTTGATGGCTGGATTAGATATGTAGAGGGCTAATTATATGTTGACTTGAATATCATAGATAGATTTCTGAAATATACTAAATCATCAACTGTATTCTCAGTTGAGCTCATATATGGCCAGAACCAAGTAAACTGCCTAATGGTTTAGTCCAGGGGTAGGCAACCTTGGCTCTTTTATGAGTCGTGGACTTCAACTCCCAGAATTCCTGAGCCAGCCATACTGGTTCAGGAATTCTGGGAGGTGAAGTCCACGAGTCATAAAAGAGCCAAGGTTGCCTACCCCTGGCTTAGTCAAACAATAAGACTTAGCGAGTCAGGGCTGTTTTCCTACTGTGATAAAAGAAAAAAGAAAAGAAAAAGTCAAGATGATGGCAACAAAGGTGCGATTGAAGTTCCATTTGGTTTGGATGTGTTTCACACATGCAACACACACAAAAATCAGGCAGAGCCTTGAATGCACTATCATGGCCACCAATTTGATCTTTTTTACCACAGCATATGGACATCACTGCAATTTATGATCAAGAAAAGAAAATCCAAGTTGGGTGAAAATATAACCCCATCCAGACACAAGTATAAGTTTTCCTGATATATTATTTGTAAAATATTATCTCACTTATGAAAAAACAAATATTCATTTGAATCCATGAAAGGAAGAAAAGAAGGGAGGAAAAAATACAAGAAAGAAGGAAAGCTCATTTTTATTGTGCATTGCAGCCCTTCGTGTGGAAAAATATATTTTGAAAACTTCAATCTATTTGTTGAAGAGGGAGAAAGTTTCCCTGGTTGATTGATCTGCCTGTTTCTTTTTCCTCCCATCCATGCCAGGAAAGCAACCACCACTGGCTTCTGTCTCCTTGGCATCTCTCTTGTGGGCTGATGAAATAACCTAATCCGGTTTTTAAATTCTTCTAATGAATATAGCTGCAATGGGAAATTCTCCTTAGCTTCACCCATTTAAAAATGATAAAGTCCCACATTTCCCACTGCGAAATTTGTAGGTAGGTGGATGGGAGGGTGGGAGGAAGGAAGGAAGGAAGGAAGGAAGGAAGGAAGGAAGGAAGGAAGGAAGGAAGGAAGGAAGGAAGGAAGGAAGGAAGGAAGGAAGGAAGGAAGATGTGCCATCACACCACTTCAGTCCTACTTCACTTTGATGGCAGCCTGCCATAAAGTACGAGGAGATCCTACAGTGGCAAGTTCATTGCAAAAATCTTAACCTGAACTCTCACCTGTTCCATTTCAGAGTTGAATCAAATTTTATTTGATAACTAAAGAGCAAAGATTTTCTTTTAGATGATGGTTGCACCTTATTTACTGGATTCCCCAGAAATGGACCTTCTCTGTCTAGAATTGTGTCCCTTCAAAGTTCATCTTGCCCTAACCTTAACATCTTTTCAGACCTTGTGTATGTGTGAGTGTGTGTGTGTATATTTAACAATATAGAAATTCTATCATGGTGCTTTGTGAGCATTCTTCTAATTCACATGATGAAATGTGCACTGTTATGTGCCTGTTCTGGATGCAATAGGAATTTTTCACAGACTAAATGAATTCAGCTGCTTTTTCCAGAAGACTTTCAAAGTTTTGAGTTCATGCCCAATGTTTTCATAACAGAATCCTAATTGTGAGATACAGAAAAAAATGGGAGAAAAGTTTTCCAGTTTACTTTGGACCTCTTGAAAGCCTTTAATATGATAGAAATGTGTCCTTTTGGACTGTCTGATTAAAATGGGAAGTGAGGAAAGCCTTGTGCCTTCTACTTTCCTAAGTGAAAGGTTTCTTTCTCTCTTCCATAATTTTCACCATCTACACAAAACCACCGAGGGGGAACCTGCACAGTTATCTCTGTGGCTGTAATATAATATAATTTCCATTGCATGCTAATGAGGCAAGGAAGTCTTTCCTTGGTATATAGTGTATCTTCAAAAATGAGTTTGACTGTATGGCCCTATTCATGCACTATGAACATCACTTTCTGAAATAGAATGGGAAGCTCTCGTGACAGTGGCAATTCAGTTAAAGCCTCATTGCCTGAGGGAGCTCTTTTAACCAACTGGCTTTTAAAATAGGCGGCCATCATTTTGTTCCACTTGCAGACAGTAGAATCTGAGAAATAGCTTTCTGCCCAAGGAGAAAATGGCAGCCACAGAATATTCTCATTCTTCTTTCTCCTGCCCAGTATCCTTCAAATGCACTGAGAGGGCAGGATACAGGTTAGGAAAAGCTACTATAAATATTAACATCCTACTTTGTTTTGTCTTCCTATATTTTACTTTTATTTCCATGGCGTGTAGCCTGCATACATTTATTTCATGAACTCAGGGCAGCTCACATAATATAGGCGAGCATAAACAGCAATTTAAAATGGCACAATAAAAACCAGAATTAAAATGGAACAAAAACCTCGCAGGCCAAATGCTTACAGAAAGCAATGCCTTCAATGTTTACTGGAAGGAAGATATTTCACAGACCCAGATTGTAACAGAGATTCCCAATCTACCATCCTCTGATTCCTAAAGAGATGAAACTTATCTCTTCAATTGGAGGTTAAAGAACAGGGAAACAAGTTCACCCTCTTCAGAGTTGTCAAAAAGTCAAGATGGCAGCTGTAACCAAGATGGCAGCACTGTGGGTAAAAAAAAATACAGGGTTTGGATTGCATGGTAGCAGCCATGATCTTGAGTATTTTGGCACCCCTTCTCCCTCTTCCTTTGCCAGGATGAGTTTTCTAAAGGAAAAAAGAATAAAATACTGGTATGCCTCTACAAATTCACATGTAAAGTTTTAAGCTTAGCATTAAAAAAAACCCCATTTGACTTCACCATTTTTTCTACAAGTTTAAATCAATGTTAATCTTAAATTCAGGATCCTTCTGAACAGGATTGATATTATTTCTATCAGTGTAAAATGATAAAAAGCAAGATTTCAAAACTCATATTTCAAACAGAATAGTGGCAGCATTAAAAAAATAAATAAATTAGGAGCTTCCCAGAGTAGAGTTTTCCATAAGGGTGTCACCTCTGGAAATTTTCCCACCCAAGCCTCTAGTTAGAAGAGATGTGATGTGAACTGTTAGCTCTCGGGGCCTGAGAGTTTTAGAAATATCTGTATCAGTAGTCTTCAGCTTACAACCACAGCTGAGCTCAAAATTTCTGTTGCTAACTGAGATATTTATTGAACTTTGCCCCCTTTTTAATGACTTTTCCTGCCACAGTTGTTAAGTGAATCCCTGTAGTTGTTAAGTTAGGAAAACATGTATTAAGTGAATCTGGCTTCCCCGTGGACTTTGCTGGTCAGAAGGTCACAAAAGGGGATCACATGACACTGCAAACATCATAAATATGAGTCAGTTGCCAAAGTGTCTGAATTTTGATCACATGACCATGGGGATGCTGCAATGGTCGTAACTATAAAAAATGGTCATAAGTCACTTTTTTCAGTGCCGTTGTAACTGTGAACAGTCACTACATGAATTATTGTAAGTTGAGGACTACCTGTATTGCAGGAATATGAAGAGCGGTTGCAGAATTTGGGTTTGGCTAGTCTAGAGAAATGAAGGAATAGGGGTGACATGATAGCAGTATTCCAGTATTTGAGGGTCAACTTATTTTCCAAAGCACCAGAGGGCAGGACAAGAAACAGTGGATGGAAACTAATCAAGGAGAGAAGCAACCTGGACTTAAAGAGAAACTTCCTAACAGTGAGGACAATTAACCAGTGGAACAACTTGCCTTTAGAAATTGTAGGTGCTTCACCACTGGAGGTTTTTAAGAAGAGACTGGACAGCCACCTGTCTGAAATGATATGGGGTCTCCTGCTTGAGCAGGGGGCTGGACCAGAAGACCTCCAAGGTCCCTTCCAGCTTTATTTTGATTGATTGATTGAATGCTGCCAGTTTGTAAGTGCAAAGACCAGTTGTAAGTCACAATGTTGTTTTAACTTGGAACTATCATTAAATGATCGATCATAAGTCAAGAACTACCTATATAGCAATTTGTCACTTCAAATTGTTCTTGTCAGTAGCTTAATATTTCTTTCTTTCAGTACAGTTAGCCTTACATAGGATTTTGTTGTTTTGGTCTTGTTTTATTTTCAGCTACCTTGAATTATGTGAAGGAAGTCAGGATACAAGCAATCAAAACGAATAAATAAATGATCAACGTGATAAATCAATTTCATGTGCTGTTTAAAAGTAGTGAAAATATGGCTGGACTTTAGATTAGCTGCAGTTGAGAAAAGTGACTCTGGTCCTTCTACAGAACACATACTGCCTGCGGTGCTGTAATCATACCTGGTAGGAACTGAGAGCTTTTTTTACATCTCAATTTACGTTATTGATGCAGTATGAAATATATCCCATAGCAGATGAGCACTCAAGAGACCCCTTGGTTTGTCTTGGCATGCTCACTGTCTGCCAGTCACTACTGCACATCAAAAAGAGAAGTGTTTAAGTGTGCAGACCTTCCTTGCAATTTCCTTGGGAGCTTAAATAAACATTTTCAAAGCTAATTACATGCATCTGTGAATTCTCACACACATCCAAATGGACCTGATGCCATTGCAAGTCATGTATTTTATTGATGCTCTTACCTTGCCTCTTAATTTGATTGTCCCAAAGGTGCTTTTTCAGGAGGCAACTGGACTTTCTTGTGTTTCTTTGGAAGATATTTCACTTCTCATCCAAGAAGCTTCTTTAGCTCTGACTGGATAGTGGGAAGTGGAAGGATTTATATTGCTTGCAGACAGATGGTCATTTGCATTCCTTTAGAGTTGTTGAAACCATTTGGGGGTTTACTTGTATCCTCAGGGTCACCTGAGTAGTGCAACTTCTTGGCTGCAGGATGTTTTCTGCCTTGTGTCCCTTCACTGTAGAAAACAGGCACAGGCTGTTAGGGATGAGTCTGTGCTGTCGGAATCTCAAACTGAAGCACAAATGGTTCCTGTAGTCTGCAATATTTTCTGGAAATCCATTCATGCTTAATTTGATTTTTAAACTTGTTAACTGCCAAAAATTGGTTGAGCTGAAAGGTGTAAAAATACAGATTAAACCTATATAAAGGCCAAGTTCTGATGATTTGATATCAATGTCAGATAACTTATAGTTGGAGTCACTGCATTTGCTATCAGCATTCCTTTATGTTGTGTTGTAGAAGATTCAAAGAGGCTAACAATCTCTAAAATTGCATTCTGGGAAAGAAGTCAGAGTTATTAGCAGAGAACAGTTTCACACAAAACAATATGTATTTTTTAATTCATCCGACTGCAGTAGTGAAAAAAGTTGTTAGAAAAGGAAGCATTATATGTAATTTCAAAGTCCATTTGCTTGCTTATCTGCTTGCTCATTAAGGTACTTAAGCATAATTTATTCAAATTTCTTCAAAATCCATTCTAAACATTCTTGGCAAGTTATAATTTCAAGAGAGATGCTTAAGCTTAAATGATATTTTTAAGTGCTTCATGTTGTCATAGGAACCTCTGACAATACCATTAGGTCAGAATGCACCCATAATTTGTTTAAAGACCATTCCCTTCTACTGTATAGCTCCTGAAATAGGTTTTTGGGAGCTGGTGGGGCAACATCCTGAAGAATGACAACTCGTTCCCCTTGAGGCTAAATGCAGCAAAAAGTGTTTGTTGGAGGATTTTGTTCTTTTGTGGAGAAGAGATGAACCTAAGCCATCCTCTCATTTTCTGGAGTGAAATCTTCTAGGATGCAGAAAGGAATCTAACTTAGCTTTAGCTGAGCAAAAAGTGACCTGAGACTTCCATTTTATTTTGTATGTGCTCATGCAAAATCTTAGCTGGTTTCCTTCAAGGCTACTTTGATTTCCCTCTTAGATGG
Organism: Crotalus tigris; assembly: GCF_016545835.1. Taxonomy (NCBI): domain Eukaryota; kingdom Metazoa; phylum Chordata; class Lepidosauria; order Squamata; family Viperidae; genus Crotalus; species Crotalus tigris. Next base: position 2,279,023 of record NW_024100599.1, on the reverse strand, counting down.
TCCTGTCCATCATTCTTTTGTTTGTGTGTCCTCTTTGGAGGCCTGGTCCTTTTTTCCCTCATCTCTGGATTTGTTAACAGTTGGGTGTTCTGAATAAGTGGTATGTGGGAAGGATTGTGAGAGACAGGAAGGAGCTGTAGGCATGACAACAATTGTATAAGAGGCAGTATAGCCCACAAAAGGAATGTGGATATGGGAAGCATCTCAGTAGGTGGCTCAGATGATCACTGGTTCATTGTGGTAATATTTTGGACTTAATGGGCCCATCAGTTTCCTCTTTTTAGTTAACATGTATAACTTGCCCAAATTTTTCCTTAAAAGCACCATTCTTCTCAAAGATTTGTGTGATGGCATCAGTGATCAGATATTCTATTCCTAAGATAACAGTTTGCATAGTTATCTTCTGCAGTCATTATTAGTTAAATTAGTTAAATAAAACAGTGTGCTGCAGCTGCCAAAAAAGCCAACACAATGTTAGGCTGCATTAACAGAGGGATAGAATCAAGACCACGTGAAGTATTAATACCACTTTACAATGCCTTGGTAAGGCCACACTTGGAATACTGCATCCAGTTTTGGTCACCACGATGTAAAAAAGATGTTGAGACTCTAGAAAGAGTACAGAGAAGAGCAACAAAGATGATTAGAGGTCTGGAGGCTAAAAGAATTGGGTATGTCTAGTTTAATGAAGAGAAGGGGCTGCCACAAAGAAGAGGGAGTCAAGCTATTCTCCAAAGCACCTGAAGGCAGGACAAGAAGCAACGGATGGAAAATAATCAAGGAGAGAAGCAACCTAGAACTAAGGAGAAACTATCTGACAGTTAGAACAATTAACCAGTGGAGTAACCTACCTCCAGAAGCTGTGAATGCTCCAACATTGGAAGTTTTTAAGAAGAGACTGGACAGCCATTTGTCTGAAATGGTATAGGGTTTCTTGCCTGAGCAGGGGGTTGGACTAGATGACCTCCAAGGTCCCTTCCAACTTTATTATTATTATTATTATTATCATCATCGCACAGTCAGCCAGATGTTCAGACTGGATTTGGCATTTTGTCTACCTATCGAGTCCTTACCCAGGACCTGGGATAGGCAGATGTGGATGTTTGATGGTATTACAGGTATCGTCGCAGGATGGAAGCAGTTCCTAATAAGGCCGCCTTTTGCAATTGACTAATAGCAAATTTGTCAATGCCAATGGTGTTCAAGTGGTGCTCCAGTTGTTTTGGGATTGCGCCCAAGGAGCCTATGACTATTGGTACTACCCTTGCTTGCTTTTGCCACAGTCTTTCTATTTCTATTTGTAGGTCTTTGTATTTTGTTATCTTCTCCAGTTCTTTCTCTTCTATTCTGCTATCTCCAGGCACTGCCACGTCCACTATCCAGACTTTTTTGTCTTTCTTATCGACAATTGTTAAGTCTGGGGTGTTATGTTGCAGGTGCTTGTCTGTTTGAATTCTGAAGTCCCAGAGCAGTTTAATTTTATCATTTTCTATGACTTTCTCTATTTTATGATCCCACCAGTTTTTGCTTACAGGCAAATGATATTTTTTGCAGATCTTCCAATGCACCATTGTTGCTACTTTGTCATGCCGCTGCTTGTAATCAGTCTGTGCAATCTTCTTGCAACAGCTTACCAAGTGGTCCACTGTTTCTTCAGCTTCTTTGCATAGGCGGCACTTACTGTCTGTTGCTGTCTTCTCAATTTTGACTTTGTATGCATTTGTCCTTAAGGCTTGGTCTTGTGCAGCCAGAATTAGTCCCTCGGTCTCTTTCTTCAATTTTCCTGCTCTTAGCCATTGCCAGGTTTTATTATTATCTGCTTTCCCAGCTATTTTTTTCATGTATTGGCCATGTAGTGCTTTGTCTTCCCATGCCTCTATTCTGTTCTTCATTTGGTCTTTCTTGTAGGCCAGTTTGGTCTCTCCAGTAGTTAGTAAGCCTTCCTGATATACTAATTTCAGTGCATCTTCATCATTGTTCTTCAGATATTCTTCCAAAGCCATTTTTTCTTCTTCAACCATTATTATTATTATTATTATTATTATTATTATTATTATTATTATTACTACTACTACCTTAGTCATTGGGGAGTCTGCTGCCAAAAGCAAATTTTATGCATCTTAGATAAGTGATAAAGGCCTCCACCCCAAGTAAGCAGTTCCATTCCAGTCCACCAGAAAGTTTGTGACTAAAGGGATTTTTGAATCACGGAATAAAGTCTACTCAGGCAAAACCAGAGTAGATTATTTGTGCTTAGTTAAGAAGTTTATTTTAACAAGAATAAAAGTCACTTGAGAAATTCACTGTCACAACACGGCACACAGAGAGGGGAAATTTTACTTTTCTTTCTCCAGTGCCTATGACAACAGATATCATTAGGCAGCAGTTAACATAAGGGGGAGAAAATATAAATATATGGTAAAATTTGATGCACTCTCCCAGCTGACAGTTAGGTGAAAAACAAAAAGACAATACAGGTAGTCCTCGGCTTACAACAGTTCATTTAGTGACCGTTCAAAGTTAACAATGGTACTGAAAAAAGTGACTTATGAGCATTTTTCACACTTACAACTGTTGCAGCATCTCCATGGTCACATGATCAAAATTCAAGTGCTTGGCAAGTGGTTCATTTTTTGACGGTCACAGTGTCCTGGTGTCATGTGATCAGCTTTTGCAACCTTCTGAGAAGAAAGGTCAATGGGGAATCCATTCATTTAACAATTGTCATAAAATTGTTCACACCTATGCAGTTTGAAAATTAAAATTTATTTCAGTCTTCGATGTCAAGATTTGGAATAATGATGATCACAGATTGCTCAGCTAAGCTAGAATTAAGCGGCAAACTACCCTGGAATTAGAGAATAAATGCATTTTGAAACAAATGGAGAATGAGTAGTGAGGAGGATGCAGAAGAAGTAAAGGGAGAGGGAAAAAAGGCAGTAATCGTAATTTCAATATATACTGCCACTTTTTTAGCTTGCTACACAGATTTTATTGCCTTGGAACAGCCATTTGTCCGAAAAGGTATAGGGTTACCTGCCTGAGCAGAGGGTTGGACTTGATGACCTCCAAGGTCCCTTCCAACTTTTATTATTATCATGGATCATCGCACAGTCAGCCAGATGTTCAGACTGGATTTGGCATTTTGTCTACCTATCGAGTCCTTACCAAGGACCTGGGATAGGCAGATGTGGATGTTTGATGGTATTACAGATATTGTCGCAAGATGGAAGCAGTTCCTAGTAAGGCCGCCTTTTGCAATTGACTAATGGCAAATTTGTCAATGCCAATGGTGTTCAAATGGTGCTCCAGTTGTTTTAGAATTGCACCCAAGGCGCCTATTACTATTGGTACTACTCTTGCTTGCTTTTGCTACAGTCTTTCTATTTCTATTTGTAGGTTTTTGTATTTTGTTACCTTCTCCAGTTCTTTCTCGTCTATTCTGCTGTCTCCAGGCACTGCCACGTCCATTATCCAGACTTTTTTGTCTTTCTTGTCGACAATTGTTAAGTCCGTGGTGTTATGTTGCAGGTGCTTGTCTGTTTGAATTCTGAAGTCCCAGAGCAGTTTAATTTTATCATTTTCTATGACTTTCTCTATTTTATGACCCCACCAGTTCTTGCTTACGGGCAAATGATATTTCTTGCAGATCTTCCAATGCACCATTGTTGCTACTTTGTCATGCCACTGCTTATAGTCAGTCTGTGTGATCTTCTTGCAGCAGCTTACCAGGTGATCCACTGTTTCTTCAGCTTCTTTGCATAGGCGGCACTTACTGTCTGTTGCTGTCTTCTCAATTTTGACTTTATATGCATTTGTCCTTAAGGCTTGGTCTTGTGCAGCCAGAATTAGTCCCTCGGTCTCTTTCTTCAATTTTCCTGCTCTTAGCCATTGCCAGGTTTTATTATTATCTGCTTTCCCAGCTATTTTTTTCATGTATTGGCCATGTAGTGCTTTGTCTTCCCATGCCTCTATTCTGTTCTTCATTTGGTCTTTCTTGTAGGCCAGTTTGGTCTCTCCAGTAGTCAGTAAGCCTTCCTGATATACTAATTTCAGTGCATCTTCATCATTGTCCTTCAGATATTCTTCCAAAGCCATTTTTAGTTCCTCAACCATCTGATATACTTGCAGCATTCCACTCCCATCTATTTGCCTTGGTAGATAAAGTCTGTCAATGTCACTGCGTGGATGAAGGGCATGATTCATTGTCATTATTTTTCTGGTCTTCCTATCCATGGCTTTTAGTTCTGCTTGAGTCCAGTCCACTATTCCAGCTGTGTATCTAATGACTGCAATTGCCCAGGTGTTGATTGCCTTTATGGTATTTCCTCCATTGAGTTTGGACTTTAAGATCTTCTTCACTCTCTTGATGTATTCACCTCTAGTCTTTTTCTTGACTTCAATGTGTTTGATGTTGTCAGCTTGAAGGATACCCAAGTATTTGTAGTAACCTTCCTCATCCAGACTCTTAATGTTATTTTCGTGGGGTATCTTGATTCCTTCAGTTTTCACTATTTTTCCTTGTGTGATAGTAAGTGTGGCACATTTGTCCAAGCCAAACTCCATTGCAATATTTTGGCTATATATATGGACAGTGTTGAGCAGCGATTCTATTTCAGTTTTTCCATACAGCTTCAGATCACCCATATAAAGGAGATGGGATAGTCTGGCAGATGTTTTTGATGTTTGATAGCCATGTCCTGAGTTATTCAGTATTATTGACAGAAGAAACAGTGCAATAACAAATAGTAATGGTGATAATGAATCTCCTTGAAATATTCCTCTCTTGATATTAACCTCCCCCAGTCTCTCACCATTGATCTGCAACTGTGTTTTCCATTGTGCCATCGATCTTTGCACAAATTTTGTGATGTTTCTACTGACTCCTGTTATTTCTAGGCACTTGATTATCCAGTCATGTGGCAGAGAGTCAAATGCCTTTTTGTAGTCAATCCATGCCACATTCAGGTTGGTCTTCCTTCTCTTGCAGTTTTCCAAGATCATTTTGTCTATTAGGAGTTGATCTTTTGTTCCTCTGCTATTGGGGCGGTTTCCTTTCTGCTCAGGTGGAAAGAGATTGTTTTCAACTAGATGCTGTTGTACTGCATCAGCTACCACACCAGTTAGTAATTTGAAAGTTGTTGGTAAGCAGGTAATTGGCCTGTAGTTGCCTGGTGTTGCCCCTTTTGCTGGATTTTTCATTATTAGGTAGGTTTTCCCAGTTGTTAGCCACTTTTCAATTTCTCCTCCTTGTAGTATATTGTTGAACTGCTTGGCAATGAGTGGATGTATAACAGTTAAATGTTTCAACTAAAGCCCATGCAGTTCATCTTCACCTGGTGCTGACCAATTTTTGATTTTCCTTGCTCTTTTTTCTACCATTTTTGTTGTTATTACTAGTCCTTTCATTTCAACTTCTGTTTTATTTGTATCCACCTCTTATAACCAAGCCGCATCCTTGTTGTATTTCTTTGGGTTATCCCATATCTGCTCCAGAACTGCACTGTTTCTTCCTTGTCAGGTACTGACTGATTCATTGCAGTTTCTCCATTGATGGATTGGTAGAAACTTTTCTGATTGGATTGAAATTGGAGGTTCTGCCTATAGTTTGCAATTCGAGCTTCATATCTACTGATTTTTCTGGCTATAGCTGTTATTTGCTGCTTTATTATTTCCAGTGCTTCCTTGATCTTCTTTATTTCTAAGTGGTATTTCTTGATTAGGTATTCTTTGGTCTTCTTGTTCTTCAGCTCCTTTTCTTTCATCTGTTCTAGCTTGCCTGCATGTGATCTTAACTTACTGATCATATTTTCTAGTCTAACCTTCCATTTTTGTGATGTACTATTTGTTTGTTTTTCTTCTTTGTTGATTTTGCATCCCAGGTATTCAGTTATAACTGCAGCTGTGTTGTACATTAGTTGGTTTGTTTCTTGCAGTGAATTGGTGCTTATACTTGATATTGCAGTATTTGCATCTTTTAATGCTTGTGCTAGCTGTTTCTTTGGAACAAGCTTCAATGCAGGTAGCCTTATTCTGTTGTTTTTGTGCTGTTCTAGATGCTCAGTTATTCTTTGTTTCAATTCTTTTATTTCTTTAGTTAGAGGGTTTTGTTCTTCCTGAGGAAGAGGTGCCTGGTTTCCAAATGAGGACACTTGTATATCTCTACTGGATTCCTTCACTGCCAACTCCCCCTGGTTTGCCTCTACATTCTGAATTACTTCTGGCAAAGCTTTGATTTCTTTGCCCTGGGTAAACCTTTGCAGTTTGTCCAATTCTGTTTCTGTGAATACTTTATTTCGTATTATAAATCGGCATTGATCTGCTAGTCTCTGTTCTGTTATTTCTGATTCTGGATGTTGTTCTTTCCAGGACTGGTGCATTCATTTTAGATATCCTCTTCTTGTTGGACTTGATCTGTAGTAACAGATCATTATTTCTTCGTTTTCAGTCACTGTGTATCTGCGACGTGTAAACATCTTTTCTTCCGTGGTTCTGCAGCTGCTGGCCCTGGTTGCTCAGCCAACAGTTCTGAGTCCTGAAACCCATTTTTCACCAGATATCCAGGAACTCCAATATCTAACATGGATCTTGTTAACCCGGGTGACATCCGAGCCAGTATGGCATTCTGAAATTTACGTCTCACCATATTTTTTATGGGAGAGACACTCTTTGTCTGACTCCTCTGATGAGACCTGTCCAGTATGGTTGAACCTTTGGCATACCTCTCATCTTCCTCAGAGTACACAAGCCCCACAACCACGTCAAGGTAGTGCCTCACTGGGGGTTGTTGTTGTTATTATGGGGCAAACTCACTTAACAAATTGTTCAACTTATCAACATAAATTTTGGGCTCAATTGGATCATAACTTGAGGGCTACCTGTAGCTTTTAGCTAAACATGCAATTAAAGATTTGTTTAATTTAGCTCTTATTGAAGCAATTGCTCTGTAGCAGCTCTTAGAAATAAAATATCTCATTTTAATGATCTTAAATGGATGAGGAAGAGGAAGAGGAGAAGGGGCTTGGAGGCTAAAACATCTGGAGAACAGTTGCAAGAACTGGGCAAGGCTAGTCTAGTGAAGAAAAGGACCAGGGGTGACATGATAGCAGTGTTTCAGTATTTGAGGGACTGTCACAGAGAGGAGGGGGACAACCTATTTTCCAAAGCACCTGAACGCCAGACAATGGATGGAGCCTAATCAAGGAGAGATTCAACCTAGAAATAAGGAGAATTTTTCTGACAATGAGATCAATCAACCAGTGGAACAGCTTGCTTTCAGAAGTTGTGGGTGCTTCATCACTGGAAGCTTTCAAGAAGAGACTGGACAGCCACTTGTCAGTAATGGTATAGGGCACGGGTAGGCAACCTTGGCTCTTTTATGACTCGTGGACTTCAATAAAAGAGCCAGGGTTGCCCACCCCTGATATAGGGTCTCCTGTTAAAGCAGGGGTTGGACTAGATGATGTAAAAGGTCACTTCCAACTCTGGGGGGAAGGAAGAGGGAGGAGGAGGAGAAGCTTTGCTAGTCATATGTAAAGTGAACCTAGAAAGTTGCCTGAAATAAGTTTAATTTGGTATTGTCCATTACATCGGCAGGCAGCAGGTCTTTTCCATCTGGCAATCCGAGGACAAAAACGGGGATTCTGCATGCAAAGCATGTGTTGAGCCACGAGCTACCCCCCCCATTCCCAATAGGATTATATTAACACAATAAAGAAGAAAGGCATATTATGCAGTGTACTCCTAATGCTTTTCAGCATGCAGGATTAATTTCCTGGCAGAGCAGAGTTTGCAACAATAAGTATTAGGCAGGTAATTGGGGAATCTAGATGATGGTATCCCATTGCCATTATTTGATCTTCAAGTAAACCAAATAAATAAAGAAACCTGGTGGATTTGTCTCTGTTAACAATTCCAACTATTTCTCAAAAGCCGTATCAAGTGTGTAATTGATGCTTGCACCTCAAGGCAATAACATGGAACGAAGATATCGGAATCCCACCCCAAGAAATACTACCTATTCAAATACTGCCTCTTAAAGTTTCTGGAAGGTTAAATAAAGATGAATTGTAATTAACTCATTGTTTTTTTAGTATAAGTCAGGAAACAACAATATAATAATGGCTAGATTAATGAATGGCTAGATTGTTTCCAATTTAGAGCTATGAATATTAAAAGAAGAGAGGGCTCCCATGGCTGAAAAGCAATAAGAACTTGGTTCCTCAAAAGGAAATGTTCCTTGGGGAAGAATATTTATAACAATTATTGTTGATAATAATAGTAGTATTATTAGTAATCCCAAATCGCTTTAATAAAATAAAACATTTCTGCGTAAAAGCAAAAAGACATATAGTGGGGAGAGGCTAAGAATATACTTTTAAATGATTTTTAAAAGATTGCCATAATATTGTTGTTGGAAAAATTCTCAGGGATATGGAGATCATTACACACACACACACAAACACATACCACAATGGCCTATACAGTATGAAATACTTTACTAACATGGGTATATCCCAGATCTGTGGAATTCCAGTCCCAGAATTGGGGGAAAATTTGGCTCTAATTTGGAAATAACTGCTGAAAATCCCTTTCATCTCAATAAATCCTGCTAAAGAAGATTCAGAGAGAATCTTGCTTGAAATAATTACTTTTTGTTCAGCTAACAGCCAAGTGCCGGATAGTTAGATATATCTTTTGACATGTTAGCGCATTCTTATTTGTACATTGCTAAGTTATGTTTGTTTGTCACAATAGTTTAATAGCACCAATTTCAGTAGAATTTGAGACCATTTACAAAAACAAAGAGGGAGATGGGCACTTAAGAAATACAAAATATAAACAAATAAAATACATTCAGTAGAATCAGAAGCTGTCAGAAACTATGTAAAGGCAGCCTGCACACAATTAGGCTGCAAATCCTCAGCAGAACTGCCAGGTTTTAAGAGATTTCCAAGAGTCAAGAAGTTTGGAGTCACAATTGCTAGATGGGCAGCTGTATAAATTGACTAAATGGATAAATAAACCCAGCATTTTAAATTGGAATCAGAGGTAAATTCACAACTGTATGATAGATGTTATGCGACTAAATCATCTATTTCTAGTTAACAGATGGATTACTATACTTTCGATCAATTCAGACTTCCAAATCATCTTCAAATGCAGCCCATATACCCATTGTAATAGTCCAACCATGAGTTAACAAGGGAATCAGTCACCAAAGCCAGGATTTTCTGATGAAGATATGTCCATAATTGGCAGACAGCTGTCATGCTCCTTAGATATGAATATAACTCCAAATTATAGACTTCCTTCTTGAGTGAGAATGCAATCTTATCAAAAACTAAAACTGAAGCTAGAATAGAGTTATATCACTAACAAGGAGTAATTCCATCTTGCAGGGATTTAATTTGAGCCAGTAGATATGTTGACATATCCATGGATATATACGGATAATGAAAATTGGCTATTAATCTTATGTTACTGCCATCGTCATGTGTACCGGCTCTTCAGAAGAAAGTAAAAATGTTAGCAACTACAGCTCAAAACAAAAGTTGTGACAACATTCTGGCTACACTCTCCAAACATGTTGCCAGTTTCTAGCTGTCTTTCATGCTGCAAACAGCCCTTTCATTTTGCTCGTTTAACAACCTACCATATTTAACTTGAATTGGGTTAACATCTCAGCTTGCCTGCCAGCATTTATGATAGCTAAAGAACTTTTGGGATGTTCCTCCAGGTCAAAATTTTCTTCAGGAGCATGACATACAGTATAATTACATAATAAGTTTCTCTTCACCAGGAAAACAAGTTTTCAGTTGTATTTCCATGTATTCTATCGTGAGTTAAATTAGAGAAGCTGATTACACAGAACTCATACATTTGCCATCACTAGATATAATTTATGCTCAACTCTTTTAAAAGTGCCTTGTCCTTGGTGACCTTCAATAACTGCACTACCTTTGAAACAGAGGGGGGGGGGGGAGAGGCCAGGGAATGTTCAGATTTGGCAAGACAGTTAAGTCCACTAAAAATTTATAGCATAGAATTATCACTCTCAGATACTTGGCAGATTTTACATGCTGGTGAAAATAACATCATATTTTATTCCCCAATCTATACATCTTATTCCCACTTAGAGTGCTTTCTTAATTATCTTTCCAACCTTATGCCACATGATTTCCTTAAGTATGAACTGGAAATATTTCCATTTCATTCCATGTCATTTTGCTAGCTGCAGACTCTTTTAATTGGTAACTTCGCTCCTTTCTATTTAAAGAACAATGATTTCCTGTATTTCTGGAAGAAAAGCAGAAAGTCTTTACATCATATAACCCTATTTTGCACCATAACTCTACATTGTCCTGCAATATGGCCTACATTTATCCAAGGCATAAGCATTATTTTTTCCAGCTTGGAGAGTTATTTCTTAAACTTAAAATTCCTTATTGCTGCAATGATGTCAGGCATCATTTTCCATGCTGCCCCAGAAACAAATGAAAAGCTGTTGGAAAGTTTTACAACTTCTTTTTTTCCAAGGTCTGTGTCATCTCTTATTTTTCTGAGCACCAATTTTATTTGCTTGGTGAAAAGCCAAAAGAAATACTTGCTCAGTATATTAGATTTCCGCAGATGTCCAAAGGTCAATTCCCAGGGATAAGTAATGGGGAGTGGGAGATAGAGTGCCAAACATGGCTAAAGCCAAGACTCTGGAAAATGGAGTTTTCTTGCCTAAACCTTGCCTCAGTGGAAGAGGTAAGAGCAAGACAAAGAGATGCTCAAGGCAACTGAGGCTGACATCACCCTAGACCGGGGTGGGCAATTAATCTTTCCAAGGGGCCGCATGAGAAACTGGGACTCTTGTGGAGGGCTGACATTCCACTTCCAATGCTGCCAAATCACCATTGACACTGTGGCCCAGATTGGGACCTCCTGAATGCCAGATATGGCCCATGGGCTGTAAAATACCCAGGTCTGTCCTAGAGTCTCTTTTCAGCTAGGTCAAGACCTCTCAAATCACCCTAAGAGGCATTCATTTTAAAGTGATAAATTTATTTTATGGAAGTATTCCATTCTCATATTGAAATGATCTTGGATTGTTTACATTTTTACTTTTCCGATGGATGTGCAGTTATGATTTTGATATTATGTTGCTAAAAGATTTGTTATCTTGAATTAATATTAGTCTGGTAAGTTCCTTCGAGTTCAATTGTTTGGCTAGATGACAAAAGTCCATATTGCAGCATAGAAATATTGTTTCCATATATAAGGGCAATTCGGAAATAAACCTCCGTTTGAGCATGTGCAAGAAATAGGCGGAGATAGCAACGCCCATCCTATGGCGCTGTGCACAGTAATTCAGTAGACAGTGGGGAGTGGAAGGAGAAGGTTGTGTTGCTGTTGACTCGTCCGCTAGATCAGAAGTCCCCAACCTTTTGGGCGCCGGGGACCGGTTCCATGGAGAGAAGTTTTTCCATGGATCGGAGAGTGCATGGTTTTGTGTGCTGCCTGCATCTGGCGGATGGGGCTTTGCTTGTTTGTGCAGACCGGCTGCTGGCATGCCGTGGCCCGGTACTGGTCCATGGACCGGCGGTTGGGGACCCCTGCCAATTGAAAATGAACCCTGCCATAGAAAATCCTGCCAAACAGCAATCAATGATGTGGTGTCATATGCACTCATATAATATATTTCATATTGAGGGCTCAAGGATGTTATTTCTATGCGGTCTGACTGGGACATACCCAAGTATGTTTTACCTGTTTGTATTTCCTCCATTTTATTTAGAGTTATTCTGCTTCTTATTAAAATGAAGTGATTGATTAAATAGGTAACTTACTGATAATTTGTTACAAGTACAGTTCTAACATTTTCATGATAATTCAACAGGCCAGTTTACCATGGTTTGGTGAGCCTTCATTTTGAAGATTAAGGATGATCAAATCACCCAATCAGAAATAATCTTCAGATGAAGTCAAGTAATTGCATTATCTAATTAGATGCTTTGGATTTACTGGAAGATTGGAGGGACTTACTAACGTGCCTATATTTCGATTGATTGTATCCCTCCAAGTCAGTGTCTCTAGGATGATTTGTCCCCAGCCTGATCCATCAGGCCTTCTAGTGTTGCACCTATTGCTGCTGTAATTGAGTCCATCCACCTCTTTTTCTATTCAATCTTTCTCATTATTATAGAGTTCTTCTTTGCATAATGTGTCTAAAATATAATAATCTAAGCCTGACTATTTATGGCCTTAGTAAGGATTGATGTGTTATTTGATCCATTTGTTTATTTTTCTTGGCTGTCCATGGTATTCTCAGGAGTGTTTCCCCAATACCAACGTTCAAAAGTGTCAATACATTTTCTATCATGATTATTCCAAGTCTAACTTCTATTGCTTCTTTGTCCTGCCTTCAGGTGCTTTGGAGAAACATTGATTCCCTCTTCTTTGTGGCAGCCCCCTTAGACTTCTGCTAACTAACTAACTAACTAACTAACTAACTAACTAACTAACTAACTTTTGCTTCAGTGATTCGCTTAAAAACTGTGGCAAAAAAGTTACAAAATCAGGCATGACTCACAGACGCAACTTTCTTGCTTAGCAGAAATTAACCAGAAATTCTGGTTCCAACTGTGTTCGTAATTAAGGACTACCTATATGCAAGCATCTATAGTGAAATTAGGAATAGGCCTTCAAGAGGTGGCAATCCCTGACTGACCTTGGCTGAGCTGAGAGGTTAAGCAAAGTCAAACCTGGTTAGTTCTTGGATACTCTAGTAGTAACTGCTATAGCAATAGCACTTAGACTTATATGCCACCCCACAGTGCTTTAGTATACAGCACTTTCTGGGTGATTTACAGTGTCAACATATTGCCCCCCCCCAAAAAAAATCTGGGTCATCATTTTACCAACCTTGGAAGGGAAGGCTGAGTCAATCTTGAGCCCCTCAGGATCGAACTCCAGACTGTGGGCAGAGTTTGCCTGCATTTTTACCACTGCGCCATCACAGCTCATACAGGACTGTAGGCAAGATTGGGAGGTCAAAGCACAACTCAAAAAACAGCAGTGGTGAACCACTTTTGCCAAGAAAACTGCATAAACATTCCAGAAAATCTTTAGGATTCATGTTTGGCTCAGAGACTTGGCTAATATATGCTCCCCCAATTCCAGACAGACAAGTAATGGTAACTTCTCTACGGGTTGCCTTAGAATAAATAAAATTCAGTCAATCACTAAGGTTAGTATTTTTTTAAAGCAAGCAGTCTTGGCTTACATGTTTTGATTTTGTATCATTTTCTTCATCTCATTTCTTAATGCATTTCTCTTCTTTTCTTTCAAAACATTTTGGGGAGGAATTGTCTAGAGAGGAATTTTTTAAAATGCAGGAAAGGGGGCCTTATTTTAAAAGCTAAGCTCCTTGGTTTTGAAAGAGCAAGGGGTGAAGATACTCACCCTGAAGATAGATGGTAGAGGATTCCCAGTTCTATCCAGGAACTTGAGAATAAGATGAAAAATCCACACCAGGAATTAGGCATTGACCCTTAAACTTGGTTTTGAATCCACTGTGAAACAAACCAGCAGCTCACCAAATTAAACCGAGCAGGTAGACAAAGTGGTTTGGTAATAACCAGTATTCCTGTTTTGAGACTCCTGAAGCTTAATTAAAGTAGAGGCGTATTTGTGAGGTTAGCCAGTTAAGCTGAAGGTGGTCTTTTGATTTGTTGCTCTTCATTTCCACTTCCAGGTTTCACTGAAACAAACATAATACTCACTCAACCACCCTCAATCTCTTTGGGAAGAAGTGGTAGTCTATGTAGCAAGATAAATATCCTTTCTGCTCCAGACAGGTAGCCTTATGCCTGTGATTCTGCAATGATTCAACTCATTTAGCTTTCCAACATCTAGCAGTCACAAGCAACTCTGCTATCAAAAGTTGCTGCTCAGCAAATAAATGAGAGATCTGTAGTCTCTGGAGCAAAAGATCCATTCTTCTGTAGCCCTTGAAAACTTCACTCAAACGTCATGATTACTTATTTCCTGACTTTGGCTATGTCCCAGTCAGACAGCATAGAAATAACATCCTTGAGCCCTCAATACAAAATATATTATACAAATAACAAATGTTTGCATAGGCTACCATACGTTGAATTTTGTGCCTGAATGTAGTCAAATGATTGAAGTCCCTATAGTATGCTTTTAATTTGATGAGATTTTAGTTTCATTTTGTTATTATTTCCTGCTAAACTAAAATGTTTTGTTTTATACTGTGATTTTTAGGATGATCTTAATGTATTTTACCATATAATTGTAAACATTGTGCAAAAAGCTTTTTGTACAATGTCTACAGAAAGGGGAAGGAAGAGAGATAAAAAATGCCAAACCCATATGTGGAATTCCACAAACACTGGTAGAGAGAGGTATTTTCAATTTACACACCTTATTTAATGAGAAGGAACCTAGAACTAAGGAGAAATTTCCTAACAGTAAGAACAATTAACCAGGGAAATGGCTTGCCTTCAGAAGTTGTGGGTGCTTCATCACTGGAGGCTTTTAAGAAGAAACTGGACAGCCATTTGTCTGAAATGGTAAAGGATCTCCTGCTTGAGCAGGGGTTGGACTAGAACAGTGGTTCTCAACCTTTTTAATGCCACAACCCCAACCGGTCGTTAGTCGAGGACTACCCAACCGGTCATAAGTCAAGGACTACCCAATCAGTCATAAGTCGAGGACTTTTCCTGCCTGGGAGCGCCATGCATGTGTGGTGCCGCCCCCTGCGCTGGCCGAGGCGTAGCTGGCAAGTGGCAGAGACGGAGCAGGCCAACCACCGGCTGGGCCACCAGCTATCTGTTATTCTGTCTCTTGTTGGTTTCTGGAATGCCTGAAATAAGTGCATAGAAAGCAAAAAGCAGATCACATCCAACCCACAAGCTGGGAGAACGAACCTCACCCTCATCCTACACACAAGCTACAGATATTTGCCACTATCAAAGATCACATTCAGCCCATGTTTCAAAAAGCCAGTGAAGCAGCCTTTGGAGTAGGCCCCCTTCATCATGTCTGAGTTAGCTGGTATGACAAATATGGATTCATCTTGTCTTGGCAATGTTGTCTATTCTATGGCGATAACAAAACTCTTGTACTATCAGCATTTTTCATTAACCTTCTTGCTGGTGTCATTGTAGCTGCTTTTTTTCCAAGATGATCTCTTTCTTGTCTTTTTTCTCCTCTCTCTCTTTCCTCTCTCCTCTCTCCCCTGTCTGTCATCACCCTCCCAATACCCAAATCTGGAGAAGCTTTATCTCAGATGTAGGCATCAGAGCTTGGGAAGGGAAAAATCAGAACAGCTACCAACTTTATTGAAAGTGTGTTTCTAATACCCTCCCTGCCTCATAGAAGTAAGATTACAGTTTTGTCTTCATCAAAGAAGAGGTGTCATTTCCTTTAACTTCAGCTACAAGTGTCAGAGTGATTACAGAAGCCCAGGACAAAGGTAATAGGATTCATGGTGACGAGGTCTCTGGCAGGAGGCTATGAAATACAGAGGAATAATCTATGCATTGATTTGGATAATGAGCGACACTAACAGCCAGTGCTGGACATTGAGTTAAGTACAGTGAACCTAGATGCAAGCACTGATAAGGATGCAATGCCATTAAGTCACCTTGGACAAATGGACCAGCTTGATTATTTTATACATTAAGCTAACAGTGTTGTAAATAATGCTTGAAAATATAACCATGAAGGCAGTGTTTCATCTAAGAAACTCTTTGCACATTGGAGGTTGAAATCTGTTTTCCACTTATAAGTGACTAATCTTCAGATTGCCTGAAACCTCCCATAATCCACCTTAAAATTTTTACCAGCTGCAGACTTTTGCATTCCAATGCAGTGTCCACTTTTTTCCTCTCTCTTTTATAGGCACAGAAATGTAGACAAATGGCATACATTGGAATAAATGCAAAATGCAGGCATTAGAAAAATGTGCTTAAAACTGTATATACTACCTGAGAGAAAATGCACCCTCTGCATGTATATATACAAATACACACAATGCACATATACTTGTATATATTATTCCAATGCAGGTATCAAATGCACATGCTTTGGAAGCATGTATATAGATATAGTTATGTTTTGTGTGATTTTCCCTTATGTACAAATTGTGCATATTTCTCCTCCTCATGCACATCAGTGAGAAGATTCCTCTAATGCATTTGTGCTTCAATGATTTTTTAATACAGAATTGCATTTAAAAATTTCAAAGATTTTTTTTAAAAGTATAGTAATTGCACTGCAATCGGTGCATGACGCCAAGGATCACTTAATTCTTATAAAACTGAGCCATGTTGATTTCTCTTCCTCTCTAATTCTTTAGTCTAAATCAGATTGCTAGATTCCCTGATGCAGATATAGATTTGCATTTATGTAATCAGGTCATTCCTCGGTTGAGTAAGGGCTTAGGTTGAGTAAGCAATTGGCTCAGTTACCCAGATTGCTACTTGGTCTCTGAATCCAGCTGGGGGAGCTTGAAATTCTACCAAAAGAAAAACCAGTCAAAAATCTTTTCCTGAATTGGTCCATCTTCCTGTATTCATTTATCATTGATGAAAACAAAGTGATTGGGGATACTTTGATGGTAAAGTGGTTGGAATATAGTATTGCAGGCTAATTCTGCTGACTGCTAGCAGTTTTCACAGTTCAAGGTTGACTCAGCTTTCCATCCTTCGGTAAAATGAGGACCCAGATTGTTGGGGACAATAAGCTGACTCTATAAACCGCTTAGAGAGGACTGTAAAGTACTGTGAAGCAGTATATAAGTTTAAGTGCTATTGCTATTGCTATAATCCAGTAAGTCAGGGCAGGAGGATTCAAATTCAGATTTAGAAGAGAAAGAAGCAGATAATTGGGAAACAAAGAGAGGGCACAGAAAAACCCTTAAATTACAGAAGTCTGTCTCCTGCCTTTGTTCTCTCAGAAGGCCAGAGACACTTTATGTGATGATATTCTTCTGTGGAGACCATTCCAATATTTTCATTGCTTTCTGAGAAGAGTTATGGTTGGGGAATTACTCTGAGTAGATATGTTAGCCTACTAGATGCTTTACAAATTAATGTAGACTTTAATTTGCCAAATTTGAATCCTCAAACCCTTCATTGTAGTACCATTGTGATTAGTGGTGGGATTCAAATATCTGAACAACCAGTTCTCTATGTGGATGCCTCTTCTGAAAGTCCGTTCTGAGCCAGGGAAGCCTCCCACACCAGAACCGCCCACCGGAAGGGCATGGACGCCACTTCCAGAATCTGTTCTGAGCAGGGGAGGCCTCCCAGGCCCAGAACGGCCCACCAGAAGTGGCGTCCACGCACTTCCGGAAGTCTGTTCTGAGCCAGGGAGCCAGGGAAGTCTGTTCTGGGCCATTCTGGGTCTGCCTCCCAGACCCAGAATGGCCCACTGGAAGTGACGTCTATATACTTCTGGTGGGCTGTTCTGGGCCTGGGAGGCCTCCCCAACTCAGAACTGACTTCCAGAAGTGGCATCCACACACTTCTGGCAATCCATTCTGGAGCTTGTGAAAAAGGACTAGGGCATCAGCCGGTTTGCCAAAGTCAACAAAAAATTAGCTACCAGTTCTGCCAAGCTGGTGCAAATCCCACCACTGATTGTGATGCTAAATGTTGGCATTGGAATCTTATGGAGCTTTTGGAAACCCCAAATTATTTCAGCGGGCTGGATATATTACATGGGCCCTAAACTGCCCATCTTGGGTGATGTTTTTTCAGTGTGTTCCTCTTACATGTTTTAAGTAAACTGACTATATTTTTGTCCTTCCTATTACTACTTATTGTACTAAACGACTATTCAATAGTAATATCAGAAATAACTATTTTGCACACAAATCATGGCATTCAATTTTACTAATTGCATTTTATTTTAAACTGTCCTTCCATAGTGGTGTACATAACATAGTCTTTCCCTTTCCTAATTTATTCTCACAAAAAAAAACCCTGTAATATGAGCTACACTAAGAGAGATGCTTGCTAGCACATTATTACTTTGTAAAATGTTTGAGAAGTGATTTAAAACGTATTTTTCTCTAGGGACTGCTGGAAATGCGGTGAAAGCTTCCAATAAGCACTAGATGGCAGAAAAGAGAGCATTTTCCTTTCTGCCATCTAGTGGTCAATGAGATGTCTGCAGCCCAGGAGCCCTATTCTGCCCTGTTCCAGTTCCAGCTCTCTTAATCACTAACTATAGTAAATGATATGCAATGAAGTATAAATATCATCATATTCAAATTTTATTTGTTTCTTTTTCTTCTAAGAAGAAAAAGACTAAAAATAAATCCTCCCAGAGTTCAGGTAGATAGGCTGAAAAGGTTTCCTACCAGACAGTCTTTATGATTCAGAAGTGGGAGTTCTGAGCTTGTCTGATTGTTTATAGCGTAATTATAATGAATCCCAGGGACAGGTGGGATGGACTCCCCTCCCTCCTAAATGACTATGCCACAATTGCTGGGAACCTAGCAACCTGTAAGCTGAGTCACTAGGAACAAGAAAAACTCTTTCACCTGCTAATCTTGCTCTTGACAAAGTGATGACCTCAGGTGCTCCTGGGATAAGAATTGTATATCCATCCTGAGTCTACTTAAACTCTCCATGATACCACTGATCATGGCATGTCAGGCACAAGTAACCAGGAACAAGAGCTGAGTTCAAAGCATTTCAAGTTTATTCCAGGCAATCTATACACAAGGCAAATTGGCACTAGATAAGAGTATATTGCAAAGGTATAAGATATTTATTTTCTTTCTCTTATGTACTTATTCTTTATTATATATACATCACATATAGCTCATTCTGTTCAAGTATATGACCAGGTTCTATAAGTTTACAGAAGAACTACTCATAACCAGCTATGCTATAGAAATCACACATACCCTCTTTTTAATCAACAAGCTGTGGTTTGTTTGTGGGGTCTCATTTCCCATCAGTCAGACATTCCTGCCCACACTGCCTGTTTATTTGTTAGGAGTTCATATACATTCCAGTGTATTTATGTGTGCATGCATCCTAATTCAGAACATAAACTGCCACAGCCAAGTAATTCTGCATTGTCTAAGAAGACACGCCAGTGCAAGATGTTCCTTAACACTTACCCCTTTATGAACATTAGCTGTGTTGTGTGCTTCAATTATTAAAAGGATAAAAAGAGAGGTTTGCAAAAGGGAGAATAGCAGTGCTGGGAGAGATCGTTTTGCTTTATCTGAAAAAGAGAAAAAATAATCTCAGGTTCAGTTCTGGGTAGCACAAAGAATAGAAAAGCAAAACCAGAAATGCCTTTAATAAAAGGAGAAAACACCAAGGGTTTGGTCAATGCATATACACACATGGACACCAGCATCACTGTGCTTTTGCATGTGCGGTATTTGGGGACCACAACATGTGGGGCAAAGAAGCTTAATTTTCTGCCTTTAGCCACAATCCCAATGAAAGCTTCCCCTGTTTCATGTTGTTAAGGTTTCAGAAAAACTACATTGTGATGGCGATGATAGGTCAGCTAGATTACAACTGGGGGACAAGTTGATTGATTAAATCTTTCCTAGAGGTATGCTACTACCCCAATGAAAACTAGGGGAGGGGTGTTTTGACTTCTTTTTATTTAGCTAATCTTCCAAAGTGAAGGTTAACAACTGGGTGACTATGAATTCTAGTCTGACTTTAGGTCTAAAGCTATCTTGGTGAATTTAGGTCAGTCCGTCTCTTTTGTTTTGCCATTCCCTGCTTCTTGCTAGAACTACTTCCAAAAGCCTGCTAAGCAAACTATCCAGGGAGTCACCAGGGGTCAAAACTGACTTAAAGGCACAAAACATTTTTTTTTAAAAAAAAAAAGAAATAAAACTAATTATGCTACTGAAAGCATAGTTATTTTGTCTTGATTTACCCAAGATATACCATAGGTTAGTAGTAATTTAATTGGATCGACATATAAAGCAGCTTTGTGTATGAGTGTACTCTGTGTGCAATGGAATGTGTGGATAACTTTGGGAGATGAAAGGAAGAGATGCTGCCTAGGAAATAATCAGACAAGAGAGAAAGGAGCTCCAGTGGCTTAGTCAGAGAGAGAAATTTAGGAAGAACATGCCCTAATACAGTGTTTCCCAATCTTGACAATTTTAAGGCATGAGGACTTCAACTCCCAGAATTCCACAGCCAGCAACGCTGGCTGTGGAATTCTGGGAGTAGAAGTCCACATGCCTTAAAATTGTCAAGTTTGGGAAACACTGCCCTAATAGATCAATTTGTGTCTTCAGACTTGAAAAGTTATGTTAATGTAGCCTTATGATAAAGTAGAATTTGTTTATCTTGTGGTGTTTCCTGTCTGGTTTGCCTGGGAGGTCTGACAACATGTTTGTGTCTTTTTGTGAAAAAAAAAAAAGTTCTGTGGGATGATAAAGAAGTACCAAATGTTTCACAAGATGGGGGAAAAAATCACTCTTTCTCCCAAATATAGTGGAATATTCAGGACAGTTAAAATGAAATTCTTATTCATGAAGTACAGAGTTAATCTGTAGAAAGTTTCCCATCATGAAATGAGAGAGTTGGGAAAGGTTGGAAAGAGAATAGGCATAAATAATTAGTGAGTAAGAGATGGAATCAGTTAACAGTTTATTTCATGAATGACAATTTAGCCAAGATGGAAAGAATACTGAGAAAGAAGCCATTCCAGTCATTCAAAGAAATTCAGCTTAATTAACATACTATAAATGAGGATAGGAAATTTGTCCAAAATCGTGAGTGGGAAGGTTTTTCACATCTTGCTTCTAGATATGCCTTCAGGTAGTCACAATAGGAATTAAATGCTGAGTTAAATGAGTCTGTAGGTCCGCATGCCATTATGCACTCTTCTTTTTTCAAACATTTCTCTTGATGTTTTCAAAGTAATAGGAAGAACACACAATAATATCATTTGATTAGTTGAGCCATAGATTGGGACACAGGATATCTTTACATATCCAGTTAATCTAGAAATATTATACTTATATTGGATGTTCTCCATCACTCATTGTCCATCACTCAGAATGAAGTGTGGCATATAAAACAGTTGTCTCTACCACATGATTGATCTGCCAGATTAAAAGAACATTCTTTTAAAATGGAATCTATTTCAGAAAACCACCAAGAACTAAACATAAACACAATCTGTAGGTGATTTCTTTTTCTCCCATTCAGTTGTGTCTTTCTTGGAGACTACTTGGACTAGTCCCTGCAGTTTTCTTGGCAAGGTTTTTTAGAAGTGGTTTGTTTGCCGTTGCCTCCTTCCTAGTGTTGAGAAAAAGTCACTCAGCTAGCTTTGTGCCTAATGTAGGACTAGAACTCACAGTCACATGGTTTTTAGCCTGTGCCTTAACCTCTAGCTCAAACTGACTCCCTTTTAAGTGATATTCTCTGCTTAAGATTACACTTTAGACTAAAGTATATTCTTAAATTTTATTCTTAAGAATACATTTCAATTATTAAAGAAAGTGTTGGCAATAAGTAAATTGGTGACATGTTAGCATATTTTGTGACAATGCCCAATTAGTACTTTAAATCATATGTCCACAAAGAAACTGGAATATCAGCCAACCAGACTGAAAATGATTGTGTTTCATAATAAACATAAATGAATCTTGGAGAAAACATAGTTCCATCTTCATAGTTAACAATTAGATTTGTTATATAAAAATTGGGCAACTGTTGTGTATGTGTGTCAGTGGAGGGGGGATCCTGGCAGTAGGAGCAGTTGAATAGTGGAATCAATTACTCAGAGAGGTCATGGGCTCCTGTTCACTGTATACATTTGGAGAGAAGCTGGTCACCATATGTCACCAATACATTAATTTAAATTCTTGCGCTGAGCTAAGGGTTAGACTTGGCCTAAATGTCCCCTTCCAAACCAATGATTCTGGGAAAACAGATTGAGTGGAAACACTTCCTACTCATTCCTTCTCAATGATAAATCTCACTCCCCCAAAGTAACATTTAGGGTTCGTGAATTTTCCTTTACTTTCTGTCTGCAAAGCTCTGATCTATGACCAATTAATTTAATGCAGCTGATCTGTTTTAGAAAAATTATGGTTTGCATAGAATTTCAACTTCTTCTGCAAGATTGTTAGTGACTACTTTGCATGTTGTCATGTTTGGTCTCTCAATTAATGGGGAAAGCACTGAAGCAACAAAAAAGCTTTTTTTTTTTTTTTTTTAATAAAGGCATCTGTCTGACTAAAATGGGAGGTGAAATCCTGGATCCCGATGGCATCAAGCAATGTAAACAGACTTTAGATTTCTTTACAAGCCCCTTTTCATGAGTCAATGCCTTGGCATCTGCTCCCAAAATGTTCCCAGCCTGTTTTTTTTAAAAAAACTGACCTGCATTTAGATTGGCCTTAATGACCAAATGTTTTAGAAATTCATTGCAGGAGAACAGCTGAAAGCAGTTGATTGGTTTGAACTTTATTATGTGCACCTTGATTCCCAGACCCCCAATAAAGAGGAAGGTCAGCTGGCAAACATTTGGGCATTTAAAAAATAAAAAAAAATAAAAGAGAGATTTGTTTCCATGTCTTTCATCCAGAAAAAGTGACTCCCACATCTATACATGGGTGGAAAGAACAGACAGAGCTGTTTTCTAAATTTTGGTTTTAGTGGTGTAACAGACATTCAGGATTATAATAATGTGCTTGTTAAAAAATCAGGTACCGTTTCATCCAGGACACTCTCTTAAACTATTTCAGGAAGTAAATAAAATGGAGATTGGAATGAGTTGCTGAACTTACCCATTGGTGAGCAAGTGAATAGATTTTGCTTGAGATCCTTGCCCTATCATCCACTGGTTCAACTCTTTAGTTCCCATTTCATTTAGTAAAATGAAGGTAGTTTCCATTAGCAAACTATTCTGTCTCTGTCAGGACTGGGTTATCAAGTAGGTGTAGTAGACATAATACACAGGGCTCAGGAATTTTTTAATTTTTTTAAAAAAGTGAAGTATAAGTTATGTTCACATCTTTTAATAATTCTTTCATTTTCATGCCTTTTAATAAAAAGAGGCAATGTGCAAAACTTGAACATCAAGCTGATTGTTTATGACATAGGTATAGTATGAATCCTAAAATATAGAACATAGAATAACAACTTTTTGCTCAATCAGGAAACTTTATACCATTCAGGACAAATGATTGTCCAATATCATCTTGAAAACTTCCAGTGATGTAGCAACCACAATTTGTGGCAAACCATGTGTTGCGGCCTTTTGGTCGCCAAAGAACTCAGCAGCCAATTCAGATGAGGAACCACAGGAATGGGCGCCGGGCCCAGCTTCAGGGCCTCTGAAAGCTCCGACAAAGGAATGGAGCTGTCACAGTCAGGGACAGAGGTGGAACATGGGCCGTCAGATGGAAAGGTTGAGACCTCTATGCCTTGAGGCACGTGAGTCAGGACAGGATTGAGCCAGTGATTGATATGCAGGCGCGGCGGAAGCTGAGAAGAGGAGAACAGCGAGAAGCTGTAGGGCAGTCTTCAGGGGGAAGAGTCACTGCTGCTAACATAGCTCCATTCTCAGTTGTGGATAAAAGGCAGGGGCGGCGACGAATAGGTGTGGCAGACAACTATTCGTCTTCCTGCTGGTCAGCCACTTGTATTTGGAACTCCTGACACTTCTCCTTGGAATTTTGCCAGAGTTTTTTCTGCAGATGTTGTGGCGCTGGAAGTTGGAGCACCTTCTGAGCATGGGCGTGTCTTATGTTAAACAATAGCCAGCTTGCTTGAAGGACTTTTGGCTGCAAGTGTGGTGAGACTGAGAGTAACTCTGGGTATTGGGAGACCTCTACAGGGGAAAAGGGAGCGAACTCCATTGTTTGGAGGCTGTGTGAAACTGCTGGCATTCCTGAAATAAAAGGAATGTTAGAGACTATTTGACGCGTCTGTTGTGTTTGGAGAGCTGGGTCAGAGCACCATGCCACTGATCAGTTGTTCTCACTGTCAGGAAATTTCTCCTTAATTTTAGGTTGGATCTCTCTTTAATGATCTTCCACCATTGTTTCTTATCCTGCCCTCTGATTCTTTGGAGAATAGGTTGACCCTCTCCTCAAGTGAGAGCCCCTCAAGGACATGATAGCAGTATTCCAATATCTCAGGGGCTGCCATAAAGAAGAGGGAATTAAGCTATTTTCCAAAGCACCTGAAGACAGGACAAGAAGCAACAGGTGGAAACTAATCAAGGAGAGAAGCAACCTAGAACTAAGGAGAAACTTCCTGACAGTGAGAACAATTAATCAGTGGAACAGCCTGCCTCCAGAAGCAGTAAATGCTCCAACACTGGAAGTTTTTAAGAAGAGACTGGACAGCCATTTGTCCAAAATGGTGTAAGGTATCCTGCCTGAGCAGGGGTTGGACTAGATGACCTCCAAGGTCCCTTCCAACTTTACTACTATTACTATTACTATTACTGCTATCATGCTATCCTTAAACCTTCTCCTCATTAGACTAGACATACTAGTTTTCTCAATTCATCATAGCCTCCAGACGCCTTATCATTTTTTATTGCTCTTCTCTGTACTCTTTCTAGCATCTAAGTATGGTGACCAGAACTAGATGTAGTATTCCAAGTGGGGATTCATTAGTCCAGTATATAGTGGCATTACCACTTCATGTGATCTTGATACGATCCCTCAGCTGATACAGCCTAGGACTGCATTGGCTTTTTTGGCAGCTGCAGCACAAAGCTGTCTCATATGGTGGTCCATCAGGA
Source organism: Crotalus tigris (assembly GCF_016545835.1). Taxonomy (NCBI): domain Eukaryota; kingdom Metazoa; phylum Chordata; class Lepidosauria; order Squamata; family Viperidae; genus Crotalus; species Crotalus tigris. The sequence goes on along the minus strand of NW_024100599.1, from coordinate 2,254,237 downwards.
CATCCAGTCCTTCTCATAATTGCTACATTGAATTTGAAAAATAGAAGCATAATTTCTAACAAATTCACATGTATAGGGAATACCCTGTATATGTGAATTTGTTAGAAATTATGCTTCTACTTTTCTGGAAATGGCAAACAAAAATATTTTATGCTACATGTGATTAGGGATACTCTAAAACTATTTTTATATTAACCATAAAGTCCAGACCATGGTCTAAATGTTCTCAACCTTGGCAACTTCAACTCCCAGAAGGCATGAAATTAAATTCAGTCTGGTGTTCAAGTCGTGTCCTGATTATTGGTTTTTAGTTCTGGCCATCGTTTTTAAGAAGGATCGGGTTGGTAAAGGATATGAAATGAAGTTTTATAAACAACATACAAAATACACACAAAAATCTAATGTTTTTAATATTAGTAAACATTGAAACAGATGTTCAGAAGTGGTAGATTTTCCTACACGGAATTTGCACTGTCTAGACAGAAGCTAGCAGTCATCTTTCAGCGATGCTTCCATATGATAGGAAACAGATAGGTAGTATGCTATGATGTAACAATAATTTTGAGTCTAGTATAATATTGGTTTCAACCATGGGTGAATGGGAAATACTCTGAGATATGTGGACTGTCCCAAGTTTCATAAAAGTAAGGAACAGAATTTTTGATAATATAACTGATTTGCAGCCATTTTTGTTGCCTTTATTAAAATGTTTATTTGTAAAAACTGAAATCTTGAAGTCATTTTAGTATTAAATTGTAACTTACTGATGAAATACAGAAGAAAGGAGAATATACAAGAAAGATGAAGTTCCCAAATCCTTTTTTTTTTTAATTAAAATCAGCAGGAAATTCTGGATGTCATTTCTTGAAAAAATAAGGTCCTGAATTCTTTTTCCTGTCTTCCAAACAAATGTGTGGAGTTTGCTATATCTCATCCTACCCAAGCATCACAGTACTAATAATGATGTTTTAATAGGGTCTAGTACACTTAAGTTTCTTGAAATCTGATATGCAACACTAGCTAATATGAGCAGCATCACCCTTTTTAATAAATCCATTTACTTTAATGAAGAATTCAGTTTTATTTTACTGATAAAGACTAATGGCATTATAGGGGTTGTGTTTATAATTTAAATTGCAACCAGGTTTCTCCTTCTCCTTTACTTATTTTTAGATTGCAATAATACAGTGTATTCACCTTGAGAATTTAGTTAATCAACTAACTAGAGATTTTTGGTTGCTTCTCTTGAGCTGCATAGATTTATATGCTTCCTATAACAGGAGAAGAAAACAATCCGAAGGTTTTTTATCTTTTTAAAAAACTTATTTTTCCTGTCCATTTTGAGATCATAACTTAACTGGGTCTTGGTTAACAAGTTCCTATTGTTGAATGGGAGAGAAAGAATGTGGGAGAAAATTCAAACATAAGCCTTACATCTTTTTTTTTTAATGAAATCAAGGCCCACTGAAGCTTCATAAATGAATGACAATGTTTGGAAAATATAGGAACTCATTTCCTTTGATAGGTTAGAGGCAATTTAACCAATCTGTGTTTATAATTACTGTCTGGTTTATTTAGCGTGAAAGAATCTACTTGTTACCCGTTTATAAATAAACAAGCTAGAATTGCTTGCTTATATCACAGCAGTCCTGTTATGATTTATTTTCTTTTTCTTTTTTTCCCATTACACAAGCCTGCCTGTACTCTTAATGCTTAAATGATGTTTTTGTCCAATTACAACAAATTCTAGTACTCCAATTGGAAAAAAAAATCTTTTGACTATTTTGCAATGTTTGCACCTTGTCTTATATTTATATCACATATATATATATATATATATATATATATATATATATATATATATATATATATATGCTGGAAAATTTGCATAAAAATACGACTCCTGGGCATGTCTATGATACAAATAAAATATGAACACCAGGAGAGTATAAATATAAAAATATACTTTACTAAAAGCTGCCAAGCTTTCGTTTGGAAACTCCAAACATCATCAGGGCTAAGGAGCCAGTAAACAATGATGACTTAAATGGGTTTTGCTGGCATCTGCAGCTGGCTCATGGACCGCGTCACCGGTCCCGGCCGGTTAATTAGTGTTCCAGATGTTTCTTTATTACTCTCCTTACGCTTCCTTCTATGGTTCTTCCGGAACCATAGATAGTGGAAGGAACGATCCAGAAGAACCATAGAAGGAAGCGTAAGGAGAGTAATAAAGAAACATCTGGAACACTAATTAACCGGCCGGGACCGGTGACGCTTGGCAGCTTTTAGTAAAGTATATTTTTATATTTATACCCTCCTGGTGTTCGTATTTTATTTGTATCATATATATATATACACGTCCAGGAAGGCTAGGTGACCTTGTTTTTCTTCCTCCACTGTAAACTGGATGTCGGAGCAGATCGAGTTAAGTACTCTCATAAAGGTAGCTACATGTTGTTTTTTAACAACCGCAAACATGTCATCCACGTACCGAACCCAAAATTTGGGTTGGTATAAGGCCATAGCCCTGTGTTCTAGCTGTTGGAGTACTATTTCCGCTATAGTGCTAGAAATGGGGGAGCCCATAGGTGTCCCTTTAACTTGTTCGAAGATGGTGCCCTGGAAGGTGAAATAGGTAGCTACCTTTATGAGAGTACTTAACTCGATCTGCTCCGACATCCAGTTTACAGTGGGGGAAGAAAAACAAGGTCACCTAGCCTTCCTGGACGTGTCAATATACCGTCAGTTGGATGGGACGTTACTTACAGGGGTGTTTCGTAAACCCACCCACACGGACAGAATACTCCACTATAGGAGCAACCACCCTGTATCTCATAAAGCTAGCTGCATTAAAGCATTGTTTAAGCGCGTGGACTCCCACTGCAGCACTGAGGAGTTTAAGAAGAAAGAAAGGCAATACCTTTTCTGGATTTGCCAACGTAATGGGTATCCTTTGAGGTTTATCAGACAGTACGGTCTTACACCCCAGTCCCGGAACAACCAAAAGAGAGAGGAACCATCATTACAAAGAATGCGTGTTTCTTTGCCATATATTAATAACGTCTCGGAGGCAACAGCCAGACTGCTGGCCCCCCATGGAATAGAAGTGGCCCACAGACCCAATCAGACATTATGGTCCAAAGTCGTTCGCCCCAAGGACCCACTCCCTGCCATGGATAGATCAGCAGTAATCTATAAAATCAATTGCAAGAACTGCGATGGCAACTATGTGGGTGAAACAGCTAAGCGTTTAAGATCTCGCTTGCATGAACATCAGTTAGCTATAAGAAGGGGCGAGCAGCATTCTCAATTGTGGATGCATATGGCACAACATGGCCACCAGTTTGACTTTGTGAATGTTTGCATTATGTCTGAGGATGCCACTAAGGGAGGCTGGCTATTGAAAGAGGCGTGGTATTCCAACAAAGATGCGGTTAATCGTCACATTGACTTACATCCAGCTCAACAAGCATTGAGGAAATGGGATTTTAAACACCATGCCAATTATTATAAGCGGCCTGAACAATGCTTGCACAGCTGTAAACGTGACGGGATACCTGGCCTCCATCCTGAACAGATAGATGGAACTTTGGCCAACCCTCTACACTCCAGGGACACCCCCGTTTCGCCCGATCAACACCAATACCACTCTAATGAACGTCTGAGGAGGCTACCACTGTCAAACACACGTAATCATCCACCGATGGAAGACCTCCCCCTCCCCCAATCTCATCATGATAGACCCCCACCCCCAGAACTTAACAACAACTGTGGAGAGTGTGGAAGATCCAGCATGAGGAGCCTGCAGCCTGATGCTGTGGGTAGAGGGGAGAAGAAGAACGAAAGCATGGCTCGATTGCCTAGGCATACGGTGAAAGGGAGAGACACGGAATTCTGCCTGGATTCCCTGCAGACAAGGAATACCCCCACCAACAATACAGCCCCCTCCCGGGACAAACACTTTGAAGTCCCCCCAAAGACGAGCACAGAAGAGGGGAGTGAGAACGCGGGGAATCAGAATGCAGAGATCTGGAGACCTGGTGTCCGCCTGAATACCGTTCCTATCAGCAATGGGGAAGAGCGTGCGATAGGAGGAGGGATGAATTGAGAGACGGGGTAAGCACCCGATCACGCAGCAAACAAATGGAACGGTGGAGAACTGTCGACACGAAGATTGCCAGGACAGAGGAGGAGGGCATAGACCCCCAAATATGTAACACCCGTATGAAAGTTACTCATGACAGTGGAAGAGTGAGAAGAAAGGGTGTGGAGCAGGGATTGGGAAAAGCATGTGTGTGGGGGAGCGTCAGTGAGCCCAGGGAAGCTTGTAACACTGATAGAGGAGAAACAGATGCCCCCAGGGTGGAGAATGAAAACAAAAAGGGGAGGAGGGTCAGTGCTATGGAAGGAAATAAGGATAAAGGGGTGGTGGAGGAGATGAATACCAGTAATGAGATAGTGGAAGGAATGATCCGGAAGAACCATAGAAGGAAGCGCAAGGAGAGTAATAAAGAAACATCTGGAACACTAATTAACCGGCCGGGACCGGTGACGCGGTCCATGAGCCGGGTGCAGATGCCGGCAAAACCCATTTAAGTCATCATTGTTTACTGGCTCCTTAGCCCTGATGATGTTTGGAGTTTCCAAACGAAAGCTTGGCAGCTTTTAGTAAAGTATATTTTTATATTTATACTCTCCTGGTGTTCGTATTTTATTTGTACCATATATATATATATATATATATATGAAGAACATAAGAACTCAGTCAAAAAAGAGGAACCAACATCTTCCCTGGTCCAACACCTTAAAGCCACAGGACACGAAATTGACTTTAAAAATACCAGAACCATTGCCAAAAGTGAACATTTTAATAACAGAATAATCAGAGAAGCCATCGAGATAGAAAAACGCCCACACAGCATGAACAAGCGAGATGATACCTCCCGCCTACCAGCCATTTGGAAACCTGCCCTTATTGACAAACGACTCCCTAACCCCAAAATCTTAAAACCCCTCTGCAACTCAGACTAACCTGAGCACAACCAAACAGAACACTCCCCCAGCCAATCAGAGCACAGCCAAGCCCCTAACCATTCAGAACACACCTCCACCCAATCAGAACACAGCCAAGCTCCCATCCAAATCAGTTCATACCTCCCTGGCAGTTAAAAGGAAGAAACAGCTAAAACCACACATTGCTGCTCAAAGCAAGAAGCTAAAACACCAGCCTGAAGATGACGAATGTGACTTCGTCGAAACGTTGCCAAGACACTTCCAATTTTACGCGGGAGAAAACCGAACAACCAAAGACCTATATATATATATATATATATCACACATATTATATACACACACACACACACACACACATACACACACACACACACACACACACACACACACACACACACACACACACTTCGGTCTTTTTAAAAGCCCAACACTTTTTGTTAGTTAAAAATAGTTTTGTGCAGGAGGGGATAATATCTATTGTCTATCTTCTGGTACTTGGTAAGTCACCAAAAATATTATTTTTCTTAACCCAAACCTCATGGCAAAGTTGCTATTGCTAATTCATTGGAAACTTAGATCAAATTAAGAGACTTTACAGGGCCTTGCTGCTACAAATAGTGTCCTTTTAATAAATTATAAACAAGTCTTTAGACCACCTAAACAGGCCTCAGTGAGCTACCACAAACAGCTGATCTTAATTTGAAGACAAGGGAAGCTTCTCACTTTCTAAAACATAGTCATATTTATGAGTTTGAAGTCGTGCTACAGATCTTGTTTTCTCTTGCAAATGGAAGATAAATCATGTAATTTTGCTGATGAACAAATGAATGTCAGAAGGATCCAATCTTATATACAGTGTTAAATATGTGGTGCTGCATTGAATCTAAAGGTTTTACAGAAGAAAAAGAGGCTCATTTATTCAGGCTCATTTATAAGCCAGAGAATATAGAGGGATAGAGCATCAATTTGTGTATATGCATCTGTTGGTGTCACAGTAACATAAAAATGAGGTCACATCATCATTATGTACAAGCGATGCAATTGTGTCCTTTGCTTCAGTTGCATTATGTCATAACACAAATGATGGATGCCCATAAGTCTGTACATGTTTCTTACTACCATAAATGTACAACTGAATAAACTGTGGGAACCTTCCCCACACAGCTAGCTCAGTGCCACATATTTGTAATAGGGAGAAGTATTTGCTGAATGGAATTTAATCACATATGGCAGAGATGACCATTATTTTGCTATGGATGTCAGACGTTTTTTCAAATTTTATCACCCATGGGATATGCCAAGAGCCATTTTCAGAGAGAGCGAGAACAAAAAAATGATACTACTTTATATCTTATTACTATTGTATTTATATATAAGATCCATAAGATCAAACATATTGATCCATAGCAGTCAAAAGAAGCCTGAATGGGGCTACACAGTGAGCCAGAGATACATGAAAAGGAATAACATAAGGTTGAAAAAGCAGAAAATACTTTAGATCATCTGTGGTCCTGCCAATTTCTTTCTTTATTCCTGTCAGAATCACCTACAAATTATAGATATGTAACATTCAACACTGAGCAAATAAAATAGGCCACAGAAATATAGCATATATAGAATAAATAACTTAAAATTAAATGACATTCACCCAATATCAACAGCATTTTCTCTCACCAGCATGAAGTCTTCCTTTGTACATGTTGAAGGATATTGTATGCACCATAACATACATGAAATGGATTGTTCTTCTGCACATTCACACAGAACATCTTCTATGGAGAAGCCTATATTCTTTAGTTCTGATATTTATGTACTATCAGAATGCCTTTTCCCACTGTTCCTAGCTGGGGTAACAAAGATGAACTGTAATATGAATTCCACTGTTTGGAGCATTTTGAGTGTCATAAGTTCCCCCCTCATTGAATAAAAAGTTGGAAACTTTTGGTATGGGGAGCTAGTTTGGGTAATGTCTCTTGAGTGTGAGGGATGTAGCATCAACACAAGGGGTATAAGAAGGTAATTAGGTATGGGTAAAGTAAAGGTAAAGGTTTCCCCTATCCAGTCATGTCCAACTCTAGGGGACATTGCTTATCTCCATTTCTTAACTGAGGGAGCCAGAATTGTCTGAAGACACTTCTGTGGTCATATGGCCAGCTTGACTATACACTGGAGCTCATGGAACACTGTTACCTTCCCACCGAAGTAGTACCTATTTATCTACTTGCATTTACATGCTTTTGAACTTCTGGGGGCAAGAATGGGAGCTGACCCCATTGTGTGGAGCTCAGGTCTTGAACCTGGGTTGTCAGCTTTCCAGCTGACAACCTCAGCATCTTTAACAGCTAACCCATCACACCATCTAATTAGGTAAATAAATCAATATAATAAAAAATATTGTGGTTGGGTGAAAAACAATTAAAAATGGGGCCCTGAGGTTCAGACTCTGTCCTTGTGTATTTATGCATCTGGCTCACTATTTTGACTTGCATGAGGGAAGGTAACATGCAATTGTAGTATACAGATAAAAAGAGAATTAATCCAATGAACATCTGCAAAATGCATATCATGAACTGAGAATATCAAGTAGTGAGTAATCCTGAAATCTTTAGGTTTTTAGCTGAGGTATCCAAATTATTGTTATTATTTAATTTATCCTTGTTCCTCCCATCCCTTTGCTATACCAGACAGCTTACACGGGACATAATAAATATGTCTCATAAAGTTCAGAGGAAATAACAGGTATTTCAGAAACCTCACTTTAAAAATATGCATCCAACTTCTTGAAACTATTAAAAAACCAAATAAACAAAAAAGATTAAACTTCAAAGAAATGTCAACAGCTTTTCCTCTCCTATAACAGAGCAGCTTTCTCTGCTTTTGTCTGTAGCCACATCTGGAAGGTGCTTCATAACATTTCTAAACAGAAAGCTGTATTTATTGTCTTTGTGGAAAATAAATAACTGATAAATTTTATGAGAGGTTTTAAAAGGTGAAATTCACTTCCTGGTTTTATATATACTTTTCTAATAAAAACAACAGTGTATTATAAGGGGAAATGTTTTTAAAATGTTTTAAATTATATATAGGGGGAGAGAGACAGAAAGAGAGAAACTGAATTGGAAGAAGATGAGCAAGTTTTAAAATTACAAGAGAAACTATCTATCTATGCATTACTGATGTCACTACTCTGATAGCTGAAAACACAAAGGATCTGCAAGTTTTAATAATAACACTCAAGAAGCACAGTGAAAAAATGGGACAGAAATTAAAATAAAGAAGATCAAACTAACTACAATAAGTAAATAATCGGAAATAGAATTGACAGTGAATATATCAAAGGGGTAGAAAGCTTTGCCTTTCAGGATGAACCATGATCAAGTACTAGAAAGAAAAACCAGTACTTGTGGTAAAGCAGCCATGAAGGCCCTTGGAAAAGAGATTCAAATGCCATAGTGTGTTTACATCCACAAAAGTCAGAATTGTGCAAGACATGGTATTCATATCAGGAGAAGTTGGAGGGACTGGGTATGTGCAGTCTAGAGAGGTGTCTTCAACCTTGGCAACTTTAAGACTTCAGCCAGCTTTGAAGTCCACAAGTCATAAAGTTGCCAAAGTTGAGGGGCCCTACTCTAGAGGACAAAAGAGAAAGTGGGGGACATGATTGAAACCTTTAAATATATTAAGGGTGTGAATAAGGTCTCTTTCTCTTTAATTAAATTCAGCTGTTTAATTTAAACAATTTAAACAATTCAAAAACGAATGGACAACCATTTGTCTGAAATGGAATAGAATTTCCTGCCTGAGCAGGGGTTTAAACTAGAAGACCTCCAAGGTCCCTGACAACTCTGTTATCCTGTTAAGGTTCTAGAAGGCAGTATTTTCAATATTAAGCAAAAATCAAGAACTTGGGGACCTAACCTCAAACTGACAAGAGGGAAGTTCAAAAACATTAGAAAATACTGCTTCAGAGAAAGAGTAGTGGAAGCTTGAGACTGACTTCCAGCTGAGGGTCAATCATCAGTAATTGAGTAATTGGACATGGGATAAACACATGTCCATTATCCAACAATAAACCAACCGACATTTTTTTAAAAAAAAAAAAAACCCTCAATGGGCAGAATAGATGGACTACTAGATCTTTTTGTGCCATCAATTTCTGTGTTTCTTTGTTGCTAATGTTGCTGAATTACCTCCAGGTTTTTATTCAAATTTCTTAAGCTGCTTTGCCTTTAAACTAGGCTCAGAGAATGTAGCTTTTGAAACAGAGAATACTTGCTATTTAGAAGGATTGTTGTCTCATATCACCCTGTGAAGAAAGATGCTGTAAGATACTATGTTGACCAAACTTAATGCAGTAGATTCTTCCCAGTGAAAGAAAAAACAAACCCACAGGATCTTTCTTTGTGTTGCTTTGGTTATAAAAAGGGATTATATCAAATATACATGGCATGGAACTTTTCAAAAGAACATGGATTTGTCAAAAACAGATCATGCCAGACAAATCTTATTGCATTCTTTGACCAGGTGACAAAATTAGTGGACCAAAGGAATGCTGTGGATATAATTTACTTGGACTTCAATAAGGCATTTGATAAAGTAGACCACAACCTACTACTTGATAAGATAGAAAAATGCTGGTTAGACAGCATCACCACCAGATGGATCCATAGCTGGCTGACCAGCCATACTCAGCGTGTGGTCCTCAATGGAACCACATCTACATGGAGGGAAGTGTGTAGTGGGGTGCCCCAGGGCTCTGTTCTGGGCCCAGTGCTCTTCAACATCTTTATCAATAATTTCAATGAGGAGATAGATTGGGAACTCATCAAATTTGAAGACGATACCAAGCTGGCAGGAATAGCCAACACTCCAGAAGATAAGCTTAAGATATAGAAGGATCTTGACAGACGTGAACATTGGGTGCTATCTAACAAAATGAAATTCAATGGTGAAAAAAGTAAGGTTCTACATTTAGGCAAGAAAAAACAAATGCATAGGTATAGTATAGGTAGTACCTTGCTCAATAGTAGTAACTGTGAGAGGGATCTCGGAATCCTTGTTGACAATCACTTAAATATGAGCCAGCAGTGTGCTGCAGCTGCCAAAAAAGCCAACACAGTGCTAGGCTGCATTAACAGAGGGATAGAATCAAGATCACGTGAAGTGTTAATACCACTTTACAATGCCTTGGTAAGGCCACACTTGAAATACTACATCCAGTTTTGGTCACCACAATGTAAAAAGATGTTGAGAGTCTAGAAAGTACAGAGAAGAGCAACAAAGATGATTAGGGGACTGGAGGCTAAAACATATAAGGAACAGTTGCTGGAATTGGGTATGTCTAGTTTAATGAACAGAAGGATGAGGGGGGACATGATAGCAGTGTTCCAATATCTCAGGGGCTGTCACAAAGAAGAGGGAGTCAAGCTATTTTCCAAAGCACCTGAAGGCAGGACAAGAAGCAACGGATGGAAACTAATCAAGGAGAGAAGCAACCTAGAACTAAGAAGAAATTTCCTGACAGTTAGAACAATTAACTAGTGAAACAACCTGACTCCAGAAGCAGTGAATGCTCCAACACGGGAAGTTTTTAAGAAGAGACTGGACAGCCATTTTTCCAAAATGGTATAGGGTTTTCTGCCTGATCAGGGGGTTGGACTAGAAGACCTCCAAGGTCCCTTCCAACTTTATTGTTGTTGTTGCTGTTGTTATTGATCTGCATGGTAAATTTGGAAACAAACCATTGATGAGAGAGTTGTAACTGAGTTGCTCCGAAAATCAAAAGGCATCAACAATAAACAAGAATCAACAAATTTTGTTCCAACCATTTTATAGGAACATATATTGTTTAGGTGCTATCAATAACTAAAAGGTATGCTTGGCACTGGAGTTTGAATTCTGCTTGTGATTATCCTTTGATTAAGCTATGTTTCATTTTATTTACAAACTTTGGTGACGATCCATATATTTTAACTTATGATATTATCTCCAAGAGGCAAACATTTTACTTTTAATTCTGTAGCTGGTTAGCTGCAGTGAGGAAAAGCTCAATTGATATTTTAATAATTATTATCAGTAGTATTGATGTAGTAGCCTTAAAATAAAAACCTGTTAAAGTAAAAGTTTAAAATAAAAATCATTATGAACAATGTTGCTACAAAATTCTTGACATTGAAAAATGAAGTTTAGTTTAGAAAATGAATGGATATTTTTAGATAAATACGTATACATGTGCTATACACACACACTGCCCACATGGAAGCTTGTTATGTTTCATTATGATTTATAAAGCATGTTGCAAAAGAATGCAATTTAATTTGATTTCAGATGTTAAGATTGTTGTTATAGGATGCAATTGTTTTCTCCTACAGAAATAATTTCAAAGAACAAATTTCTCATTCAGTGGAATCAATAGCTTTTACTACTGTTAAGAATGTGCCACTTTTCTAATAATATATTTGTTAAATGGAAGAATGGAATATGCATCTATTATTATACAAAAGTTTTTTGATTATTTTTAAGGTGGTCATTTAAAATAATATCCAGTTATAATTGTGTGTTTTTTAATTATTGGTAGAATATTGGATGGCTGATTGAGATATTGGAAATTTACCGCAAGATGTAGAGAAGTGTCTTCTCTATATTTTCACTTAACGTGAATCTTGAAGAATGATGAAGAATCTGAAGGAATTTTCAAAAACAAAGATGGGTTTGCTTTTTATGACATGATTTTCCATCCTTATCATCTATTTTATCTTAGCTTTATCTCAACAAATAGAAGAAAAAGACTGAACATAGAGTCTTTTCTTTTGTGTAGTCTGCCAGTCAGAAAGAAATATTTTGCATGGTGCCTTATAAACTGTTCTTTAGATATAATATATAAAACAATGGATGAATTTTGCTATTACAATAACAGAATAACAGAGTTGGAAGGGACCTTGGAAGTCTTCTAGTCCAACTCCATGCTCAAGCAGGAGATCCTAGACCAGAGGTCCCCAACCTTTTGGGCACCAGGAACCAGTTCCGCAGAGAAAGGTTTTTCCACGGACCGGAGAGTGCATGGTTTTGTGTGCTGCCTGCATCTTGTGGATTGTGCTTTGCTTGTTTGTGCGGACCAATTGCTGGCATGCCGTGGTCTGGTACCAGTCCATGGACCGGGGGTTGGGGACCCCCGTCCTAGACTATTCCACACAAGTGGCTGTCCAGTCTTTTCTTAAAAGCCTCCAGCGATGGAGGACCCACAACTTCTAAAGACAAGCCATTTCACTGGTTAATTATTTTCAATGTTAGGAAATTTCTCCTTAGTTTTGGGTTGCTTCTCTCCTTGATTAGTTTCTCTCCATTGTTTATTGTCTTGCCTTCTGGTACTTTGGAAAATAGGTTTTCACCCTTTTCTTTGTGGCAAACTTAGGCAATCTTCTTCTCTTTATTTTGTTACATTAATATCTACAACTAATCTTTATTCTTAAGAAGGATTTTACCATTTTATCTTACTTTTGACTTTTCATTAAAGCAGTCTTGGGCTTTAAATAACAGAACATCTGAGTAGCTACAAAAATAGAATGGCATGTGAAGCTTCAGTATAAAATTTAAATCAGCCACGTTATTTCCAATATTGAATCTAAAAACCACAGAAATGCCTGCAGACCAGTCCAGAGTTTTGTTATTTAGCCTTTCAGACAGCCCTACCTTTTTCAAAATGAAGTGAAAGAAAAAGAAAATGGGCTGACAGTAGGCTATGAAACACAGGAACTAAATATCAGGTTTGAAGATTCAAGACAAAGCCTACACAGATACTCCTAAAAGAAAGAGGGATGACTTTGAAAATACTTTTATGTTTCTGCATATAGATAAACCAATAGACGATAGATAAAAAGAGATTTACAGAAATGGAAAACAATTTGCAGCTAATGGTCATTGCATGCTATTGATCCAAGCATAATTTAAAATATTTTAAAAGCTACATTCTTGCTGGCTCCTGTACTGATTTCCATAAAGAGTGCCAATACATGCATAATTGGCACAGCCTTTAGCATATATTTTGGGAAATCTACCAAGTCTTCTGTGGATATATATGTCATCTACAAGCATTTACCAGGAGAAATGACACTATCTCAATATATGTTCTACTGACTGACACCCTAAAAATTGAAAGAAATAATTTCAGTAACACCACCTATGATGATGATGATGATGCTTTAATCTCATGTGTTATGGCTACTATCTTTGATGTGGTTCCTTCTATTTTTTTTTTCCTTTTCATCGGTGATTGCATTTATCTCACTACTTTTTTTTTTGGTCTTCTTTAACTTGAATCTACCATGCTCTATCACCGTCTCTCTGCTTTTTGTTGTTTGTATTTATATGCAGTAAATACTAGCCTTCTGCTTCCATTGTTCCACACATGTTGGCACAAAAGAGTAGGGTATATTACCTTTCTAATGAGCTTGGAGTGACTTCATCCCTACTTGAAATTAAGAATGCTTTTTACTTGAGTCTCTAAAACATGGGTGTCCAACCTTTTGGCTTGCTTGGACCACATTGAGTGAACAGGGATTATGTTGGGCTGCATATAAAATATACACATATTGTTAATGGATATTTATTTATTTATTTATGAGACTTATATACCGCTTTAAGTGTGAGCACTCTCTAAGCGGTGTACAACAGTAAGCAATGTATATATATATATATATATATATATATATATATATATATATATATATATATATATATATAGGTCTTTGGGTTCGGGTTTTCTCCCACGTAAAATTGGAAGTGTCTTGGCGACGTTTCGACAAAGTCCCATTCGTCATCTTCAGGCTGGTGCTTTCAGCTTCGTGCCTCTGCTGCTCGAGGCACGAAGCTGAAAGCACCAGCCTGAAGATGACGAATGGGACTTCGTCGAAACGTCGCCAAGACACTTCCAATTTTACGTGGAGAAAACCGAACCAACTATATATATATATATATATATATATATATCTATATATATATATATATATATATTTACATTGCCCCCAACAATCTGGGTCCTCATTTTACCTACCCCGGAAGGATGGAAGGCTGAGTCAACCTTGAGTCGGTGAAATTTGAACCGCTGACCTGCTGAACACAGTCAGCTAAAGTGGCCTGCAGTACTGCACCCTAACTGCTGCACCACCTCGGCTCTTATAAATATTGCTAAATGACATAATGACATAATCATTTTAAAAGTTTATAATCTTGTGAGGCCGCACTACTAGCTGTCCAAGGCAGCATGCGACCCATGGATTGCAGGTTGGACATATCTGCTCTAAAATATCTAGAGGAAAAATAATACTTTTGTTAATTTGTTACAAGGATCTAGTTTCTAAGAATTTAAAGTTTTACAGATGTATATGTCTATATGTGCATATCCATGCCATCCAGAGTTGCAGGGAAGGAAAAAGTTTTTAAAAAGGAAGAAAGAAGAAAATGAAATATATAAGTGGAAACAATTACTTTCTTGATAATTTCCATTTACAAAATAATGGCTTTGTACCAACTCTCTATATTGGTTCAGTTCTCATTTGAAGCTATTGATGAACTGAAGCCTGGGGTGGGATGGTATTTGTTTTAAGGAATTTTTATCATTAATTTTCTTCTGGATGGCCACATTAGGCATTTCGATTTCTCATACCAGGTTGTATACTTCTGTTTCTTTAAATAAAAACCATAACATTTAGAATATATTTCAAAATAAATAGGAAGCCTTGACATTATTTCAAAAGCTGTGGTTTCCCAGTATACATACCATTGAAAGCAACAGAACCATGAACTGGATCCAGTTTATTCTTATTGATATCTTGTTGGCGAATGTGACTTTAATGAGTCTTAAGATATGACTAGATTAGGCTACATGCAAGACATAAAATATATCAACCAAAGCATCTGTGTTTCTATATCACCTGGAAGTTGCCTATGTACACGAATGAACATTCAGGCCAGAGGATCCCATGAGTATGCTAAGAGTTCATACCACAAACCAATAAAAAATCCACCTAAGCCCACACATTCCATACAAATAGGTACACAGTGTGTTGGATAAGGCTGTAGGTATATCAACAGTTTTCTTGGAACAAAATCAGCTCCTTTTAAACTTCAACTGAACTTTTTTGTGATTTGTATGCAAGCACACCACCAGAAAAAAACAACAAAAAACAAGATTCTGGCTCCAGCAGATGATGGGACATGTCAAGCATTACTGTATACTGAGACTATAACTCTCCAAGGAACTCCTCGGTGTAAAAATCCGTGATATACGATAAAGAGTGTTGACTTTTAGGTCGGACGCATGACCAAACCATTCCCCTTGCCTTTTAGAGCAAAATTATTTGAATGATGTTTCTTGATGAGTTGCTCGAGGTAGCTTATTCCAAATCAGAACTAGTATTCATGTGTTTTCCATCAAGGAAGTCTGTGGTTACCTTTTTTATTCTGCTGGACTGGAAAAACATAGCTAATATGGTGTGATCTGGAGGAAGCTTTGATGCAAGAGCTTTACAAATAAACCTCCAGATGCCATATGGTTTACATCCATCTCTCAATTTATTTCCTATAAATGTATATTGAATATTCCATTGAGCCAACACATGTGAAACTAAAGCTGGAAAAAGAAAGCGAGGTATACAGAAATGCTTTGTGGCAGCATGTGATTATCGTATTTCTTTTCCAATATTGCTACCAGCCTTAAACACACAGTAAATTAGTCAAATGCCAGAGTTCTTCAGAGTCAGAGGGAAAAATAAAGAAACAATATTTTAAACCTTTCAAAAAAACAAATAGTCGGCTTTCTCACGTGTCATGAAGTAACTCTCACAATTGTTTTTTTTTTTTTTTTCCTATAGTGGCTACTTTTTTTCCCAACAGCAAAGCTGCCTTGGATATTCCACTTTAGCCATTAGAAAATTAAGATTCTGGAGAACTCATTTGAGGGAGGATGAATGCTATTAAAACTTCATAGGGGAAAAAAAAACAAATAATAGAATGGGAGAGGCTCCTAGGTATATTTTTCACTTGATTGACGAATAGCTTATATTATCATTTCTTGCCTTTCTTCAGTTTCACTTCTCTTTCCAACTGAACTATAAACATATCAGCAGGGTTTAGTCAATGGTCCTTTCTTCTGAGAAGCTCGCTTTTCCAAATATATCTTACTTCACCAGTAGGCCTTCTGAAGGCCCATTGAAAGACCCAGCTCCATATTAAGTCTTTGTGTGCTTTCCTCCTTTGTGGCTGCTGCTTTATTCATTTCATGCTTCATGCCAAGCTGGTGCTGCATGCATGGAAGATGAAAGAAACACAATATTATAAAGGTGGGGGGATGATAACAACATATTGCCATACCAGGAGAAAGCTTTAGACATTCAATCTTTTTATGTAGGTTTTTTTTATGATGCCTCTCCATCAACCTACACCTAAGGATTCCATGTGCAATTCTGACCTATGCGCCGCTAATCATATTCCAGAAAACTTTCTTGGAAATTATTATTCCCTCTGCTCATAACATAATATGTGTTCAAATTGACTTCACTAAGTCTTTTCTAGCTGTACCACCCAGTCCATGATCTGCTATTCTTACTTCAGTATCAGTTTTGCACTGGAATGGTAAACCACCAATGAGGGTTACTGGATAATTGGCTGGCGCCATTCAGTTCCCAACTGAATTAAAGTAGGTAGCATGCAAAGAGTTGCCAGAACTGAAAAATAGATGTAGTAGCTGTGAGAGAAGGAAGGAAATATTTTATTGATATTTCAGGTATAAATTGTTTGTTTCTTGGCATAAAATACCCTCTTTTTCTGATGCACAAGATAGCTTGATTCTTAAATAGATCTCTCCTTAATATAATATATAGATTTAAAAAATACATCGATGAACAAAGAGCACATTCCTGAGATGTTTTGGAAGAATAATCTTTCTCTTTCCATGAAGATTTCTAATGGAACTTAATTTACCTCAAAACAATATTAATAGATTCAAGATCAGCATAAGCCAACATGATTATATCTGACATCTAGCAAAACAAAGGTCAATTTTTTTTCCCCAGTAATCAAGGCATTCAAAGCAAACAATTTTTTAGCAGATGATCTGTATTATAACCCTTTTCACAGAAGCGAAGTTATCCTTCAATCTTTGGCCCAAAGCCATGAGAGCAAAATGTCATTGTTGGAAAAATAATTTTTTTTATCTTTATCAGTTTGCTTGAAATAAACAAATTTCTGTCTATATACTACTAAAACTCTTGTGCCTTTTGTAACTTTCAATTGGGCAAAACTGCACTGTAGAGAAATAATTTTTGAATTAACATACTTCAAAGGGGCTAACCCCGGTCCATAGACCAGTACCGGACTGCAGCATGCCAGCAACCGGGCCGCACAAACAAGCAAAGCCCCATCTCTGGGATGCTGGCAGCACACAAAACCACACACCCTCTGATCCACGGGAAAACCTCTCTCCACGGAACCGGTCCCTGGTGCCCAAAAGGTTGGGGACCCCTGGGCTTACCTACAGAATGAGTCTAAAATTCAGGGCCCATGACTCCCATGGAATTGAATTTTTGGCCACAGCAGCACTACCATCACACCTTCTTAGTACAATTCCCAGAGCTCTGTAGATAGTGTGGCACAAGGGAAGAAGGCAGAGGCATATCCCTACACTCTTTCTCTCATCCCTTTGGGCCTTGTGCTAATGGCCTGTTGCTTTTTTGTTTCCTGCTCCCCCCAGCAAAGTGAGACAGAGTTCTGGGGTCAGCCGAGGAGGAGGAGGAGAAGGAGGAGGAGGAGGAGGAGGAGGAGGAGGAGGAGGAGGAGGAGGAGGAGATTTACTGTGGCTTCTGATGTTGTGAAGGGAGGGGAAATGGTGCAAGTGTTTATTAATTGTGGAAAGAAGAATAACCCAATGGATCACAGGTTGTCCAATTAACTTTCAGTATGATAGGAAAAAGAGAAGGAAAGCAATATAAAAATGTTGAAACTCTAGAAAGAGTATAGAGAAGAGCAACAAAGATGATCAGAGGACTGGAGGCTAAAACATATAAGGAATGGCTGCTGGAATTGGGTATGTCTAGTTTAATGAAGAGAAGGACGAGGGGGGACATGATAGCAATGTTCCAATATCTCAGGGGCTGCCACAAAGAAGAGGGAGTCAAGCTATTCTCCAAAGCACCTGAAGGCAGGACAAGAAGCAATGGATGGAAATTAACGAAAGAGAGAAGCAACCTAGAACTAAGGAGAAATTTCCTGACAGTTTGAACAATTAATCAGTGGAACAACCTGCTCCCAGAAACGATGAATGCTCCAACACTGGAAGTTTTTAAGAAGAAACTGGACAGCCATTTGTCTGAAATGGTATAGGGTTTCCAGCCTGAGCAGGGGGTTTGACTAGATGACCTCCAAGGTCCCTTCCAACTTTTTGTTGTTGTTGTTGTTTTTATTATTATTATTATTATTATTATTATTATTATTATTATTATTATTATGAAGCATGGACATTCCTAATCAAATGATTATCTTATCATAGATTCTGGTTGCTTTCCAAAGCCTTGAAAAGCTGTTCAGGTTTGAATGATGTCTGAATTATAGGGTTTAGATTTGTTATCTTTTGCCACTAAATATAGTACAATCTGATTTATAAATCATTTCAGGACGAATGGGGATTCTACCATGTACAAGTTACATGCCGTCCTCCAATCTCAGGGTGGGGGAGATGGGGGCAAAGCTATGAACAACAGACTACAAATTGCCATAAAAGAATGGCACAAAATACCTTCATTTTCCAGCAAAGAAGTGTTAAATCTCCAACAGACTTAGGATGCTTTTTTAGTTTTTAAAAAGGAATCTCAAAACGTTTTTAAGGGCCAAAGAGTTTGCCATGTCTTTCAATGACCTTATTATGTCATTCATATATTTTCTGCAATAATTAATAATTCCATCCACCAAAAACACCAAACATTCCTGAAGCTACCAAAAGATTGCCCAGCCCAACCTTAGAATGTTCTGCTTCCATTTTCATAATTCACAAGCTTCCAACATCTGGCCGTACTAGATGAACCATAATGCAAATAGTCTTTAGATGCAATCCAACAAAAGTTGTCTCAGACTGTTTACCATTTTCTTTTGGGTTTTCTCATAGGTCAGAATACTTGGCTGATCCCTTCATTGAAATGGGTGGTATTTGGGGTTTCAGATGTCACATAGGATGCTGAACAAAGAACCTGAAAATACATATATGTAAATTCATCTGCACATCTCTTTCGCTTTACTCCTTTTCTTCTCTCACACATATATTTCTTTTTTTCCTCTTTCTCCTCATAGGCTGGCTACCAATTTCTGGCTCTTTTTATAGTTGTTCAAACCTCTGTCTATGTTAAATTAGTGGCCATCCTGGGCAGTTACTAGGAGTTCAGGATTCCTGCCAAATAATCTCACTTCTATTACCTGCTGCATTTCTCTGATTTATTTGTTTTTTTATGGAGTTCTACCATGTGGCCAAATTTAGCTGTCCTTTTCATTCTTTTCCTGTCTCTGATTAGTATCACTTTGGAAATGAAATGTGAGACAGTGTAGCCTTCAAATAAATCCATAGGAAATAAATCCTACCAGGAAGAATGTGCTTTTTCTCTCTGCATCGTGGTTTTTCTATTTCAGAAATGTGTTCGTTTATAATATCTGTATACTGCCACAGTCTCCAAAGACTCCCAGGCATAACAAGAATAAAAAGCCAGCTGAATGACTTTGGGCCCATCACTATCTCTCAGCCCAA
The DNA here is from genome assembly GCF_016545835.1 of Crotalus tigris. NCBI lineage: Eukaryota > Metazoa > Chordata > Lepidosauria > Squamata > Viperidae > Crotalus > Crotalus tigris. The sequence goes on along the minus strand of NW_024100599.1, from coordinate 2,234,442 downwards.
TTCACTTCACAAACTTGCTATTGTGCTGAAAATAGGAAAGGAATGTTAAGGAATATTAAGTACACCAGTCTGATTTATTTATAAAAACAACAAACGTGACATAAAATAATATTTTAAAAGGTGTACAATTATACATTAAAATGTCCATGTTAAGAATAACAATAATTTAAAAAATATGAAGCAGTGTAAACTACAGATAGCTTAATATCAAATGCTCCCTACAAATGTTCTACCTTAACTATCATCAGAAAGGTTAAAAGAGAATATGTTAGCTTGAGAAAAAGTAGAGAAAGTCTGCTCTACAACGTAAGAACCATTGCTTGGGAAGAGTGCCTTCAAAATTCAGATTCACCTCACCAAATTGGTAACTAACAGTTTTTCCCAAAATCCTTTATTGGATAAGTCTCTTCCAGCTGGAAACGGCAGTATTACAAGTCCCTCATGCCAAGCCACTGAGCGCTGTATTAGTTTAAAACCAGCCATTTGAATTTTACTCAGGAACATATTGGGAGCCAAGACCAGGCCTCCAAAACTAGCATCAGATGTTTCTAGTGCTTCAGTCTTGTCAGCAGCTGGGCTGCTACATTCTATACAACTGTGGCAGAAAATCCTGTAATTTATGAAACTAACAGTGCCTTCCACAGACAAGCTAATAAGATGTTTTCATGAAAGGAATACATCCCAACCTTTGATTCACATATCTAAGAGCTTTTTGCAGTAACTCCAATGTAAAATAGAATAAACTGTATTCTCTATAATAAGACTAGTTTGCACTCTTCTATTCTAAATAGTTCAATATCAGTATCAGCAGTATTAGCTAATACTGATACTGAGTATTAGCAGCTGAACAGTGTGTTTATCAGAGTAGTGCAATTTGATTTCATGTCATGATTGTTACATCTGATCCAGAACACAGGGGCATGCAGTGACTGGTTCCTCTAGGTCAGGGGTGTCAAACTCACAACGTCACGTGACGTGTCATGACATATCACGACTTTTTTGCCATTGCTGGCAATGGAGTGGGCGCGGTTTCGCTATGATGCATCTGGCCCGGGGGCCGGCAGATTGACACCCCTGCTCTAGGTTCACCCATATTACCTGTTGCATGAGCTGCACTGGCTCCCAGTTCCCTTCTGAATGCAATTTAAGATGCTGGTTATTACATTGAAAGGCCCATATGGCACAAGACCAACTTTTTTTGCAGGACCATCTCTCTCTAAGGACATATGCCTGTCCTTTCAGATTGGACAGAGTGGGCACACTCCTTGTTCCTTCCCTTAAAAGTGCCCCCTTATGGGACCTAGCAAATGTGCCTCCTCTTTGGCAGCCCCTGCCCTGTGGAACAACCTTCCCCTTGGAGATGAGCAAGCCCCCACCCTTTTACTTTCCAGAAAGAATTGAAGACCTGACTCTTCCCCCAAACACAGGGTTAGGGTTATGTTGATGGGGGGGCAGGGGCAGAGGTGTTGTTTTAATATCTTTCAATTTTAATATCTCAATTTAATATTTTTATACCACGTAGATGTGATTTTAGCTCTTGCCTATAGACCTCCCAGAGTTTGGTACAAGATGAGCAGATGATAGATAGATAGATAGATAGATAGATAGATAGATAGATAGATAGATAGATAGATAGATAGATAGATAGATAGATAGATCTGTGTACATTTCAGCAAAAAAAAATGTGAATTTGTAGCTTGAACACACATTGAGAAAGCCTTATGCCAATACCAGTTTTCCATTTCTCATTACAGAACATGATGGGGAGGGACATAACTCCTCTCAAACAATGTGCTGATGCAACCTAAATATTCCAAATATTTCAAATCACATCACATACGACAGAATACTAAAAGAGGTGCAGACAAAAATTAAATGCTTCCATTACTACTTAAGCGATGCCCTACCTGGAAACTAACTGGCTACAGCAGTGTTTTCAGTTGTAAAAAGTTTATTATAAAATAAAAGGAACTTTTGGGAAAGTTCTGGATAAGGCAAAGGTTGCAACCATACTTCCCATTGAGGGAATCCGGCAGGAAGCATCAGAAACCTCCCTCCCTTTCCTTTCCTTTCCTTTCCTTTCCTGGCAGACAGGTAAAGAAATTGCGAGGCTGGCTGGGAAAATGTAGATGATTGTGACCACAGGAGCAGCCCAGCAGTAAAGCAGCAGCCAATGGCATTGAAGCAGCCACAGCTTTCCCAGATTTCATTCTCTCAGTTATGGATCCCAGAGTTTGGATCCTTTCTGTAAGTTAGCCCATTTCAAGTACCTCGATTCAAAAACTGTTACCCTACGCATCGTTTTTCCCAGGTAAATGTCATGACAATGAGAGTCTTAATAAAATATAGATAGCTACCAGATATCCAGCTTGAGCCTCATATTGACCTTTTGCTAAAGATGTTGGAAGGGAAAAGGGAGAGGGAAAACAAACCTTAGCAATGTATGTTTCTATGTTTTTCAAGCAGCTGTTCCTATCTTCTTAGGTGCTCTTTCTTTTGTTATTTTTGGATTTTTTTTATCCAGTCTTTATTATTTTTTATGAATAACTCAAGATGGTGAACACATATAATACCCTCTTCCACCTTCTATTTACCCTGCAACAGCAACCCTGTGAGATGAATTGGGCTGGAGAAAGTCACTGGCCCAAAGTGACCTAGTTGGCTTTCATGCCTAAGGCAGGATTAGAACTTAGAGTTTCTTTGTTTCTAGCCTGGTGCCTTCACCACTAAACCGAATTTGGTTTTTATACTCTGCAGGTGTACAGACCAGAATATTCCAAAGGTTTTGTCTGACTCTTCTGTGTATTGATGTTTTTGCTTGTGCGGCTGGCACATAATTAGTTCATTCATGAATTTCTGGGCTGCTTTGTAGTGATAAGTGCCTTGAGGGAGAGGTATCATTTGGAGTCTTCTTTTATTCTAAGAAATAGATAAACTTTTATTACAAAAGCAACTGCATGGTACTTCCTTTTAAAGACCTACATTATAGGTAATTCACTCAATAAGCTATTTTGTTGGACTGGTTTTTAGTTTGTACCCATATGTATCTAGAAGTATATTTACATGTGTGTGTAAATTCTCAGTTTCTGATGTGCATGTCCAAGAGCTCACACTGAGTCGACTGCGTGAATTAAAATAAAAACTGATAGTTGGCATTAAAGAGCATAGTTTTATTAGAATTATTTCTCCAGACACAATTAGCTACATAATCAAACTGCCTAAAAGGCAAGATGAAGGAGACAGCTATCCTGCTCTAGTGACTGAATAGCAAAGCATCTGATTTTGGGATGGGATGGGATGGGATGGAAAGGAAAGGAAAGGAAAGGAAAGGAAAGGAAAGGAAAATTAATTTTCCTATTAGCTATTAATTTTTAAGCATAGTTAGATATTGCAATTTTGTTATTTTACATCAAACATATTTTCATAAAGGCTATGGCTTTAAAATTTCCACTATTTATGGATTAACATATAAAGATAGATAGATAGATAGATAGATAGATAGACAGACAGACAGACAGACAGACAGACAGACAAATATGGATCCTTGTTATTAAGTCCTATGATATACAAAATGAATACTCCTGCAATAAAAAATGAAAATGCATATTGTTTTGTCCTGGACCTGCTGAGGAAACTCAGCAGGCCCAGAAATGTTGCAAATGGTCTTAGGCAACCTAAAAGTTGCCCGGGATCAGACTGGTTGGTGCTCATCTTGTGCGCAGGCGCAAGGTGCGAATAAAGGGGATTTATGATTAGATGTTGGGAAAACTATAAAAGGCCTGCGAGCTTCTTGGGTTATTCAGTGGTAACATGGAACGAATAAAGAAGAACTTGGTTAACAACTTGTGTGTCACTTCAATGCCGCGAACCCCAATACATAAAAGTGGCGACGAAGATGGGATCGCTGCAAAGAAGAAGACAATTCAAAGAACCTAGCCTCTACAAAAAGAGCTGGAAGATGGGAAGTCAGCATCCAGATCTGCACTCACCTGCCAATACGCAAACGTTGGAGGTGGGCTTGGCAAACGGGCCTCTTCCCAGCCTGAGTTGCAGTGAGGCTAAGAGAAGCTAGCAATGTCGAAGATCGGCCGGCTGTCCGAATTCGACGTGTCTCACCCAGAGCGTTGGAATTCTTACGTGGCCCAGGTGGAAAATTACCTGCAAATTAACCAGGTTCGAGAAAACGGTTTGAAGGCAGCAACCCTGCTGTGCGTCTGCGGGCAGGACACTTTTGATGTGGCCGAAAATTTAGTAGCTCCTGCACCGCTTGAGTCTGTAATGTACACAGACTTGAAGAATATGCTGAAGGATCATTTTCATCCAAAGCTATCTGTAATTTCATGGAGGCACGCTTTTGAGCAGAGGGACCAGAAGCCTGGTGAGTCTGCTGTGGAATTCATTGCTGCCTTGAGACAAGCAGCCAGGCCTTGTGAGTTCAAGGACCAGGAAGAACACTTATGAGACGGTTTTGTCTGCGGCCTTAGAAGTAGAGAGCAGCAACAAAAAATATTTGCTAAAGCTGAAGTCACGAAGTTGCAGCTGAAGAGGCAGCAGGCGGCACTATGAAGGCCTTGCGACTCGCCAAAAGCGCTACCGCAGTTCCGTCCGTCCATCAAGAGGTTGCTCAAGAAGTGCAGGACCCAGATCCAGAAGAAGAGGTGGACAGACTTCAGCCTGCAATACAAAGGCCACAAGAGAAGCAAGTCAAGACCTCGGCAGCCCTTCAGTGCCTCAGATGCGGAGGACGCCACAAGCGCTCAGACTGCCGGTTCCGCTCTGCCATTTGTCGGGCATGTGGTAGGCAAGGCCACATTGCCATTGTCTGTTTGGGTTGCTAGCAGGTGCAACCTCGAGAAGAATTGCTTCAGAAAGGTACCAGGGTCCCCAGCCAACACAGGGTGGGTTTCTGCACGTTGCGCAGGAATATTCTGAGGACAGGGACACACAAATCCCTTAAGAAAAAACTTTGCATTGACGTGAAGTTGCAAGGGGTTCCCTTATCGATGGAGTTGGACACAGGGTCCGCTCTATCAATCATTTCACTTGACACCTTCAAAAGGATTTGCAGTAGTAGTGGCCTTCGAGTCAGACTCAGGCCATCGAATTTAATCCTCTCTGACTTCCAGAATTCCAAAGTCAGTGTGAAAGGGGAGGCTATGTTCAAGGAGCAGCATAAGGCTTTTGAGGGCTTCCTAGATGTGGTGATAGTTGGGGGTGAACGCACGAGTCTGATTGGACTTGATTGGTTCAAGGCCCTTGGAATCCAAGTAACTGGGCTTCACAGCTTGCAAACGTTGGGCCTTGCATAAGTTTGCAAGGAGTTTGCTGATGTGTTCAGCTCAGAGCTTGGCTCCTACAAGGGGCCTTCCATTGCATTACGTTTAAACCCAAATATCACGTCCATCAGGATCAAGCCTAGAAGGATGCCTTTTGCCCTCAAAAGCAAGATAGATGCAGAGCTGGGCAAACTGCTTCAGCAGGGCATCTTAGAACCTGTGGACTCTTGTCCATGGGAAACCCCCATAGTAATGCCTTTAAAGGCTAATGGAGAAGTCCGCATATGCACAGACTATAAGTGTACACTGAATAAAGCGTTGCAACAGCATGCATATCCAGTACCTGTGGTGAGCCACATTCTGGCCTCCCTCAAAGGGGGGGTGCCTTTTTGCAAAACTTGATTTGGTACAGGCCTATCAACAGCTACCTGTTGATGAGGCAACTGCAGAGGCTCAAACGATTGTAACACATAGAGGGGTCTTTAAGGTTAAAAGACTGCAGTTTGGGGTTAATGTAGCCCCTGGCATATTTCAAAGTGTCATGGAATGCACACTTCGTGATATTCTGTTCCTACTTTGATGACGTCCGCATTGTTAGGGAGTCATCTCAAAATGTAGCAGAAAGATTAAGGGCTGACTTGCTTCGTTTCTGCCAAGCAGGGCTTAAATTGAAGCAAGACAAATGCAAAATAGGAGTCACTTCCACTGATTTCTTAAGCTTCAGGATTGATGCTCAAGGTATACACCCTGCTGAATCCAAGTTTCAAGAGATTCAGCAGGCCCCAGGTTCCAAGTCCAAAAGTGAGCTGCAAGCTTTCTGGGGCTCTTAAATTTCTATCACGCATTTCTCCCACATAAGGCTGCAGTGGCAGAGCCATTACACAGGCTCTTAGACAAGCAGGCTCCATGGCAGTGGACTAAACTCCATGACAGGAGTTTCAATGAGGTTAAGGTCTTGCTCTCTTCAAATGCTGTTTTAGCGCATTTCAATGAGCAACTGCCTTTGTGCATCGCATGCGATGCATCTCCTTATGGGATAGGAGCAGTACTTAGCCACCTGAAGGCTGATGGGACAGAAGTCCCTGTAGCCTACTATTCAAGGACTCTGTCATCTGCAGAGCAGAATTACGCTCAGATTGACAGAGAGGCCTTAGCCATAGTGGCTGGCATAACGAAGTTCCATAATTTCTTATATGGCCGCCATTTCACAGTCTACACAGACCATAAGCCTCTGCTGGGGTTGTTTACTACTAACAAACAGACACCACACATTATTTCCCCATGTATGCTGAGATGGTCGATTTTCCTATCAGCATATGATTATACACTCATTCACAAACCTGGCAAAGAGATGGGCCATGCAGACGGCCTCAGCATATTACCTCTCAAATAAATAGAGGCAGATCCTGCTCCTGCTATTCACGTTCTCTCCATTCAGGAGTTACCTGAATCTCCCATCAATGCTAGGGACGTGGCTGCAGAAACTGCCACTGATCACACACTCACATGCGTGCTGACATGGGTCTTGTCAGGACGGCCTGTCACGTGTCCAGATGCTGCGTTTCAAAGTTTCTGGCAAAGAAGGCACAAACTGTCTACATTTAAGGGGTGCCTGTTATGGGGTAGTCAAGTAGTTATCCCAGCCTCACTGAGGTCTAGAGTCTTGTCCTCTCTGCATGAGGGACATCTGGGCATCGTGTGCATGAAAGCGCTTGCACGCAGCCATCTTTGGTGACCTGGGCTTGATAAAAATATTGAGGCCCAGGTGCACGGGTGCCAGATGTGCCAACAGTCACAGCCTGAAATGCCTCAGGCCCCTGTACACAGGTGGGAGGAGACACAAACCCCTTGGTCAAGGATACATTTAGATTATGCTGGGCCCTTTCAGGGGCAATTCTTCCTTATCCTGGTGGATAGTCATTTTAAGTGGCTAGAAGTTGTACTTGTCTCCTCCACTACCACTGCTAGGACCATCCAGGTGTTGAGAGGAATCTTCGCCACCCATGGGCTTCCTGATGTCATCGTCTCTGACAACGGCCCCCAATTTACTTCTTTTGAGTTCCAGGCTTTCCTACAGGCCAACTTGATCCGGCACGCAACGTCAGCTCCTTTCCACCCTTCCACCAATGGGCAAGCCGAACGGATGATATGCACCACCAAAGATGCACTCAAAAGAATCATGCATGGTAGCTGGCATCACAGGTTAGCAGACTTTCTTCTTTCACACCGTACCATACCATGCACTGCCACAGGAAAGAGCCAGCTGAAATCCGCTGGGGTCACTGCCTCATCATGAAGTTGGACAGACTGCACCAAGACCGGGTGCCTTCACAGGTGCCATAGCCACAGGCATCTCGGAGACTTCAGGTGGGCGATCCAGTCTGGGCAAGGAACTATAGTCCTGGGTCACTGCTATTGTCTGCAAGATCTCGGGGCTGCTATCATACGAAGTGACCTTGGGAGATTACTGCGTCCTTCGGCATCATATTGACCAAATGCTCTGGCGGTTGTCCCCCCACGTTTCTGCTCCTGGCTCTGCTCTCGGGGGAGAGGGGGACCAGGAACTTACTCACACTTCAGGTCAAAATCCTGAGAATCAGTCTTATAGTGCCTGGGGATTTCCACAGGTTGCTGTTAATGCTCCAGTGGAGGAGCAAGGGCATCCTCAAGGTTCAGCTATTGCTCCGAACAGGGAGTCACCCTGGGGGGGTGGCTTGCGCATCTGCAAGTGCTCCAAACAGGAACTTTCCTGAGAGGGGGTTTGCCATAGAGGTGGCTCCTGACTCTGGCACCTTGGCCAAATACACGGGGGACTGGAACTACTGCAGCACACCTGCAACGCAGGTCACATCCGAGACTGGTCATGGGCTTGAGGGACAATGTTCCCAAGAGCAGTCCATGGTGGAAGGGGAAAACTCCACTCCACCATTGGGCTTGGGAATTTCCTCGTCTCCGAGGGAACCTGGTTGGAGTTCAGAAGATCCAGCCAGTCTGCTGTGAAGGAGGTCACCTGTCATACAAGGGCATCAAAGTCCTGGTCTATCGAACCCACTAGATTGGCCAGTAGGCCAGGCACCATTAAGTAAAAGTCCTGGTCTGCCTAGCCGGGCAGGTGAGCTGACAGACCAGGCACCCTCCCTGACCTTGCGTAGGTCGCAAAGGGCTAAGGCCCTCCCAAGCATCTGGGAGACTATGTGAGGTTTCTGTCATCACAAAGGAACCTTGCTGGTCTATAACTGGATGATGGGGATCTACACTTGGTCTAGCATAAATAGACTAATTATAATTTTGGAGAGCATTTTATTTAAGTTAACCTCATTATTTTATAAAGGTATTCTGCCTATGTGCTGGGCAGAGGAATTCCTCTTTTCCCTGCCAGGAAACAAATGTAATTATGTGTATAGTTGTGTGTTTTATCTAGGGGGGAGGGATGTTGTGTCCTGGGCCTACTGAGGAAACTCAGCAGGCCCAGAAATGTTGCAAATGGTACCAGGCAACCTTAAAAGCTGCCCGCGACCAGACTGGTTGGCACCGGTCTTGCACACAGGCGCAAGACACAAATAAAGGGGATTTATGACTGGATGTTGGGAAAACTATAAAAGGCCTGTGAGCCTGTTGGGTTATTGAATGGTAATGTGGAATGAATAAAGAAGAACTTGGTTAACAACTTGTGTGTCGCTTCAATGCTGCGAACCCCAATACATAAAACATATATTATGTAAAGTTTCATAATGCTGGTGTGAACCTCTAAGAACCATAGTTTTCTTAATATTGACATCTTCAAAGAGAAGCTTGAAAAGAATGATAGAAAAAACATGAAATGGTTGAGGACTAATGTTATTCTTAATTTGGGGTGTGACAACATATGGTGTGTGTGCAGTTGTGTGTACATGGCATTTCCAGTTCACCAAGGTTTTTGTTATCTGTTGTCTTCTATTTGCACATTTGAAAGCTTTGTGTCACAAGGACATGGCTGGCATCTCTGTCCTGCTAATCTTTCCCTAAAGCCAGTGGTGTTCCTGGCCAAAAGGTGAATGTAGTTATCTTGTCCCATTTGTGTTCAGGTCTTTGCTACAGTAGGAAGAAGCTACATACCAAGGCAATGATAAGTCATCAGTGAAAATGTTCACTTAACACACATATTACATATTTCAACAAATATGGGAACAAATCAGTAGCAGCTGATCTTTAGATTTGCAAGTGGCCTATGTTTATGCTCACATTCATTTTTGTTCTGCAAAAAAAGAATCTCACAAATGAGTAAACAAAAAACAGGATAAACAAGATCCATCACTTGACCAAGATCACAAGAAGAATAACATCAACAAACTTCTCAGCAACAAACCCACACTTAAAAAGGAAGCTGAATTAAGAAGCAAAAATCAAATGTTTTCACAGACATTCTTCAATTTCCAGCAGAACATTGAGACATAACTGAACTGCTTGTATTGGAGCAGAAAGTTCAACATACAGGGGACCTCCATAAACAGAACACTCTTGCTTGTTCCCATGAGTTTGTCCAGATGTAAGTTAGCAATCTATCTTTCAACAAATAGGCCTCTATTATTTATGTTGTGTCTTCTTCTGTATCTGTGTACCAGGTGTCCATATAATGGTAGGGTTTCTGTTTGTTTATTGTGCATCCCATAACCTATTCCATAGTTCCCAAAACTAATATTCTTAATAATCCCAGAAATCTGGAATGTAATCTAGTATATACAGTAGACATCAAAAAGTGTCCTAATTAATAGGGCTTTCTTCTGGCTGATTCCAATTACTAACTTTTTCCCCAAATTATCAGCCAACTATTCAGCATTTGAGATAACTTTTTCTCAATAAAACAATAATTCTGTCCTTTTGCAGCAGTTTCATCTAAGATTCCCAGCTGTTATTACACAAGACTTCCTTAATTTTAGTCTTGGTTTTATGGAAGTCCCCTGCAAAGCTCTTATTTTGAACAACTCTTCCAGATATTTTTGTTGTGTTTTACTATTAACATCTGGGTGCATCCCAGTTTCTTTGTTTATCAGTTTAATTTGATTTATATAGCTGCCTATCTCGTAATAGTGCCGCTTTTATTGATTGTAAACTGCCTTTTTAACTTGTAGGCAATATAAACAACAAATAAATGAATAAAACAAGGGCAAGAAAAGTTATGGCAAACGCAAAATGTACAATGGGAAACAGAGAACAGAATATTTTTTTAGAATCCTTGCCTACAATCCATTTGATCTGCCTTAGTCTGAATGTATAACAATACAGGTTCTAAAATTCATTGAAGGCCTAGGAACCCCCATTTTCTCTTTCCTTTGGACTAGAAATCGATTATTGATGAATGGGATGATTAATTTTTGCCATTTGGGCTCTCAGAGATTCCCAAAGTCCAAGTTTACATGACATTGACTGCATAGCATTTCAGGAGGGTATCTCTTTTCTTCTACCTGACAGCTGGGACAGTCTTGGGATGTGGCTACAATCCAGCATAGTGAGCATAAAGCAGCTGCTGTTGGGCAAATACAATCCCTTTGAAAATAGCTAAAATAAAATCTGTTATTTCATATTCAAGTGGTGAGGGGGAGAATATCACATGATCCTTCCAAAAATTAATTAAGATGTTCGTCCTTTAAAAAAAAAAAAGCAATGCCAACTCTTATATAGAAAAAGAGTATCACTTAATCAGCATTGTGCCTGACATTATTGGGGGGGAAATAGTTTCCTATTTTATACTCTCACTCACTGACCTGCTAAGATCCCAGTATATTCTGGTAATTTACCTTTGCTGTACTGTATATTGTTTTATGAGAATTAAAACAGAATGGCAAAGAATTTCTCCACTGCTGTGACCTCTCACAAAGAACTGGATACATATTTAAATAACATTTAAATAAGTAAATAAATAGCTTACCCATTTCTCCATCTGGACAGAAATTATTTCTAATTTATTTATAACCCAAATTGCTCTGGGCAGATTACAAAGTTATTGAATGTATTAAATATTACTAAAAGCACTTTTTTCACCCAGAAAAAAAAATACTGAAAGCAATAAAATGCATTAAATCCATTTGATGAATTGTCCCTATATAGAATTGGAAATGGATGCATAAAAGGTGTTCTGTGGACAGTATTGCCAGATTGCTTGGATAAGAAGCAGGAAGAGCTCCTTTTTTGTGCCTTGCAAACAAAGGGACAATGTTCTTACAGTTTGTTGCAGCCATCATTAACTAGCGAAAAGCAGGGAAAATAGTTGTTTGGTGATGCCATCCTTATCAGCTCTTCATTAACTAGCAAAAAACAGAATAACAAAGTAGCAGAATAACAGAGTTGAAAGGGGACTGGGAGATCTTCTAGTCCAACCCTCTGTTCAAGCAGAAAACCTTATACCCTTTCAGAAATTCTTTTAAATTTTAAATCCTTTCTGTTTGGAAACTGGAATCCAGAAACTGTTTGTCTTGCATGTTTTTATATTTGAAGTTATTGCAAAAAACAACTGGTGTTATTAATTTGAAAGGGAAAAACTACACTACTAGAAAAACACAGCCACCCAAATCCTCCATAGGGTTCAAGTCTCTGCATGAAAAGTATATTCACAAAAACAGGCGATTTGTTAATAGGATCTGTGCAAACATTTTATGTGCATGGCTTCCCAACTGTTTTTTCCTATTGTCTGTCTGGCTTCATCTGTCTAACCACAGGGCCCTTAAGTGATGCAATTCCCAGAGCTAAATGCACATATTGTGTCTGCAGTTTCTCATAATGAGAGAGTTACTGCCATGCACTTTGCCAAGTAAACACACTTTCTTCCTTTTGCCTCTGTAAAAACAAAATATGAAATAAAAGTTCCTATTGTTAAATTACAAATGTAAGGAATATGTCAAGTGTCTCCCGGGAAACTAGGCTTCCTTCATACCACAAAAGTTAAAAAGCAAAATGTGTTTTCTTTCTACCGCTTTGTCAGAATGCAATGCTAAAGTTAGAGGGTCAAGCCCCAGGTCAAATAAACAACTTTACTGTTTTGAATTTTTTAAAGGTTGAAACTCCAGATAAAACAAACGCTATTTGCACACAATATGCCTGGTGATCACATGACATGATTGATGATAAGTCAAAACAATTTTTTGTTTGTTCAGCTTTAAAGTGAATGTGTGGCTCAGATTTTCTGTGGCTTTCAATATTATTAGGCAAACAAAGGTGCACATATGGGATGTGGTAAAGGTAAAACCCTTTTTTCACAAACAACACGATGTTTCCTTTCCATAGCCCTGAGTCATTCAAAAGGAAATTAATGGCAGTAAGACTGAAGGATGACGATTATATTCCGCTAGTGCAATGCATACAAAGAACTGATTTGTGAAAAGCTGCAAAGTAAAGAAAGTAGAGAAAGGGTCCTTTCCCTCACTTCCCGTTATCAACAGTATTTGGCTATTAACCCAAATGCCAGGACCCACATCCTATTAACCCCATCCAAGCATGCAACCCAAAGAGGCAAAAAGTCTCAGCTGCCTAGGCAGGCTTCAGTTAGCACACCATATTATTCTGAAAACCTTTAGGAAGAGGCTAAAGCATTTTTTGTGTTAAGGTCACATATGTAGAACAAAGATTTGGACAGATTTTGCCAAGTATTTCTATGTGGCTTCCTCTTCTGAGGCATTATTATTTTCTCACCACCCCCATGGAGCTTTCTCACTTGCTCGTCTCTTTGAATGTCTCACCAGTACCTGAATGGAGAGATCAAAGCATAGATACGTTCTTTTTTCACTAAGGGAAGTTGGTGGAAAGGCAAAAGGTGTGGAGCAGCAGAACCAGGATTGAAGCCACTAAAAGTGTTCTCCTAAAAGATGCCTGAAATGTTGATCTCTTGACTTCTTCTGCCCTGAAAGAATCAGTGGAGAAGCATAAAGTTCAGTCATGTTCCAGAAAATAAAAGGCCTGCCACATGCCTGAAATCTCGGTGTCCTAGTGGACAATCACTTAAATATGAGCCAGCAGTGTGCTGCAGCTACCAAAAAAGCCAACACAGTGCTGGGCTGCATTAACAGAGGGATAGAATCAAGATCACGTGAAGTGTTAATACCACTTTACAATGTTTTGGTAAGGCCACACTTGGAATACTGCATCCAGTTTTGGTCAACACACTGTAAAAAAGATGTTGAGACTCTAGCAAGAGTACAGAGAAGAGCAACAAAGATGATCAGGGGGCTGGAGGCTAAAACATATAAGGAACGGTTGCTGGAATTGGGAATGTCTAGTCTAATGAAGAGAAGGATGAGGGGGGACCTGATAGTAGTGTTCCAATATCTCAGGGGTTGCCACAAAGAAGGGGGAGTTAAGCTATTCTCCGAAACACCTGAAGGCAGGACAAGAAACAACAGATGGAAACTGACCAAAGAAAGAAAGCAACCTAGACCTAAGGAGAAACTTTCTGACAGTTAGAACAATTAATCTGTGGAACAACCTGTCTTCAGAAGCTGTGAATGCTCCAACACTGGAAGTTTTAAAGAAGAGATTGGACAGCCATTTGTCTGAAATGGTATAGGGTTTCCTGCCTGATCATGAGGTTGAACTAGATGACCTCCAACATCCTTTCCAACTTTATTATTATTATTATTATTAGTAGTAGTAGTAGTAGTAATATTACCTATTTCCACACATACGATCACTCTATATTGAACAGCTAATGTGTAATGACATTGGTGGTAGTAACAGATTTAAATATTTTAATCTCTCAAGGGTTTAGGACCACTGGCTTTGTGGCAAGTCTTTTATATTTTGTAATGATTCTATTATCGCTTGGGGTGAAAGGTACAAGAGAACAAAAAGGATTTAACTGTCTTATGAAAAACAAGGAGGGAGAGAGCTACATATCTCTCAAGAGCATGGCAGCCATTATAGAGAGGTCCCATGAACTTAATATGGAGGATGGACTATAAATAGGATTTTCTAGAGCAATTAGATAGGCAGAATTGAAAGTGGCAAAAGATGATGGTTTGTTATTAACCTATTCACACAACAACACAGCATAAAGATTTTGTACCTGACCCCTAGGAAAACTCCATGCATTTCACTGCATATCCATGCCCAGAAATTTTGAATGTACTAATCATATACAAAATAAAATTCCTTTCAGGCATATGTGCAGGTGTGTGTTGTGTGTGAGGTGGCTGAATAATTAAAGCAGGACTTTCTTGGGCATATTGGCCTGAGATCAATTCAGGTATGTTTGGTATAGGAGGGCAGACAGTGCAAGATTTGTTCCTTTAAACCAAGTTCTAGACAACATATATCTATACAGGACAAATGTTTTCTGTTAGTGTCTTAGAATGCAAGAGGTCAAAATTTCATTTTTCAAAGAGGAAATCTAGTAACATTTGGTATACACTAATAGATTTCAGCTGAAAGCACCAATTGTTTTCAACTTTTGTGTGTATACAGGAAATATCTAACTGATTCACTCGGAAAATACAAATGAGGTAACTTTTTTTCTATAGACTCAGCATTTCCCCAAGAGAAAACTATGTAATTTCCTAACAACACTATCATTTATCCCTAGTCTTCCTTAAGCATATTTTTGGAAGAATTCCTCACATAGTTTCCTCTAATGAAGCTCCTTGTGTTAAACTGAGACATTTGTTATAAACATTAGAGCATATAATTAGATTTTAGTCTGAAACTATATTCTCAACTTATATAGTTCATGATTCTAAATAACAAACTGCTGGAAAAATGATTAATATATTATAATGAAATGAAGGGTTTTCCCTCCTATAAAGCCACCTAATGCAATTTAAATAAAAGAAGATGATGGCTAATTTCCCCTTACTTAGTAAATTATAATTGTATGATTACCTATAGAAACTCTGCACTATGATATATGAAAGAACAAAGTTACTGAAAAGTCAGCATGTAATTAGTTTCTTGCTTTGGCACATAGGTAGAATTACCACAAAGAGGCAAAAAGTATCATTTTATAGAGACCCTTAGGAGATTTATAATGATGGTAGACAAATATATGCATACAATATCAGTTGGTGTGCTAAAATTTAATTTTCATGAGGAAATGTAGTTGAATATGATCACAATACATGGGGATAGTCTTATTTTAATATTGGTGGATATTATTATTAGAGAATCATATCAAAAGATATGTCACCAGGGAGAAAATATCATTTATAAATTGCTAATGAGTAGCAAACAGTGAGTTGCTTGGAGGTATAAGACATCTTTTCACAATAAGCATTTATGATCAAACACAAAAGATCAGGTAGGAAAAGAAAGGATCTATATTACATCCTTTGGTGTACAACAACATTTTCTATAGTTAAATGGCATCATACGATAGAGAAATTGAATTTCACCCTCATTGTAAAGGCAAAAAAGAATCTTTCTCCTTTTCTCTCTGATGTTGGATTTACTCTGAGGTGGCCTCAGCAACCTTGTCTCCCATTAGGATAACCCTCATTAGAGCGTTACCTCTTTAAGGATGCTTTGTTCCCAACAAAAAGTTAGTAAGATAAGTAATGTAATTAGAACTTGGAGATCAGAGCTACACTGCTATGCTAGATGTGGGAAATATGTCAAACCCAAGATAAAATGCTGAACACAAGATTATTAATGCAAGCTGTTGTTTTAGTCATCATGCCACCACCATGACAGATTAAATGCTGTGGTCTTGTATCTTCATCGCTTCCATCAATGTCCTGTCATCAGGACATGGAAACAAATGGGGACCCTACACACAGAAGGTCCCAATTGAATTCACAGCATCTTCATATTGGGACTGAAAAGACACTTTTGTGAAGCTCCATAAAGACATGACAGTAAAAAGTTAGATGGTGTATGAATTCACTTGATATAAACCTGGGATATAGATCCAGAACACCCACAAAATCTGTTTTACAGTTTAGGGACAAATAGCACAACTATGTCACAGAAACAATGTCTGTGACATTGTTTTGCTGTATATAAAATAATATTCTAGACCAGACATGTCAAACACAAGGCCCGGGAGCCAGATGCGGCCCGCAAAGTGGTTTCATGTGGCCCGCGAAGATCATCCTGGAAACAGTGAGGGAACGGCCCCCTCTGCCTCAGCCCTGGCCCAGGCCAGCTGGGATCCAATGTACAATTTTGTGGTGGCCATCTATGCTGAAACGCATTCAGTCTTAGCTCCACAAGGCTGTCTGGAAACAGCGAGGAACCAGGAGAACCTTGAGCAGCAGCCTTGAGGAAATGGGGCTGGGCTTGGTTCCATGGGTGCCCAAGGGCCAGGCTGGGCATTTGACCTCTGCTGCCCAGGGCTCTGGGCAGCCCACACCACCATTCAGCTGCCCCCCTGCATAGCCTGAGAGAACAGTGAGGCTCCTCCAGTCCCACCCCCTTCTGCCAGAGACCCTCAGATCTGTCCCACTCCTGCCCAGGACTCCACAGGCACCCTTGACGTGAACGACGTAGAACTGGCCACGCCTACCCAGTAGGCCACACCCACTCCATCCATGCCTACCCAGTAGGCTGCACCCACCCTGGCCACACCCACCCAGCCCCCTGAGGGCAACCACAATGCTGATGCAGACCTCAATGAAATTGAGTTTGACACCCCTGTTCTAGACTTATGTCATCAATAGCTTTGGCAGCAGTGTATGAAGAAAATATCTTCCTTGGTGTTTTCCTGACTTTGAGCTGCACTGTTTTTAAAGTTTTCTTAAAAACTGGTGAGCGTGCTCTTCATCCACATCATTTGTTCTTAATTCAGGATTCTGACAATTCAAGATCTAAATTGTTGGACACCCTCCTTGGATAAAATAAACATTACTCAATTGCTATACAAGAGGATGATGATGAGAATGGTGATAAAAGGGTCTAAGCTTGTAAATCTGTCTTTATTTCCTTCCCTGTTTCCTGTATGTAGAAGCTTCCCATCCCATTAACACTAATTGTGGACAATAGATATCAGAAGTTAATCCTATATTTCACTTCTTATTGAAAGACAGCATTCAAGTTCTTAACTTTGGCTCCTTGCTGGTGAAAACAGACCAGAAAGACCACAAAAGTTAGTTTCCATACTAAACTAAGAGAACCTGAAGAAATGACTCTGCAGATACTACTTATCTCTGCAGCCTTACATGCACCAGACTTTAGAAACTGCCCTGTGTATTTCATAGAATCACATAGATGGAAGGGGCCTTAGTCCAACCTCCTGCTCAGTACAGGATCCATTATAGCTTCACTGACAGATGATCATTTGGACTTTGAAGATTTCTAGTGAAGAACAATTACCATACCATATAACAGCCTTTTCCAATAAATGACAATTTGTACAATTAATAGGTTTATCCAGTTTGAACCTCTTTCCTTGTAATTTTAATCTGCTAGTTCTGGAGCAATAGAGAATTGCATCCTTGCAGTGGTGGGATTCAAATATGTGAACAACCAGTTCTCTGTGTGGATGCCGCTTCTGGGCTTGGGCAACAAAAAATTACGGTAGCTACCGATTCTGCTGAAGTGGTGCAAACTGGCTGAATCCCACCACTGCATCCTCGGTATTATCTACATGATAAATCTTCTAATAACCTATTTGTTGTTATGTTTTCTTTAGGCTAGACATACTCAGATTCTTGGACTTTGCTTTCCAGAGCTTTTGCCACCTTAACAGCTCTTCACTGAACTCCAGTTTGCCTTTGTCCTTTTGAATACTGTAGTGTTGCCTAAAAGAGAATGCAATATTCCAAATGAGACCAAGGCATGGTAGAGTCTAACCATTGCTTCCTGTAATCTGGATTCTATGCTCATTCATGTGCCTTTTTATCAGATACATCCAGTGGTGGGATTCAGCCAGTTTGCATCACTTCAGCAGAACCGGTAGCTAATTTTTTGTTGCCCAGGCCCAAAATGGACTTCCAGAAGCAGCATCCACACAGAGAACCAGTTGTTCACATATTTGAATCCCATCACTGGATACATCATGCTGCCAGATCATATTTAATGTGTGCACAAAAAGGACAGCCAAATTCTTTTAACGTGTGCTACTTTCAAGCCAGGTCTCCCCCATTCTATACTTGCGCCTTAGATTTTTCCTACCAGATGCATTTCAGGTAGTCCTCGACTTACGATCACAATTGAGCCCAACATTTCTGATGCTAAGTGAAACATTTATTAAGTGAATTTTGCCCCATTTTATGACCTTTCTTTCCACAGTTGTTAAGTGAATCACCGCAGTGATTTAAGTTAGTAACAAGGTTGTTAAGTGAATCTGACTTCCCCATTGATTTTGCTTGTAAGAAGGTTGCAAAAGGTGATTGCATGACTCCAGAACATGCAACTGTCATAAATATGAACCAGTTGCCAAGCACCCGAATTTTGATCACATGACCATGGGGATACTGCAATGGTCGTAAGTGTGAAAAACAATCATAAGTCACTGTTTTAGTGCCATTGCAACTTTGAATGGTCATTCAATGAACTGTTGTCAGACAAGGACTACCTGTACTCTGTATTTCTCCCTGTTAAACTGCATCCTATTCATTTCAGTCTATTGATCAAGCCCTTTGGAATCTCCTCTCTTCCATTTGCCACCAGTCTCAGCACTGTGTCACCTGCAAGCTTTTTAAGTCGCCTCTGAAATCCCACTTCAGATGTGATAAATATGATGAACAGCACACAGCCCAAAGCAAACTCCTATGGAACTCCACTTGGTACTTTCCTCCAAGCTAAATGGAATTCATAAATCAATGAAAATTCTGTGGTTGCAGTCATTTAGACGACTGAGGCTATCCAAGAGTGGTATAAACTGCCTCATGTTTGCTGATTTTGTTAGGGACAACATCTCTTGAAGGCACTGTGAAATCCAGGTATATTTATCTATGACATTTCTATGATCTGCTAAGCTAGTAACTTTGTCAAAGGAAGAGGGATAAGTTAGCCTGGCACAATTCATTTGTAACAAACCCCTGACTCCTGTGAATTATAGCATGCCTGTCCAAGTGCTCACAAACATGCTGCTTGATCATCTGTTTGAGGACTTTGCCAATGCCCATTATAGATTCAAGCTGGCAGTCTATAATTTCCTAGGTCCTTGTTCTTCCCCTTTTTGAAGATAAGGATGACATTTGCTCTCTTCTAGTTGAGTCTCTTCCAGCATTTTGGGACCTCAGTAATCCTCCAGGATTTCTTACAGATTACCAGGAGCCTCTGTGTTCATCTCCACTAGTTTTTTCAAAACCCTAGGATGTAATCCATTTGACCCTGGAGACTTGAATTCATTTCAATTAGCTAAATTCTCTCTTACTTTCTCCTTGAGTCTCTTAATCTGCATTTCCCTTGTTCCTCCAGTGCCCTAAACTATAATCAGCTAGAACTCCATTTCCCTGGCCTATAGCTCTGCAGAAGTATGGGGGTGAAATGCAAACAGGAAAGAAAACAGGAATAATAAGAGTAATAAGAGAATAGAGAATAGTTGTCAGGGAAGGCTTTATCCCTGACAACTTTGTCCCCTGCATTATCACAGCACAGATGCAAACAACAACTGCAGGAACCTCTTATAAAAAACTATGGTCCTCTCTACCCCCATTGGGAGGCATGACAAAGTAGAGGGAGGAAAGGAATAAACAACATTTTGCCTCTCTCACGTTCCTGCTAATGGAGAGAAAGGAGAAACACTGCAAATTAGATCTGGAAGAAAAATAACTTGGAAGGATGAAAAGGATGACAGAAAAGGCAGGAATTCTCTTGTATTTTGATCTGAGCCAAAAGACAATTTGCAACTTTGTAAAGTTTACCACAGTTTTGAGAAATGCCCTGAAATTAATACTTCTGCCCAGTTTAGATGGCTTCTTTGCTTGACATCGCAGGAGTCTGCTAGAGATTGGGTATATTATATTCTCTAATCTATTTGCACACACACCAAGTCCAGTTTGAGAAGAATCCTGTAAAAAGAAAGGAAATTAGGCTTGAGCATACCATCACTGCACAGCAAATTTGAAGTTAGCAACTTAATATTTATATAAGCCTGGATGGATTTCTAACTTTGAAAGAACATTGAGTAAAAAAAAACCATCAAACCCAAAACTCTGACTAGCTTTAAAGCCATTATTCATTATTCTTCTAAGGTCTCCACTTGTGAATTTGTAGTCTGTCCCTCCTTTCCCCCCCCCCCTCTCTCTCTCAATTTTGAACAGAAAAACTGATTTCTTCCTTTCAGAAGAGTGGGAAAAAACCCTCTCTTTACTAAGACATGTGCTTCATAAAGTCTGTGGGGCTGAGTAGCATTCAGAGGACACCCCCAGCCAGTAGCATTTGGACACAGCATGACACAGGGAATCACACACACATGCATACATGCTTACAAAGATCAGAATGGAGCACAATGCCTTTGCCATCACAGTGAGGAAAAATCTTAAACCAAGATTAACCTCGAAGCTCAAATGAGATAAAAACAAATAAAAATTTCTCCACAGGAATAAGCGCTTAATATAAAGGAAAGAATTTCATAACTCATGTAACTTTAATTAAGGGGGAAAATCCTGGCAGGATATAGGCTGTCTTGGAATGACACACTTAAATGTGTATTCAGAGCAGGGGCATAGAAGGCTCTTGTATCTCATCATTAACACCCTCACTGATCCTATAGATGGTCACACCACACAGCTGGTGCTAGATAAATGTTAAACACTACTTGAAGCTGCTGCACTGATGATGTTAAGTTGGCTGGCTACTTCTTAGAAATAATCCTACAATATGACAGTTATTCTTTAGTCTGGAATTCTGACTTTTTTCTTGACTTCTTCCTTTAATTCTGATTTATTTTTTTTACTTGTTCCTTGAACTCATCCTCTGGCTTGCCTTTTGATCTTGATTTGTTCTGCAATCACAGCTTCTGGTTCCTAGCTAATTTCACACTACTGCCCTTTAACTGAAAACTATATTTCCCATGGATCCCATTAGAGGAAAAACTGCTTCTGAGCCTTCAGGTCTTCTGCAGTCACCAGCCAAAACTCCATTTGAAGAGTTGGACCCCGAGGCTATCTATTTTGAGCATTTCAAAACAAATGTTTTTGTAGAGCTGGAAAAAGTGAAGAAAGATCATCAAGAATATGAGGCAATTCCTCAGTGAATAAAGGTTAACACTGAGAAATTAATTTATTATTCATAGAAGGGTATTTATAAAAGAATGCATGCTTAGGAAATGGTAACACAAAGAGCTATTCCTTCCCTCTCTCATAATAATAAAATTTAAAGTTGCCTGATGAAGGTGAATAGTGGGAGAGGATGAAAAAGGAGGAAGTACAAAGTTCAATGATGAAATTCAGTGCTAGAAGCTATAGTGATGCTGCTAATTTAGACGCCTTTAAAAGGGAATTAGAGGAATCTACGGACAGTCTATTGACAGCTATTAGTCAAGGTCTCATCATTACCTTTTCATCAGCATCTACTTGGCCACAATAAGAGACAGATAGACACATTCCTCCAAAGGAGTTAGTTCATTACTTGGGGTCCTCCTAGATTTGGGACTCTGCTTAAACAGAAAAAAGGCCAGGAGGACTTTGTCCATCTCTGACTACTGAGCCAGCTGTAATCTTCCTAGAGCAGAATCTATGGAAACAGTGACTTATGACTGACTGGTTGAACTATGGCAACACACACATTCGAAACAACATTTTTGAGACAACACAGAAACTATATCTGATGCTTCTGAGAATGCATCAGCCAGAGTTCTAATGGGACAACTGGTTGCCATTGCTATAAATAGGCTAATTATTACCCAACTAAGTCATCTAGACCATAGCATCAGGAACCTAATCTAATTGCTCTAGAAAATCCTACTTATAGTAAATCCTCCATATTATGTTCATGGGACTTCTCTATAATGGCTGCCATGCTATTGAGAGATATGTAGCTCTCTCCCTCCTTGTTTTTCATAAGACAGTTAAACTCTTTTTGTTCTCTTGTACCTTTCACCCCAAGCACTCATTTTAATATGTATAACTGTTGCTTTATTTTATTGTTTTCATTTCCTTGCCTTGTTGTATATTGCTCATAGGTTCATTGTGGCTACAGAGGGGAGATAATAGAATCATTACAAAATATAAAAGACTTGCCACAAAGCCAGTGGTCCTAAACCTTTGAGAGATTAAAATGTTGAAATCTGTTACTACCATCTAATGCCATTACACATTAGCTGTTCAATGTAGGGTGATTGTATATGTGGAAATAGGTAATAATAATAATAATAATAATAATAATAATAATAATAATAATACCTGGCAATGGCTAAGAGCAGGAAAATTGAAGAAAGAGACCGAGGGACTAATTCTGGCTGCACATGACCAAGCCTTAAGGACAAATGCATACAAAGTCAAAATTGAGAAGACAGCAACAGACAGTAAGTGCCGCCTATGCAAAGAAGCTGAAGAAACAGTGGACCACCTGGTAAGCTGTTGCAAGAAGATTGCACAGACTGACTACAAGCAGCGGCATGACAAAGTAGCAACAATGGTGCATTGGAAGATCTGCAAAAAATATCATTTGCCTGTAAGCAAAAACTGATGGGATTATAAAATAGAGAAAGTCATAGAAAATGATAAAACTAAACTGCTCTGGGACTTCAGAATTCAAACAGATAAGCACCTGCAACATAACACCCCAGACTTAACAATTGTCGATAAGAAAGACAAAAAAGTCTGGATAGTTGACGTGGCAGTGCCTGGAAACAGCAGAATAGACGAGAATAGAATAGACGAATACAAAGACCTACAAATAGAAATAGAAAGACTATGGCAAAAGCAAACAAGGGTAGTACCAATAGTAATAGGCTCCTTGGGTGCAATCCCAAAACAACTGGAGCACCACTTGAACACCATTGGCATTGACAAATTCGCTATTAGTCAATTGCAAAAGGCGGCCTTACTAGGAACTGCTTCCATCCTGCGACGATACCTGTAATACCATCAAACATCCCCATCTGCCTATCCCAGGTCCTAGGTAAGGACTCGATAGGTAGACAAAATGCCAAATCCAGTCTGAACATCTGGCTGACTGTGCGATGATCCATAATAATAATAATAAAGTTGGAAGGGACCTTGGAGGTCATCTAGTTCAACCCCCTGCTCAGGCAGGAAACCCTATACATTTCAGACAAATGGTTGTCCAGTCTCTTCTTAAAAACTTCCAGTGTTGAAGCATTCACAGCTTCTGGAGGCAGGTTGTTCCACTGGTTAATTGTTCTAACTGTCAGGAAATTTCTCCTTAGTTCTAGGTTACTTTCTCATTGAAAGTAATGTGATCTGTTTCTACATAAAGAATTGTCATGACTGTACCCAAAAGGTTGGATATTTTTCTCAAGAAAGGCACCATTTATCTCAAAGAACAAGCCCTCATCTTTATTCATTTTGGAAGCCTATCAAGACATTGGCTTAGAAGTTTATACAGTTTTCTCTTTTACTTCCTGTTCAGTTTCGCTTAAGAGCAAAATGAGATAGAAATAAATCAGGTTATGTACCATATAGGTCATTAAAAGAATCAGATAGGAATGTAATCTCTATTTCAATATATCCACACAGACACACAGACACACACAGAAACACACAAACACAAATATTCAAAATATTAATATATACCATTAAAGATAAGACATGCAGTTTACATAGCCAGCTTTAAAAATACTGATGAGATTTCCCTTCAAGAAAAGTGGGAAGAGTGGGATAAAATAAACAGACATCTAGCCTGTTTCTATGTCCTTGCCTGACATATCTACTAGGGACACAATCAGAAGTCACATACTCATTGCTGAAGAGCCATAATTTAACTGGGTTTAACTTTAATAGTATTTCTTCTGAGAAAAGAGAGATAAAAAGAGAAAAGGGAGGGGAGGGAATCTCCATCTACAGTGTTGTGCAACCTCCTAAACTTTTATGGAAACAATTACACAATTCCTCTATTTTGCCTCCACATTTGCAAAACAGATCATCTTAAAAATGAAGTCAAATAAAACATTTTCTATTAACGGTGAAAAGTTGCTTTTTTAAAGGTTAGAGAGATCAACAGTATCAGATGCTTCCAGCAGTGTGGCGTTTCCACCCAACACATGCTTTTAATAAAAATAATCAGAGCTGAAGTCCAATCTTTGCCGTTATTATTATTATTTTTCCTTGTCTCAAAGCTGGTGAATGTTAATGGTCTTCATCTTTTGCTGGTTAGATGAGAAAAGTAGGAGGGAGTTACTCAAGGCATCTCATTGTTTTCAGATTCCACAGGCCAAAGTAGACAGCCCTTGGATGGAAAATTGATGGCTGGAATTCTGCTATTTTTCTTTCTGTCATGGCGGCAGGGAGGGGCAGTTTGGATCAATGCTGTGCCATGAAATGGAAGGAAATCTGCTACTTGGCCCTGAGGTGATGGACCCAATCTAAATCATCCCTTCTATCATGAGCCAGAACTGAAAAAACTACAGCTTTAGCTAGTAGCAGCTCCAGTGATGATTTAAATTGTGGCGTTTTCTTCTCTATATTCTCTCACAGTAAACCCAGCCACCAAAGGAAGACAGATCCTTCAAAAGAATATTACTGAATTGAGATACACCCATTTCAGTTCAGTTTCCGTAAAGGACGAGGAATAGCGATTCATGAAATCAGTTCCCATTAAAAATAAGTTTTCATCAGGCCTAAATAGAACTTTTAGGGAGCAAGAGATGTTTGGGAGCAAAAGCTGTAAGCAAAATGTACTTTTTAAAAAGTATGTTTATGGATAGCTTCACTGTGAAGAAATTCTGACAAATTGATTGGTCCAGCCATATTTTTCTCAAATGTTGTTCCTTTGCTACCCTCATTATGAGTGACCAAATGCCTTGTACACTTGCAATAGGATAGATAAATCAACTTGCATTTTTATTTTGTCTTTTTTTAAGATCTGAAGTTGCTCATCATTAATGAACACAGGATCAAGAGAGAAATTATATTCTTAATAGGACCCATAATACAACCTTCTTCAAATTGTTGTTCTCCAGAAATGTTGGACGCACACCTCCCATAAATCTCAACAAAGTTGTGGTTTCAGAAGCAAATATCTTTCTCCATTTCTTAAAACAGTCTGACCAAACATTTATCTGAGCTTATTATACTACTGTTGTGTTTTTAAAATACTCATGCTTTCGTCAAAGAGCAAAATTGGGAACTGTATAGTACAAATCAGCTCTACTCTTAAAGTAGGTTTTCTTAAGTTGTCTACCATATATATTTCTAGCTGTATTTGAGCCACTTATTCACACTGTAGTCTATGCATTAGATGTTTGAATGACACCGCATATGGCAATGTGGATTAAGTTCTAACCAGGCAGTCAACATTTTTATTTGAAATGTTGAAGAAGAAAAAGCTGGTTTATTAGAATACTCTGATCCATAGTTCAAAAAACAAAATAAAACCATAATATGACTACATGCATCTAGCTCATATCTGTGTTGCACAATTCCAATTCTTGCACACTTCAAAAGCAGACCTAGAAATCACTGTAAATTTTTGTGTTTTGTATAAAAAAAAAATACTACTAAGCAAGTAGGGATTCATGCAGAGCCTTAAGAGGTCTGACCACATATTTCTTCTTATATGGCTTTCTCACTCTTGCAAATACTTTTCCAGCAATCTCACATGTGAGTGGTAAAGATCTGGGGAAAATAAACCATAACAGCAATGATGTAGGAAACGATCAGGCTGATCCCAAGAGTGGAGTCAAATGCATCAACAATTTGGAGACATTATGGCCCTATAAAAGACCTAAGTTCCCTTGAAGTCCGCTGACTCTTATCCGGTGCCAATTTGCCTTGGCCATTAGTAGATTTTGTGTGTAGGTAGCAAGGAATACACTCGTAATCAGTGGTGGGATTCAGATATGTGAACAACCGGTTCTCTGTGTGGATGTTGCTTCTAGAAGTCCATTCTGGGCCGGGGCAACAAAAAATTAGCTAGCGATTCTGCTCAACTGGTGCGAACTGGCTGACTCCCACCACTGCTCGTAATGCTTTTGAACTCTACCTCCTGAATTCTTGTGCCTGACAAATAATATCATTGTGTAGTTTTGTTTTGCTTCAAACACACATTTTAATTCCTACTGTTTTACCATTTCCTTCACCCTCATACATCAGGAACAAAAGAAAACTTTTGGAATCATTTTGTTTTTCAGAAGAAGTGAAGAATTCCAGGAGCAGAGTCTCTGACACTATCTGATTCAGATTTTAAAAATGAAAACTGTGTTTTGCTACTTGCCAAGAGTGTTCTTAGCCTTTGGCGAAGCTAAAAAAAAGGTGTAGGAGAACTTTAGCATTTGGAATGTCTCTCTCTTAGAGGGGAATTTAGAAGGAATTTATATTTCAGCATTCAAAAAAAACAAGAAAGCCATCTCCAAAATCTATCAAATTTTCTATTTATGAATTCTAGAGTTTTAGTTAATTGGGAGCCAATATTTTACAGTTAAAAATCCACAGACATAGCTTTCCTTTTTACATAGTTCTTGAAGTACTTTAATGATACAGGAATTAATGAAATGTTTAGGAAGTGAAAAAATCAACTGTCACATTTTTCTGACACCAGAAAGGTAACGCATAAAACTGTGATTACTTTTTTTTTTTGCAGAAGTGTGTAACAATGAGTATTCTCCCCTCTCTCTCTGATAATATTGGTATATGCAAATAATTGCCTTTCTTCTCTTTTTTGATACAATTTCATTATTTGCATAGCTACTCGTGGTCCACCAATAAAGGCAAACGTCATATTAGGATTCATGACAGTTTTCACATTGTATTATCAATATGTGGAAATAATTGTCTGCTCTGAGATTAAATTACATTATTGTGTATCTTTTTTATGCCTAATAAATAATGATGGATGGCTTTTATTTTCATCACCACCTGCAACCATTTAGTCACCCCTTGACTATTCAAGATAAAATAATAAAAGGCGAGTGTTATGTTGCAAGCCAGAGAATGCAGTCAAAATAGTTGCCTGTATTGCATTTTTGTGTGCTTTATTTTGGTTCATATTGTCGTAAAGGACTCAATCATATGCTTTTATGTGAAAGACAGGATGCCAACGGATGGTCATTGTCTGACCTAAATAGGCAAGACGCTTCACACCCCATCTACATACTTTTTTCAGTTCTCATGTGCAAGTAAATTAAATGTGGTTAGAATCCAGAGTAAAAAAGTGCTTTTTGGAGCTTACTCAATGATGAAACTTACTATATGGATCTGAGAAAGTCAGTACCCTATTGAAGACTTTACTAAATACACATACATGGACTGCAAGTCGTACAACCAACTTTCAGCCACTCTGAGAACGAGAAGGTAGGTGTCTGAATTTGATAATAAACAAACAAATAAATAAATGTATTTGCAAATGAGATATCGCTTCTTCAATAGGCATCAGCTACAGGTTTTGTAGAAGTGGGGAGTGGAGGGTCAGTGAAGATGTTTGCACCTTACGCATGGGAAATATAAACACATATTGCTGCCAAATATGTGACATTTAGGATGGAACGAACTATGCATAATGCATTGAACCATCCAGAGTCATATGTTGAGATGGGCAGTTATACAAATCAAATGGATGGATGGTTGGATGGATGGATGGATGGCAGGCAGACTGGATATTGCTATTATTTTTCAGGGTTCCTTTGATATATTATAATGAATATCACACATGTATATCTCATCATAAAGAATAAGATGCTTTATAGGTCTTTCTTATATTTGACTAAACCAGATGTCAAGTCCTGTCAATAATTGATGGATAAAATGGATTGGGAAGAGAACTTGAAGTACGAGGGCAATTCGGAAATAAACCTCCATTTGGTTATCAATGACAGACACTCGCAGATATAGAACTTTTATTATACACATTAGAAAACCTCAGCAGTACATTACTTTTCAACATAATCACCATTCAAATTGAGGCAGTTGTCATAATGTCTTACAAGTTTTGAAATTCCTTAGTAGTAGTTGCTCGGCACCAAATCTGGCTATCGGGTGTGTGTAATCAAAAACATCCAAACGGAACTGTTTCAAAAGTTCTTGGGTGCATCTAGCAGTGTGCGGGTGAGCATTATCGTGAACCAACACCACACCGGAAGTCAGCATGTCCCGACACTTGTTATGGATGGCTTGTCTGAGTTTTCTTAACGTTTCACAGTAGATTTCTGAATTGATGGTCGAACCACGCTCCATGAACTTCACTAGCAGTACTCCTTTGGTATCTTCACATTTGATGGGATTTTCTATGGCACCATTTCCGGTGTGGTGTTGGTTCACGAGTTTGACGTCGAGTTTCTCACCCATGTCCTAGAAAAAACAATATTCAGTCATATGTAGTTTATCTATTTTAGGACTTTTTAGGACTTTTACTTCCTTATCCGTAGTAAATAATAGTAAGAAACAGAAAAACTGAGTCCATTATGATAAGACCTTCAAATGCTGCATTACATTTACATTACATCCAAAAAGGGCATAGCTGTGTGAATTATCTAAAATTTAAATTACATTTAAAATTATTGAACTTCAATTTGGATTCTACAGTCTCCTTTGACAAATTTTAAACTGTAAGTTGGTGTTATTACTATGAGAGAATAAGAATGGTGATGTCATTTACTAATAATAACAAAACAGGTTTATTTTTGCTTTAGACTCAAAAAAAAACCCCAAACTCTCTGATGTTAAGGCATATTAGTTAAATTTTTAACAAGAATTCTCTAATTCTATTATCACTTTTGTAATTTCTGGTGCTTTATCTTAAAGTGGGATAGCCACAGTTCACTAAAAACCTCTGGGTAATTTATTTCTGACTCCAAAACTCTAAAAACAATAGCCTGTCAACTACTATCCTAATGTTGTTACAGCATGTTTGTATGTGAGAAAGATAATCTGGAGAAAATTCTAGTGAGACTTCAATTCAAAATAAATTACAGAATTTTTTTTTAATACTATTCTGTCTTTTGCTGTTTGTTCTACTTGGTAAATCCATGAAAAAAACCACAAATTGCCAAATTTAAAATCTGTTCTTTTCTTTAAACCAGTGATTTTGAATATCTAACAATATTATCCTTAGAAAAAATGAACCATAACATTAAAAGAAGAAATTATAGGATATTCTCATGAGTACATCAAAATAACCTGAAAATCAATGTTAAGCTACAAAATAGCTAGTTCTGCATCATGTGCAATCCATTTTGAGTATCTGTTATATTTAATTTACAAGATGTATTAGCCATGAAAGGAGTTATAGTAGCAAGCAGTCTTGACAATCAATGCAACTTTCAAAGTACTAGTATTATATTAGCAAAGTTGGAGTACCTGTAACTACCTATATTGCCATATTTTGGACAAGTTGACTCTTTTTGAATGTACTTCAAGGGAAGCCTTATGTAAAGCACATTATAAAAGTCCAATCAGACATGAGAGAATGTAAGGAAAGCCTTCTATTCCCAAAAGGGTCACTCAAGATGAAGCTGTGAAAAGATCCTTCTAACAAGCTGCCGTTTGCTTATAGAGTTCAGCAGAACCCCATAAATTATAAACTAGTTCCTTACAGGGGAGGTGTTCCCATCCAGATCTAAAAGTGATATCTGTCTGGAACTGCATGGCTGCAGAACTCAAAGTTTATTGGATGAAGCCTAAATTTATTCCTTTCTATCCAGACTGTAACAGATCCCATCCAGACCTAACACACTTCAGGGCAGAACTTTGATGACATCATCTGTTCAGACCAAGTCAACCTGTGAAGCTTAGTATCATCTGTTTACTGTTGATCCATGACCCCATGCCAACAGATGACCATGTCCAGTAAGTCTATGTCAGGGGTTCCCAATCAGGGGTGCGAGGTGATATTCCAGGGGGTGCAAAAACTTGGGTTTTCAAAATTATAGTGTATATGCATAATTTGTTGCTGTTATTTCGAACTTTTGTAAGGGGTGCGAGAATACATCAGAAGTGTTCTAGGGGTGCAGGATATAGAAAAGGTTGGGAGCCACTGGTCTATGTAATATAGTAGCAGGAAAATATGTTAGCATAATTTTGATCTAATTTTTAAAGAGTTACACTAGGGGTTTTCAAGGTTTTGGCTTTTCTGTGCACTCCTGAGCCTCACAGTACTTAACCATACCAAGGTGTCAATCTCAATAAGTTAAAAACAATTCTACATGTTCAAGGATATTGTGTATACTATGATTCTTATTATTTCCATGCACTGCACATTTAATCTCTTTTCTTCAGTAGCTCCATGTTGGCTTACAGTTTCATGGTATCTTATCATCTTCTGAATTTTTGTGATCTCATGGGAATGGGAGGTCCAAAGACATTTTGGCAATGGCTACAGTTAGAAGTTGAAACTTGGCTTTCAATTGATTCCAGCCACTAAAGGGAGGACATTTTTCAAAAATAATGAAAAATTGCTGTAAGTAAATGTTGACATTCCAGTTATAGAAAACTCTGAAGAAGGTGGGCAGAAATGTTCTTGCAACTACTGTGTTGTTGGCCCATGGGATATACAACACTTTAAAAATACTCTATGCAATAGTTTAAAAGTTTAAATGCTTCTCTTTTATATTGGGGGAGGGGGTTGAAACTGAAGAATAGTGTTGAGTCCGTCGCAAAATGGTAAGACACGAGAAGCAGTTGTAGTTCTCAGGAAACCTTTATTCTTCAGTTCAGCTTACATTGGAATATGGCGGCAAAAGCCCACAACTCGCAGCCTCCTTTTATAGGACTTTCCCGGGTCAATGTGTTACTTTTCGCGCGCCAGCACTTGCGCATGCGCACAAGCACTGGCGACAGCCTGTCTAGTCCCGGGCAGCTTGCACCTGCCCGGGACCGCCTGCAACGCCCCGAGCCCGCTTGCAAGGCTCAGGACATAACAAATAGTATCGCTTTCAAAGAATATTTAGGTGCTGAAAAATTTATTTATAGGTGGCATTTATATAAAGATAATTATGTAGCAGTTTAGGAAAAGAGAGAACACCTGGAATGTAAGTCTTTCATGACATTCACCTGGAATGCATATGGACCATGTGAGAAGGCAACATAAGGTCTTTATGGTCCAGATTAAGAAGAGATTTTAAACGTTATATTAATTAAAAATTAATATATTGAGGTTTTCTCTGATATACACAAACATTTCAACTAAAAGTCTGAAAAGCCCAATAGTTTATTGAAATTTGGAATGGTTGGATAGCCTGATTTAAAAATATATAATTCTGTAGCCAACATATTTAACTGTTTTAAAAGATTTTTCATATGACCTTTTGTATAAAACTTCCAAAGCAGGATTCATTTCAAAATTACATTCTAATGAAAAAGTCAACAGATTGAGACTAAATTAAAGCAGATTTTTGCCACATAATTTACCCTCAAACAGTTATTTAAATACAATAAAGGAGAATATTGTAGCTCAGTATTGAAATGAGAGGTCCTGGGGGGTTCTCTGAGCTTGCTTGTTTTTTTGAAGATATTTCATTACCCAAACTAGGTAATGATCATCAGTGCACTGATGATGTTACCTAGTTTGGATAATGAAATGTCTGTAAGAAAACAAGCATTTTAATACATGTACACATGGCTATTGTAAAGTGGGTACACCACTGTTCTGACTAAAATATCACCCTTGTCCTTGGCTATCTATGATAGTAGTTAGTATTTCCCCCAATTAAATAAAAAAGGAGCTCTTGAAAGCGATACTTAAACCACTTTTCTCTGCCTTATGATTTTGGCAGTACTGGGTTTTTGTTTCTGTTTTGTTTTTTAAGTGGTAGAGGAGCTGGGTTTGAAAGGATCTATAAAGGAGTATCATATCTAGTTTAAAGTCTTCACTTATTTCTGGAATACCAAACAAGGAAGCTTCCTTAATACAGGACATTCTATATGTAGTGGTGTCCACTGGTATTCACTATCTGGCTTCATACTATGAAGAGATCTGTTTCATCTGGAAGTCCTGGAAATTTAATGGGAAGGGGATTGGGTTATTACTATGTATGCAAAAATTCCCTGGTGCAAATGGGAATTTTGAACTAATGGTGTGTGTATAAATAATATTAAGCTAGTGAAAGAAAAGGAGGAGGGGGAGGAAAGGAAAAGAAAGGAAAGGAAAGGAAAGATATCATTTTAAAATCTCACTTCCCTGCTGCATAATAATAATAACAAAAATACCATTAGAAATAGCAGTATTAATATACTTACAACATATTTCTATCTGGCACAGCAAGAACAATATCTGGGAATTCTCTGGCTGCATTTTCCTGCTCCCCATCTGCAGGCAGGAGCCTCCAATGCTGGTGAGAACAAGGAATTAAAAGAATCAAAATGTCCTTACATCCCTCACAAGCCAACAGTAAGGATAAGAGACTGTCGTACAGATCCTAGTACATCCCAAAGAGCTAGAAGAGGAATTTCATGGCAGCTAGTGAAGTGACGTTCCCAATGAAATTCTACCACTGCACTTGTTTTTAATAAAAAGAATACAGAACCAATCCACTTTTTACATTTTTTTAGAGTTTCAAGCCCCCTCTAGCCCAGGATCCTTGTCTGGGAACATCGGGAATCTGAATCAGTCAGAGAAGAACCACAGCCAGCAGTTCCAGAGGGGAGGTGTGTTTAAAACATGCAAGATGGAGTTATGCCATTTGTTTGAAGCCTTGCTTTTTCCTATGTATGGACCATACTGAGGCACATACAAAAGGAGGCTAGGTCTTTGATTACAGAGCTGCAATCTTCCTTCTTTTGTCATCCTCCATAGCTATAGATAGCAAAGAAAGATTAAATCATCTCTTCCTTCTCACTACTCTTCCTTTTGTTATTAATTTTGTGATTTCTGCTGATTTTTTTTTTTTTGTAGTGCTTCCCATTCACAGACTTCTTTCAATGGAAGACCCTAATTTCTCTACTTACTGGTCCTCTCCTGCTCATAAAGAAGTTAGAGCAACAAAGATGAGTCTTTGGTTAACAGGCTTTGCTGAAACAGTGCCCAACAGCTGTTGGCCATTTTAGGCTGTTGAGGCTGTGCTGGTCGTGGCCTTCCGTTTCTGAATGCAGATGTAACAATCTCCTGAAAGACTCCTAAACCTATGTCTGAAATAAACCAAACTGGTAAGTTTGACAAACTGGGACATCAGTTAATGTAGGTAATTTCTGCACCAACAATATGTTACTTGGAAAACTTGAAAGATGAATAAACAACATCTATGTATGGTCACCCAAGCCCATCCCATCATATATTAAAGACAGCAGTTTGATGGTTTATTTACTCATTGCTCAATGATGTTGGGTGAGAGGAGAAATATAGCCAGAAGGATCCCCAGTTTCTGCCCTTAAGATGTCCCCCATTAAAACTGCAAAGCGAATATTCATCCTCAGCCTTATAACTAAAGCAGAAGAAAGCTAAGCTAGCAAAGTTTCCTAGCATACCTTTCTTCCAACTCAAGGGTAGAAAAATGCAGGTCAAGAAAAAGCCATAAGAAAAAAGCTCCTCGATTCCTTACAGTCCAAATGATGTGAAATGATCGTCCCAGTTCTAAACACTATTGTGTTGATTTGCATAAATTCACACCAAGGTAGCTGTTCTTACATAAAGTCCTAATTTACAGTTACATATTAAAAACATGTGTTTGCTATTAGGACATTATTTTAGAACTTTGTGTTACCTTTCTCTCTTTCTCTAGCCACCATAAATATCAGTAGTATGATAAACAAAGTCTTCAGTTTCAGAAGAAAATGAGCCAACATATTCTTTAACATCTATGCAATGTTCAAGCCATTGTCAATATACATGTGGTTGCAGGATTCACCTCATTAAATCAACAGTTAAACAAGTTTAATACACACCATTCTATTGTATTTCTTAGCCAGTTGCCAGCAGTCCATCACTGTTGACTTCTCTCTTGGCATGTGAAATCAAGAATTCATTTGGTATCACAGCAGGTGTTTCAATTTGTGTAAAAGTTCAAGTTAAATGATTCTGAGTGCCAGAAAGTATTATGCTGAATAGAAATGGGGATTGGGAGGAGGGGGCCATACTTGAATTGTGAAGAAAATTTGAGACCTCTACCAGAATAGAAATGCTGTCCAATTAAAACATGATTTTCAAAATTAAAGCAAAACAGATGCTGAAGGCTCAACATTTGGCTGACTTAACCCCTGTCTTCTAAAATCACAAAGCAAGGGATATCTATGTTGTGGGTAGGTCGCCACATGTTGTCAATATTGCAAGAAACATAAGAAGACAATCTTGTTCAAAGCTCATCGGAAGAACAAGTTCTCTTAGATATGTTTTATTCAAGCTGCTATGCTGACAGTTGAAAAAGATTAGTTGCACAAATCTATCTCATTTTCCTTTAGCAATAGAGGTGCATCAGAAAGTTTTGTAAAGAGAAATAAAAGCAGAATCTAGCTTTCTATCTTTGTGTGTGCTCATGGGTTATTTTGTTCTCAGGAGTGCATCTGCTCACACTGAAAATAAAAATTCAAATTCATATTGTTGCTTTGTACATAAAATAACATTTTATCTCCACTACTAAGGGCTGGTGTCTAATGGCAGAAAGAAATTTCTGCCCTATTTTTATTTATTTCAGAAATAGATTCAGAATCTATAAATAATCGTATTCCAAGAAACTGCTAAAATACAATGTCTGTTTATTGTGGGTGTTTAATTCTTTTACATCAGGGTGTCAAACTGTCAGTCCGCAAGCCAGTTGCATCATGCAGAGGCCGCACCCACCCCAACTCTGGCAATGCAAAAAAAGTTGTGATACATCACAACACGTCAAGTGATGCGGAGAGTTTGACACTCGTGTTTTACATCATTCAAAGTTTAACTTCATGAGGTCACAGTTATGAGTAGTAGCTTGGGTTTGTAACTAAACAATATCAACAATTGAAAATCGGCATTTCAATATCTGACTCAACCCAGATGTCCATGTTACGTATTTCTTCTGAGCATGCCCATCTAAAAAAGGTGGGTCCAGAGAATATGTGATTTTTGGTGAACAGATCTTGCAAATTTTAAGTAACATGGCCAACATCCACATTCTGTTTGCTTTATAAACATTCTATTGTGTCAGTAGCCAACCTAAATCTCCCATTAGACAAGAACATACTGTGGCTCTTTTTCCCCGAAGCAAGTGATAGGACTATTTACAGCCAATTGATGTGCTCACCATTGGGTGCTAAGGACAAGGCATGTTCAAATTAAACATGAACTCAGAGTTAACTTTAAAATATATTGTGTTCTGAAAACTGAGAGCTCTGAGCAGCAGAAAGGTATCTGCTTCCCATTATGCTAATGTCCTTTTCTTCCCCTTGTCAACATTCAAGCCTATATCTAAGTGCAGAATTTGGCTCAGAAAACATCCTCTGTTTTTCTGGTGTGGGTTGTGCCCATGCTATTGAAAAGCCAGATTCTGGGTATATTTTTTTAAAAAAAAGTACTACAAAAGTTACTAATTTAATAACACGCTATTCCCATGAAATTGACATTTGTTGTTTTTTCTTTCCATTCCTCACATATCAAGTATAATCTCACTGACTATGTATTAGAAACTGAGCTGCTTGAATCAAGCTCACCGATTCTTATAATCCTTCTATGAATTCTGCAGAATTGGTTGCACATTGCAACATACAATGCAAACAGACCCGCAGCTGGTTCCTTTCAGGCTTTTTAACCTCATCTCAGATTATCTTCCAGTTCAGGGTTCAAGAGAGGTGTGTATCAGCCTGCTCTCCCTTCACTGTTTTGGACTACTTTTTCGTTCTGTATCATGCTGTTGCCATCTTTGTTCAGAGTTTAGGAGAGGTGGTTAGGTTTACTGCACCAATCTAGAATAGAATAGAGTAGAGTAGAGTAGAGTAGAGTAGAGTAGAGTAGAGTAGAGTAGAATAGAACAGAACAGAACAGAACAGAACAGAACAGAACAGAACAGAATAGAATAGAATAGAATAGAATAGAATAGAATAGAATAGAATAGAATAGAATAGAATAGTTGGACATCATACTTTCTTCTGACATTTAGCATGACAGGGAGGGACAAGGGTATTGGAGATAAGGCCTTGGATGAAAGGATGTATGAGTGAGTGATCATTTTTCTAATTTAGGCATTCTGGATGACTCAACGGACACAAACAGTACAATTTATTAGTAAAGCCAAGAATAAGGAAAAAAGTAATGACCTATTCAGGCCCCACAAATTTCAAGAAAAACAAGACAGTAATAATTTAATGTTTTTAGGACACTACTGGCCCACACTTCACACTTCCAAGATTCACTTTTATTTTTTTATTTTTTGGGAACTCAAAAAAGCCATTAGTTAGAACTGGGTACATACAACATTTATTTTGAATGCAATTCAAGACAGCTTTACCTAAAACCAAACTTTGTTGAGTTTAGTATAATACATACTTTACATAGGATTGCTCATACTTTTTTCTACAAATTATTTAAATATGGGCATCCCAAATGTTCTTTATTCAACACTATTATTTAGTGAGAAAAGAGAGGGTTTTTGCTGGAATTGTTAAATAACAAGGAATAAGATGCCTAA
The DNA here is from genome assembly GCF_016545835.1 of Crotalus tigris. Lineage (NCBI taxonomy): Eukaryota > Metazoa > Chordata > Lepidosauria > Squamata > Viperidae > Crotalus > Crotalus tigris. The sequence goes on along the minus strand of NW_024100599.1, from coordinate 2,197,617 downwards.
TGATAGCCTAGGATTCCTTAGATAAGGCAGCATTACCATCTTTTTGAAACAAGGTAAGATTGTACTAGTCAGGTAACTTAACTCCTAAATCATCTTATTTACCTTTAGTGCCCTTGAAAGAAAGCTGGGGAAAGAATTAATGTATTGATAATTCCATCTTTTATTAATCCTGGCAACAGCATTATTTCATTCCATTTTCTATATGCTCCATGTTCATAAGCTTTGGTGGATACCTGGGTACATTTGCATTCTGTTTACCTACAAATGATTTATCATTTGATTAAGAGATGAAAGCCAATTATTTTAGCCTAAAGGTTGAGCCCCAGTTCAAGATGATTAGCTGTTGATAGACTTATAGGATGATTTTAAGTAGGAATCATTCCTAAACATAGCCTTAGGAATGTCTGATGTATAAAAGCTGCTCATGATTCTGAAATACATATTCCAAAAGTTGTTTTGTCAGACAGTTGTTTTGTTGTTTTGTCAGTTGTTTTGTCAGTTGTTTTGCACAAAGTTGGGCAGCCCCATCTATCTTAAGAGTTTCGCTATTGACTGTTGCTTTGAAACCTGGCCCTAGATCACTGTTTAAATTCACTTTGTCCAAGGTATTTTATCTTCATTTGGAGCTTGTCAACATGTACTCTTCTCTTTGATTATCTTTCACATATTTCCACCTCAGTAAGATGATTCTTTTTTAATTGAAGTCCCATGGTATTGCCGTTCTCTCTTTCTGCTACTGACATTATAATAAACAGTTTGTCTATTTTCACCAAATTCACTCAGAATCCCTTTTCCAAAGTAGAAAAAAAGCCAAAAATGCTGCCCTGTAAAATCAAAATGGTGGTATAAACAGAATCCTTATAATGCAGAAATGTTATTTCTGTTGTTAGATATGTTTTGTGTAGAAAAATAACAAATAGCTAGAGAAGCTGATATATGGTTTCACTTGTCTTAGCGGTTAAATGTTAGTTATGTTCAGTCACATTTTAATTTATTATAATACACACTGAGATAATTCAGTGGTATACACAATAAGCTTAATTTAACTATTTACTTGAAAAATATCAGAAAAGTAAAATATTAGAGATATACCCAGGTACTACAGGAACACTAGAATCTGCTTTATAACATCCCAGACAGATTGTATATCACTGTTTCAAGCGTAAGCAAAACCTAGAACCATAAGTAGATTTACAGGTATTTTGCATCAGATTATTGATGCAAAATGACTCCTGATTATTTAATCATAACGATAATGAGAGAAAATATTCCATGTGCCCTAAATTAACAATGCTGAAACAATAAAATACTAGAATAATCCAGAATAGATACTGTATTTTAAAAGCACCAGGAGCTTTTGTTGAATTTTGAAAAAGTTATTTCTTGACTCAGAATTCTTTTGGGTATGTTTACATCTTTTGTACCAAATTCTAATTCTAAAAGCAAAATAGATCCTGTCTGCTTCAGTAATTGAAATCAAAATCATTTTTGATCCATTCTGATTTCTTGTCAATAATGCACCTTAATGATACATGAAGATGCTGGTACATTAAGCCACTTTTTATATTGCTGTAGAATTATTGTAATTGGAGCATCTTTGAAAATAGTTTGAAGTTTTCATTCATTTACAATGTAGGCAGTAGAATTTTGATTGGTGCTGGTGAATCAAACCATGTTCCATTGTCTCAAATATCACTACCTGCAATAGCTATGGGAAAGCATGCTAAGTTTTACCAAAAGGAGATTGTTTGGCCTTATCACTGTTAAACTTTATGCATGTAGCTAAAACTTAACGATATTTTAAGATTTTAAAGTATTAATTTATGAGCTTTGCAACTTCATTGCAGCTTCTATGTGGACTCTAATCTGTAGTTCTAATTTTATCGTACTGCTTATCTGAGTATTAATTTTATTGTTTTGATTTGTACTTCTCTAAATATTTTAATAGTATAAAAATCAAAAATATATGCAAGTTAATTAAGTAATTAATTAGTAATGAGAGCCAGTTCAGTCTAGTGATTAAGGCATCAGACTAGAAACTAGAAGACTGTGATTCTAGTCCTACTTTAGCCACAAAAATCTCGACCTTGGTCCAGTCAATCTCTCTCAACCCACAATGTCAGATTTGAGTGGTAAACCTGTCAGGCAATCCCTGTCGCAACAAATGGATCGCCACTATGTTGGTCCAAAAAAAGCAGATCCTGCACTTGTGGGAAAATGCAAGGAAGGTTTTTTTTAAAAAAAAAAAAACTCCGATAAAGTAGTAAATATATCTCAAGAATCACTCTAAGCATGAATTTGAAATGCAAATCTATCTTCTGAATGAGTCATCCACCAAATATTTACATCAATGGCATACTCTTACTCAGTTGTAAGAAACTGCTAATATATTGTTCAAGTATACCATTAAGTTGTCCCGCTGCAACAAACTTAAATACAATTATGAAAAATAAGTAGTCAACATTTCAATACTGCGGAGCAGAAATTTTAAGAGAGCACAGTTTTTCCAGTTTAAAAGTTAATAATTCTGTAGACATATAAAAGGAAGCAAAGTTCAGCCTTTTTAATAATTATCTATAATCATAGCAAAGGCATATAAAAATAATAACTTAACAAAAGGACACAATATTTGCTCACTTATTAATCTCTTCTATTTAAATTACTTATGTATTATTACTTTTAATATTCTTTCCATGGTGGAATGTATGTGAGAGTTGGAGATAAAATGAGACAGATGTAGTGACCATGGTTACTATGGGAGCTGTTTCCTTAGCAATGGCAAAGCAAGTCGTCAAAGCAATCAAACATTTCTTCCCTTTCTTATTGTATTTGTTTTTACTAGTTTGCATAGGCTGAGCAGCAGAGTCAGCTATTCAGAAAAGATTTACTTCAAAGTAGGCGAGAAAAAACAGATGGGCAATGCCACCTGGACATGGACTTCAACAACTTTTGAATGATAACCAATAATCAGTTTCTTTTCATGGTAGAATTTTGTCAACAGTAACAGCATTGTTGCACCTTACTATTCATGCCATTTTCCAAACTTTCTGAAAACCACCCAATTTAATTTAATCTTATTTTGTGTGTTTTGTGTCTTCTGCTTTGGATGGCCCTTCTAGCATAAAACATAAGAAGAAAGGTTGCATAATTTGGATATGACTAGTGTATACTAGAATGAAGCCACCTGGAATTAAGGGGAAACTTCCTAACAGTGAGAACAGTTAACCAGTGGAATAGCTTGCTTCAGAAGTTGTAGGTCTTCATCACTGGAGATCTTTAAGAAGAAACTGGACAGCCACCTGTCTGAAATGGTATGGGGTCTCCTACTTGAGCAGGGAGTTGTTCTAGAAGACCTCTAGTGTCCCTTCCAGCTGTCCCTTCTGAATTTAATTAGCCAGATTTGAAAACAGTGGCCTCTCACCAACCTAGCAATTGCATCTATTTTTGTTTCTTTAAAAGTATCCCAAAGGTACTTTTTCAAAAGACAACAGCATTTTCTTTGTTTTTCCTTGAAGACACTTCGCTTCTCCTCCAAGAAGCTTCTTCAGTTCTGACCTAGATGACTAAAAATCTCCATAGACATTTATTTGAAGTACTTTTATCCCATTCTCCAGCCCAAAAGGCTATCAGAGCAGCTAGAAGGCAGCTAATGAAATAGGCCAGGCCATGTTTACAGGCTTACTGTCTAAAAGATATGCAAAGAGGCAGAAAGATATGGGGAATGAAGATGGGATAGAAGTTCCAGTATCATTTCTAAAAGTTCTCTTGATTGCTAGCAGGAATGGAGATGTTTCTGAGAAAGGAGGAGTCTATTGCAACTGCTTTTTCAGAAATGCTGATGAAATGACCTGCTTCTGATTTCTTTCTGGTTCTGAGTTGTGTGTTGAACACTGGATGGGTGAGGTTAGAAAGGGGTAATTTTGGAAATTGCTAATATTGTCAACAGAAGTTAAATTATATCTAGTTTTCCAAAATACCCTGTATCGGTGGCCTTGTCGTTAATAGTTCAAACAAAATAATAAAAGATAGCATCTGGAAACCAAGCTGATTTTTAACTGACCTTGCCCCACTTGTGTATTATGTCTGACAAAAATGAATTAAAACTGTCCATTTTATCTATTACATATGGATGGAATATTACATTATTTCCACATATAAGCAAAAATCATTATAACAAGTAAAATACAGTATACAGATGTGGTGTTCTGCATGTCCATGCAGATATTGTATGGGCATGCAATAATTCAGCTTGTCTTGGGCAGAATTGTCTCCATTCACTGCTATCTCCATATTAACCTCATTCCATCAGTTCTCAGAGATGGATAGAAAATATTGTTCTCCATTTCATTTCTCTGATATCATGCCAGAAGATAAATGCAAAGATCATGGAAATCTTGCTAGAAAAAGAATCAGGATTTCTTCAATGGTGGTAAAGTTACAACCTAAATATCAGCTATGCCCTCAGTTAGATGTTGTCATATCATATCAGAGATCTATGTTAGAATTCAATATGAATGACAGATTGTATTGAACATTATTAGGATCAAAAATAGTCTCCTTAAAAACTATAAATGCCTATCAATGGGCCTTTTTTGTGAGCAGAAACTTATTTTAAAGCCTTTATTTATATTTGTATACACAACAAATCTTAGGCAAGCTATCCCAATATATAAAATATATTTTACTGAAAGAAATTTTATTAATAGAGGTAAAAATTACTAAAAACAATCTTAAGAAAAATATTGAGAATGTCAAAATTCTGAAGAGGTTCCCATTCTAGTGAATTATTTTTAAAAATCTATTTTAGGAGAGATTGGTATCACTAGACTCTGCAGGTGTTACGAAACAGCAGCAAATTATCAGTTACTTGTTACTGTTTTATTTTTACCAGGAATGGAGAGAATTTCTGACTCCCAGGCTGCCTGACTTTGAACATGATGGATCTTGAATGAAGTGAATGAATTCTGGTAAGGTAAGTTCCATTTCTTGCTTTGTTTTGTTTTGAGCAGCTACCTATGTAAGGCTGATTTCAGTATACATGGAATGTTGCCTAACATTTATGAACTGTAGGTACTCTTATGTTCTTTAGAAGGACTCCAGAATCTAATTTTAATCCAGTTAATATTTTCTCAATTCCAGAATTTATCAACAAGTCTTTCATAATAGCAGTTTATTGGCTCCTTGTTCCCCGAGTCAAGACATCACACTGTATATGAAAAGCATTCGAGTAAATAAATATTTTTATTTATTTGTTTGTTACATCTTAGACAATGCTGAAAAATAGCTTCATGTCCAAAGTGTCTTAAGTGTCAAATAAAAGGATCATTTCCCTGATTTGAAGCATAATATAGAAAAAACATACTTCTATTATTACTCATGGGATGAAGCCATTTGCTATTATTCACTATAGAATACAGTAATTTCAACTATAATATTATTCATCTGATCATGTGAAGACATTCAAATAAGCTTGAGTTTAGACTTATATGTCAATGAAAAAGCAGTGATGAGCTTTCAGGTTGAATGGCTGTTCTTTTGTTCTGATGGTTTGCCATAATCTGGGGCTGCCATCTACAGAGACAGACCAAGCTGCTTTATAATGTCCCACTGGGCAGCTCATAGGCAACTAAACTGGACTGATTAGGCTCTTATATTTGAACCTGGCAGGCTGATCTCTAATTGGCCGATGTTGTTGAAGTCCAAGAAAGCTGATTCCTGATTGGTTCCTCATCCATTTGGTACCAGTTCTGCTTTTGGTGCTGCTATAGCTTGGCTCAAAGAAGACCAAACAGAAATGGTAATCCTGTAGATGCCATCCATAACTGCTATCAATATGTCAGAAAAAAGACTACTAATTCATGGCCATTCGGCTGGAAAGTTTATCACTGCTTCATTGATACCAGCCATGACAGCCTGTATCAACATTCCACATGGTAACCTTGCAAATATATTCTATAGAAAAGAGTATTACAGAAATGTGGGGGTTGTGTAGAATAATCCCTTGGTCTTGAAGACCTGAGAAAGGCAACTATTTGACCCAAAGAAAGATAATTGCAATAGAAAAGAGTACTTGCATTCACCAAATCTCTTAATTATCAAGAACAACACAAAGGCTATGAACATTTTCTTTAGTTCTTGTGTAGCTCAGGTTACCTCAAATGACAGAACTAAAAGAAATCAAATTGCATATATGTACATTTGCTGCAGTTTTTCCTCATTTGAAGTTCAATGCCATATGATAGATAATAGAATAACAGAGTTGGAAGGGACCTTGGAGGTCCTAATCCAACCCCCTGCTCAAGCAGGAAACCCTATACCATTTCAGACAAATGGCTGTCTAGTCTCTTCTTAAAAACCTCCAGTGTTGGAGCATTCACAACTTCTGGAGGAAGGTTGTTCCACTGATTAATTATTCTAACTGTCAGGGAGTTTCTCCTTAGTTCTAGGTTGCTTCTCTCTTTGATTAGTTTCCATCCATTGCTCCTGCCTTCAGGTGTTTTGGAGAACAGGTTGACTCCTTTGGAGCAACTCCTGAGATAATGGAACACTGCTATCAGGTCACCCCTAGTCCCCTAGTCACCCCTAGATTTCTAGTCACCCCTAGATTTCTGTGTGCACAAAATCCAATGCCCAGTTTACTTCTTCAACTGTCTGGTGAACAACATTCCACACCATCCATCTTATGAACCATAACTCTAGCAGTTCAGAGAAACAGTAATAAATAAAAATAGAAAACAGCATTATGGGGGGGGGAGAACAGGTTCTAGCACCTAAACCAACATTCCTCAATAGAAAAAAACCTCAAGCCTTGAGCTCGAGCTTTACTCTATCCCAGATGCCTGGAGAGAAAGCCATGTTTTGAATGCATTCCTGAAGACCAAATGGATGAGAGCCTACTGGGAGGGTATTTCTACTCCTGTATAGTCTTTATTTTTATTATTCAAAGTTACTGAGAAGATTCCCTAGAGCATAGTTTAGCCATTTCTAAATGTTTCAGTGTATTTATTTGATACTGTTATTCAAGGTCAAAATTCATAACAAAGGAAAACTGATAAACATGTTTATTGGTTTCTTGTTTTAAGTCAGACTTCACTGGATTTAGATCAGCATTCAGTTCATACAGCCCAGATAATGTGCAGCTGAAATTGACTAGATATGAACACATCTATCTACACTATGCCTATTAACTGCTCAGAATCACCCATCCAAGGAACAAAAGAATAAAATCATCAAGTTGGATCCAGATTTAGGCATAGCTGAAAACAACTTAAAATTTAAATAATTAAAGTAGTCCTACAGTACTCTGGATTCAATTCATTAATATATGAAATGAACATACCAAAATATTGTTACTTATTTTTACTTAAGTATTTTCATTTAAGAGCTGGGTTGCAAATTTCTTAGGGAACTGTTCACTTTGCTGTTCCTAAATATTGACTTGTTTGAGAGCAACAACATTTAAGCAACTCTGTTTTTTACAAGAGACTTTTTTTAATCCTATGATTGAGGAATATCATTAATGGTATCATATCTTTAATGAAGAATGAAAGGCACCAATTCCGAATATTGTAATATACTTCTGGCCAGATTGGATCTGTTCCAACACGTGTGGAAAAACACCTGTGCATAAACATTTTCCCCACCCCCTTGGGGTGAATCTGAATTACCATAGTTATGTGGCACATAGCTTTTGTAGTTAGCTTTGCCTGGTATCAATTGAGGAAGAAGAAAACTGTTCATTATTAAAGATCTGATTGTTGTGTTATCACAGATTCTAGAATCATAGTTGAATTAGCTTGCTAAGTAGCACTTAGCCATAATTTCCTGTTGGTTGTACAGATTTTAATTAATTTTGCCAATTTGCAAATAAAAATTAAATCTAGTTGAAGCATTAAGGGGTTCACATTTTCAATAAATGGCCCTCAGTGATTTAACCACATGCCTCCTGTTAATAAAAGTGGGAATTACACAGCTAAATCATCCCCCACTGCTTTAGAAATGTACCCCCAAGGTATACAGATCAGATGCTGTATGTCAGACTCAACTTCTATGTTTTCTCCCTCAATTAAGGCTCCAGGACAGTTTTCAGGAACAACTTTTTTATTCAAGGAACACATTTCTTCAAAAAGAAAATAATGGAATGGGACTAAGAAGACACAAACACCTTTTAACTATAAGAGTACATCTTCCAAACATGTTTTTACTTATGTTGTATTTTAACACCTTTGACACTTATTCCTAATTTGTCCTTCTCAAATAAAAGTTTTGCTGAGTTTCAGAAAAAGTAGGATTCCATGAAATGGCAAGTTGTTAAAACCGATGTTAAAGTAAATTAGGTGTCATGGTTCCGACAGATGAAACTCTTCAAAAGAAATTCGAGGCAATGTTTACCTTAAAGAATCTTTTATTCGAGAAACAAAGTATCGGCACTACATAGTTAAAGCCAAAAACTGAATTCCCCTCCCCTGGGCACAAAGTAGCAAGCACATCCCCTCCTCCAATTAACAGTCATAAATCACATTCCCCAATTAGTTTGAAGCAGGGGCTTTCTCCCCAGCTCTCCAGCCCAGCCAAATCTTTATCAACTCTGGGCGCAATAACCTTGGATTCCCACAGCTGAGTTATTATTGTTATGATTAACTGGACTTTCATCCACATCCCCCCTCCCAGCATCAACTAACTCTAAAAGCGAAAGAGAAAAGATGGCTACATTTCCATCTTTTGTCAAAGCAAGAACATTCGATGTTAGCAGCGTTGATATCAGGCTTCATACATAGCATTGTTTCATTCTAGAATTAATAAAGCAGCTATAAAGAAGCTTTATTTATTTAGAATGCTGAGGGTCAGAACAAACTCCTACTAAGCACACAGAGCATTGAAACAGAGTATACAAAATAGTATCTGTATTTATATACTTAAGGTCACCTCCTTTATTACATTGATTTAGGCAACTGCAGAAACTTAATTCTGTATGCAGTTGAGTCTACTCAGTGCAATAAAAATTCTGAAAACATTAAGTTCCTATTAGGCATTTACAAAATTACATAGAAATATAGAAAACTGACTGCAGAAAAAGACCCAGTAGTTCATTGAATCTGTCCTTAATGCTGAGTCTCTAGAAAGAGTACAAAGAAGAGCAACAAAGATGATTAGGGGACTGGAGGTTAAAACATATAAGGAAAGGTTGATGGAATTGGGTATGTCTAGTTTAATGAAGAGAAGGGCGAGGGGTGACATGATAGCAGTGTTCCAGTATCTCAGGAGCTGCCACATAGAAGAGGTAGTCAAACTATTCTCCAAAGCACCTGAAGGCAGGACAAGAAGTAATAGATGGAAACTAACCAAAGAGAGAAGCAACCTAGAAGTAAGGATAAATTTCCTGACAGAACAATTAACCAGTGGAACAACCTGCCTCCAGAAGCGGTGAATGCTCTAACACTGGAGGTTTTTAAGAAAAGACTGGACAGCCATTTATCTGAAATGGTATAGGGTTTCCTGCCTGAGCAGGGGGTTGGACTAGATGACTTCTAACGTCCCTTCCAACTTTATTATTGTTGTTGTTATTGTTGTTTTGTTTTGTTTTGTTTTAATTTATTTATTATATTTTAATCATTTTTATTGTTATTTTTTTAATTTGACATGTTTAATTTAATTAGATATGTGTTTATCCCAAGCATGCTTAAGCTCAGTTACTGACGATTGACCCACTTACCTCTGCTGGAAGTCGGTTCCAATCTTCCACTACTCTTTCTCTGAAGTAGTACTTTCTAATATTACTTTTGAACTTCTCTCCTGTCAGTTTGAGGTTATGCTCCCAGGTTCTTCATTTTAGGTTAATATTGAAAATACTGCTTTCTGGAACCTTATTCACACTCTTAATATAAAAGATTTCAGTCATGTCCCATCCTAACCCTTCTGTCCTCCAGGCTGTACATATTCAGTTCTTCCAATATCTCCTGATATGTTTTGTCTCTCAGGCCTTGCACCGTTTTTGGTGCCTGTCTCTGTGCTCGCTCAATCTTACAAAAATCTTTTTTAAAGTGAGGTCTCCAGAACTGGACACACTGTTCCAAATGGGGTCTGACTAAAGGCCTATATAGTGGGATTAGGACCTCCTTTTTCATGCTGGTGATCCCTCTAGTGCAGGGGTAGGCAACCTTGGCTCTTTTATGACTCGTGGACTTCAATTCCCAGAATTCCTGAGCCAGCATGGCTGACTCAGGAATTCTGGGAGTTGAAGTCCACCAGTCATAAAAGAGCCAAGGTTGCCTACCCCTGCTCTAGTGACACATCTCAGAAGTGTGTTTGCCTTCACAGATGCCTGGCCACACTGTTTACTTATTTTGCAGTCATCGGTTATGAGCACACCTAAATCCCTTTCTTCTGTTGTTCTAACACCATATTCCCAATACTGCACCCTGCCAGAAGATTCTTTTTCCACAAGTGCATGATTTTACATTTAAAAACATTGAATTCAAGGTACAATATTGACCAATTTTTTAGCTATGCTAAATCTTTTTTGATGTTATGACTACACCGAGGAGAATCAACTCTATTACACACCTTTGTGTCATCAGGAAAAAGACAAACATTATCTAGCAAGCCTTCTGTATATCACTTACAAACACATTGCATAGAATAGGATTCTATACTTAGAACTAATCCTTGTGGTACACTGGTTGGGACTGTTCTCTATTCAGAAAATGCCCCAATAACAATTACACACTGGGATCTATCCCTGAGCCAACTTCCTACCCACTGGACCACCCAGCGGTTAAGCTCTAGCCTGTACAACATTTTTATGAGCTCATTGGCATACAGAGAGAGAGAGAGAGAGAGAGAGAGAGAGAGAGAGATCGCTCAAAATTGATTCCCTTTGTGTATTTGTCAAACCCTAACGTTATCTCAAGCGAGCATTTTATTTTATCTCAAACCCCACATTTTTATCTGGTGATGGAAAAAAACAAGTTTTTCCTTCCTTATTTCTTTGTGACCTACAACATCGTCTTTGTTTCTTCATGAAGTTACCTTTGTTCCCTACAGTCTGAGAATTTGAAAAAAAGGGAACTAAGTGCAAAAACATTTGCTTGCATAGCAAAAAAGTTTACTAAAACAGCCCTTCAAGTTTAAAAGAAATAATAACATTTACAAAGGAAGTGTTATAAAGAAGATTTATTCAACAGATTGCTCTAACCGTACATTCCACTTCTCTGCAATGAGAAATTTTTGGTTTCCTGTATTTAACCAGGATTTAGTTTCCTTGAAAGAGTCATTGAAGATTTAAGATGTTTCTGCAATATAAGGGTATACCAAAAGTCAAGCTCCATTGACAATTTATTATTTAAATTACACAAAATGTTCAAATTGGCTGCCATTTTCTTCTAAACACTTCCTTGCACATTTGACGCTTGACCTTTCAACATTTCTATGTATAGTAACATTTTCCTTGATATTTTTTAAAATAAAATTAATAAAACATGTTGGGATTTGCCTATGGGCTTTGATTTTTGGGACACTCTGTACTATTGTATGTGTGTGTGTCTCTGAGTATGTGTGTGCCTACCTGGCACTCTTTATTGTTTAGTTTACTGTCAAAGAAAGGGAAAATGTGCTGCCAATTTTCAGTGATTTGCCACAGAAAGTTGATGCATAAGACAGCCTACCTACCTAGCCAGGCTCTCTCCCCTGCTTTCTGCATTCATTTCAGTGTCTCCAAAATATTTTCAGACATTGAAAGGAAAATGTTTAGGTCAGATGTTAGTGGTTGCTCCAAATATGCCACTCTGCTTCATGACCATTCCTATTCTCAGGTAAATGTAATATTTGAAAAGCGGTAACCTGTGTGGGTAGCCATCTGCAATACTGTTTGCAAACAACATGGATACCAAGATGTTTATTTTATATTTCATAACAGGACCCCTTCCCTGTAAGTGGTAAAGCTTATTACATTGTGAACCCAGGCCATAGGGCTGAAGCTGCTTTTCCACTGATATTTATTCAGTTAACTACTTGGATGTGAGAAAATTCTTAGCTGTCCAGTCATAATGATCAGTAACCATTCTCATATGTAGCTTTTTTTTTTACAATATAGGTGCAATCATCCCATTGGAAGATATATTTTTAAAATGTATATAATCTGGATAGAAACTATGAATCACTATATCGATGAAATATTTCATAGTGTTTTATGGTAACTTCGGGGTTAATTTCCCACTGTTATTTTTCTCCCCCAAAGACAAAGCCAACTTTTTAAAGTTTGACATCTTTCTTTGATGTTTGATCATTTAAAAACATGGATATTTTAGCAACAGATGAGCCATATCTTTATCTGACATTTTGTTTTTCATCCGTTACTACTGAGTACGCTTCACTAACCTTTGATCAATATCTTAATTTGATGTGATACTCAGGAAAGGAACATAGTATATGTAAGCCTGACTGATTCAATTATCAGCTTGGGAAGAATGGATCCAACTGATCTCATACCAAACAGAACCTTAATGGATGTCACTCAAATCCTGACTTCTGCGCTTTGAAGAAAGGAGTTGCTATAGCCTCGTCATAAAGTCTCATGTATTTTCGAACTTGACTTAGATCAGGGAGAATAATCATTTCAGGATAGAAGCTGTCCCATCCATAGAGAATTTGGGGCACAGCAGCATGGATGGGCTGGCCCACCCATTCATACCCATCCATCTTCACACACACACATTGCAACTCCAAGACTTAAGAGTAAGGAATCTTTACCTAAAACAATGATGGAGAACCTTTTAGGTTCTGTTTCAAAAATTCAGAAAATTCACACCTCCCTGCTCCAGAACAAAAGAGAAACAATCTCTCTCCCCATCCCCCAGTTTAGGCCACCCTGGACAGAAGCATTTTGAGGCTGGATCTGAAGTAGAGACTCAGGCCTTGATTTCAGCCCTAGTACCAGTGCTACTAGCTATCACCTTGCACTGTTCCCCAAGGAGCACAAGCCTTGGCAATGATTGCCCCATGTCGCAACATTCCTTAGGATTTGCCATGGACAGTTTACCTGCTGTTCTATTGACAGCACCCAGAGTGTATGAGACCTATATTCTTGAAATAGCTTTGGAGAATGCTTTTCTGCAGCCTCTGGAAACAACGTGAAAGCACATCCTGTTCTTGCACTTTTCTGGGGCTTCAGAGGCCACATAAGAGCACATCCCATTCTCACACAGTCTCCGCAGCCTCCAAAAATCAGGAAACAATCCTTTTGAGAACAGTTGTTGTCAGATGTTGGCGAACGGTGTCACCCCCAAAAATGTAGTGTATTGTAGTAACGCATGTCATAGATTTGCTATCATGGGCCTAAAGTCTTGAATTGCAGTGGGTGAAGGTGAATGGTTACAAATGGGTGAGGCTTTGCCACAGAGCCAATCCCTTTTTTCTGCTGTCCTCCAATTACTTTCCTTAAATTACTTTTCTTTCTTCATGCATTGCTTCATTCTAAACTGTTTATTGATTGCAATGATCTCTTTTTTCTTTCTTAAAAAAATGCCAAAATACATCAAGTAAAACAATCCAAACAAAACATCAACACTTAGAAGCAATAAACAAGGTCAGCAGGAATGAGCAGCCCAGAGAAACCTCACCCTCCAATTAACATCATTTCATAGCCATGACCTCCAGATGGTCTCCAGGGGCGGGGGCAGGGGGAGGATCGGGGAAATGAAAAATATGCAATGTCTGTTTATTTTTTTTACTTTTTTGACATATCTTTAAAATTTTAATCCCTTACTAGCTGAAGTGGGATTCTGAACACAAAGGTTTCATTTTGTTGTCCTTAACAATAGCCCTACGAGGTAGGTTTGTGTAGATTGTGGTGTGCAAAATCACCCAGCAAGCTTGCTGAAACAGCTGCATCCCCACAGGCTCTCCGCAGAAGCTTTTCTTCAGCTCGTAATTTCAAAATTCCAACCGCGAAGCCCATCAAACTAGAAGCTAAGCAAAACAGCCACATTCCATATTTAGAGTTGATTTGTTTGGGGAGAGAAAACGGGGGAAGTTTCCCTTCGAGGGCTTCCCGTGACAAGCCTATAATGAAATTTATCTCTTTATTAAGTCTCCCCCATTAATTTATTAGCTCCTATTTGTTTGCTGCTAATGCACCGCTTAATCAAATTCGTCAGTGAAGGAAAATGCAAGTTTACCTTTTGTCTCTTTCAATTACCATTTGCTAATTTAAAGATTTGTCTTAACTAAGTTAGCATGCTTCTTCTTTGCCCAACTGCTGCAATTATTTCGGGGTGTGTAATGCCAACTGATATGATAAACAATATTTATGCTGTGCTGTAAAACAGTTTATAACTTTCTTTTAATTGCCGCTTCAGTCTTTAAAACCAGAGCTCAGCACTTCAATAATAAGCGTATTAATTTGTTGTGCGTTTAAGTTCTTACAAAGAGAGACAAGCATTAATTTTGTTTAGTTAAAACAAGCTTTGCTTTTGAACAGCAGGTGGTAATTGAAAGAAAACAAGGCCTCATTAGAGTAGCGTCTGGTGGCTCATGATACAAACATAGCACACTACAAAACCCAAACACAAGAGCCCTGAAATAAAGTGGTCATCATCTAATTAACAGAACATGTTTTAATTACCGGGTAAACTATGCAGCTCAGTGTGTCAATTTAACTGATGTACTAAGTGCCAGTTTACAATATCAGAAACAGACAAATAATTGGAATCTAATTACATCCAGGTCTATTGCACACCAGTGCCTCAAGCCCATCTTAATAAACAAGTTTTTACATCAAACCATGAATAGCAAATACAGCCGTGCTGTTAATTGCTACATTGTGATATTGGGACTTTGCCAGCTTTGACTATTAAAATAAGCTCTTGTGCGGATTTCAGTTGCTCTGCTACGCTTTAATTAGAATCAAATGAGAGGCAGAGATTGGGCTGTATTACTGAAATTCAATATATGTAAATAAGATAACTGGCTAATCTTTTTATTTTATTTCTGAGCCTCTGTGCAATAGGAGGTTTAGTTATGGTAATAGGTTATTGCTTTGCAAATGAAGAGGGACTTACACTATGAAATAAATCAAGAAACACAGGAACATTTTAGGAGGGTGGAAGAAGCCATGCCAACCAAACTATAGGCTAAAAAAATTCAAAATATAAAATAATATTTATGAACATTTTTGCTGTTTCCATCATGTGAGAAGTCTTGAGTCAACCCCTGGTCAGGAATTCAAACAAATCACATGAAACATTTTCTGAAACAACCCATTGTTTATTAGCGGGATGCACTGCCACAAGATGCATTTAACATCATTTGCAGTGGTAAATTATCTTTAAGGAGAAAAAGTAGCAATAGAGAGAGTGACAGTGTAGCAGGGAATGACTATTTATGCTAATCTCTCACATTGTCATATGGAGAATAAGAGGTGATAGGTCACATGACATAACCATACTGGTCCTAATCCTTCTCTACCAGTATAGCTTAGATATTTTCAGAGAGTTCTTAAAAGTGAATGTAGAGAAATTTATATAGAATGAGCTACTAATCTTCCTGTTCAGAGGTGATAGTTCTGAATGTTGTTGAGAATGGAACAAGCATGGAGCAGCACTTTGGTCTACCTGTCATTAGTTTAGAAGCAGAATACTAGACTCATAGGATCTGTGCCTACCCATAACAACCCCCAAATGATATCACAATGTAAAGTTGCATCCTTTCAAAACGACATCGCCACATTGCAGGCAAGTATGTGCACGGCAGAGCTTGTGTTTCAGTCTTGCAATGCATATATTATTGTCTCTTTGATCCTCTGTGAATGTCTCTGGCTATATTGACTACTGAACTAGCCAGCAGAACTTGTGCATTGTTTATTAAATACAGTAATATATGTTTTATTGTACATGGCCCCAGAGTCCCTTTGTGAGGGAGAAGGGCAGTTCTTAAATATGATTAAAATATGATCCTGTACATTTTGATCACTTTTCTTTTCAAGTTATAGTTTAACTGGTGGCAACATTTACAGTCAGAATATAGCAAAATATTAGGGCGAAATTACATGCTATATTAATTAGACATCATGTAGCTGACTTCTCTTTCCAGAATTGAAATAACTGCAGATGAGTGTAAACTTTCCCTCATACTTTAGAACCATAAAATCATGGCACCACATGAAATGGAAAAAGTCTTTTAGATTGTCAATTCTAGTTCTCCAATCAGTGCTGGAATCTGAATTAAGCATCCCAGACACATACACTATCTAGACCTGATTTTAACACTCCAATAAAGGTAAATCATTACCCCTTTCAGTAACTGGTTCCACTGTGAAACTGTCCTTACCTTTTTTAACCTTCAAGCACAAGCTGCTTTCCTACTGTAATTTAAATATATTATTCTGTGTCTCACACTCTGCAATAAAAGGGAATAGGTCTTGACCTTCTTTTATATTATATCTTTTCAGGTATTGCAAGATGCTATCACAGTTCTCTTAACTTTTCTCAAGACTAAACGTAGCTACCTCTTCAATCTTTCTTAGTAAGACCCTGCTGCAATTTCTCTGAATTCTTCTGAAAATATTGGACACATTATACTAACCAAAATAGTACATTTATAATTTATTTTTATTTATTACATTTAATATAGCTGTTCAGGTTCAGATTCATGCCCACTCCAGTATAGCACAAAATAATTACTTTAAAACTGCACTTGCTTCTTCTTTTTTTCCAATCTCCTAGTCCTGGCTTATATTCAGTTTGTAACCTACTACTTTTCAAGCTTTTTGATTCCTCAAGTGTTAGTAAGCCAGGTAAACTCAACCTACATCTATGTATTTGATTTTTGTTTCCTAAGCGAAGGACTTGGCACTTGTCTGTTGTTAAATTTAATTGTGTTATTTTCAGCCCATCAAGATCACTTTGAATTTTATTTCTGTTTTCTAAGGTATTAGCTATTCTGTTCAATTCTATGTCATCTGCAAAGCTGATCAGCATTCAGTCCATCTCTTCATCTAAATGAGTGATTGAAATATAGAACAGCAGAGGACCAAGGAGTGATCCTTGTAGCACCCCACTCTATACCTCTTTCTAATTTGATGAAGAAATACTGATGAGGACTCTTTGAGTATGATTTTTGAGGCAGCTAATTGTCATGCCATTCAGCCCACACTCATCTGGCTTGCTAATCAGCATGTCATGAGGTACTCTGTCAAATGCTTTGCTGACCAGCAGATGTCTACAGCAGCCTTATAGTCTGTTAAATGTGTTACCCTATCAAAAATGACATAAGTTTAGTCTGGCATGATTTATTCTTCATAAATCCATACTAACTTCTGGAAATTATCACTTTGTTTGCAAGGTGCTTGCAAATCACTCTATTATTGGCTGTTGATGTTCCCCTTTTTGTTGGAGAAGACTGAATCAAATATCTAATATTTCTCTTCTCTTTGTTACTTATTACCTTCTTCACAGAGCAGCTGGCATATCAAATTTAATGGACTTTTTTTAATGCTGGGGGGTTAGAACATATAGTTTGGGAAAATGAAAGAATTGAAGGATTAAGCTTTCTTGTGGTCTCAGTCTGAATTGGGGATCCCATATACTTACTCTATAGTACATAGAAGCAGAAGGATCAGCTGTACATGACTCAATTAATGCAACGTGTTTTCTCAAATGCAAATTTTCATGACTGCCACTGAAGACTAACTCATTAGCTCACATGGCCACAGCATCAAAACTTTTTCATGCATTAATACAAAAGTCTTTGGCAAGTCAAAAAGGAAGACAATTATACTCATAATCAAACATTTAATTTATGAATTAAAAAAAACACTTTACTGTTAAACAGATCTGCCTGAGCAAGAAAAAACAAAACAGCCATTTCATTTTGGCCACTTAGCTGGCAACTTTTTTCATTAACCAGAATAACAAAATTTGATTTGATTACTAAGTTCATTTATTTTGATCAGAGCACAGAGGATTATATAATTTAAAATATCTATCTCATAACAAGCTGCCCTTGCTGAACATTTGAGATCTTTCACTTTTGGTCTTTTTTCATTTGCTATCCCTTTTTTTCCTCTGTCCTTCCCCGTCAATACCCTCCCTCCCTCCCTCCCTCCCTTCCTTCCTTCCTCTCTCTCTTAGGCAACTTGTCAGAACAAGCATCGTCTCTGTAGTCTCTCTGTCCCAGAGAAGCAGAAACAGTGCTCTCCTTCCATAGAGTATAACAGCAAGGAGGATTGCACTGCTTGGTAGAAGAGGCCTTGGAATGCCAACTACAGGGTCACTATTTCCAGAAGCCTCGCTACTTAGTTCCCGATAAGCTTCCATAGCTTCCATAGCTTCCATCAACATACAGTTCCTCTTTCTGAATATGCCCTGTGGTTAGAACCCTGATAGGTGGAATGCTAGCATTGGTAAGCCCTATGCTTAGTGGCTATAAAATATTCCTCTAGGCTGCAGAAGGCCCCATATGATCCCAGAACTGGGGATTTGAGACCCCTCGTTTAAGATTTTGTTATACTGTAAAGCTTAATCAATATTATAAAAAGAGTTACCAAGATACAAAGATGAGACCAGAATAGTTACTAATAAAGAAAAGGGCGTGGTTTACAGGGTGGAGAAAAAAACTGAATGTTGTAATTGGACACAATGTTCCATAGTTTGTAATGTTTGTTTAATTATAATACAGTTTATTATTTCTATTTTTTGATGTAGCATTATTTATATGCTATAAGAAAGACTACACTGCTAATGTAAAGGAATCTATTCAAAGCTGTAGGGAATGCTATTTAGGATCTTCTTGATCTGTGAATTTTACAACTTCATCCATAGTCACTGCATTACACTACACCAGAAGATACATCTTTTCCATTCTCTGGCATTAGGAGCTGATCCAGAATATCCTATGAGATATTCCAAATATGGAATGGCAGTGTTGAAAAAATATTTTCTTTGTAGATGTAGCTCATAGCATCATTGAGAATGCAGGAAGTTTGTTCTCAATGCAGTAGATAAAATAATAAAGTGGCTTAATCGTTCTTGCTTACAAATGCTTGCAATGTGTGCTGAGTATTAACTTGTTGAAAACCATCCCAGGTTTTGCCATAATTATTATCAGAGTGAAAATAGATAGATAAAAGCAATTATAGACCTAAGAACATTCTATTGAACATGGGTTTTTTGGGGGGGTAAATCTCATATAATATGGAAAGTTGGGTGATCCATGTTCTTTTTCACAATTTAGAACAATGCATGAAATCCTTCAGCATGTAACTGTAACTGCTGATTGTTTGGAATATTGTTTGTTTTGCTTTAAAGTACTTCTGATTGCTTATATCAGAACTTAGAAAATCTGGAGAAAAATATATAGATATGGGGAAATAGTTTTTCTCAGTGTCCCCAAATATGAGCTACAATATTGATAGATAGATAGATAGATAGATAGATAGATAGATAGATAGATAGATAGATGGATGGATGGATGGATGGATGGATGGATGGATGGATGGATGGATGGATGGATGCATGCATGCATGCATGATGCATGGATGTGCATGGATGCATGGGTGCATGGAGAGCTAGAAATAAAGATAGAGATATATAAAATGCAACACGTTAGTTCATGGAATCTTGGCCACTCAACCCTTGGTTGGGTTTAGAATGGAACTCATCAGTGATCAACAATAAAAAATAACTAAACCATATATCATTATGCATTAAAAGCAACAGATAATCCAAAGAACAACATATCATTGTATCATCAGAAAATCTGTGAAAAATACAGATATTCTATGGGGGGGGAAGATTACAATGTAATAGTAAGTTTTTAAATTCTTCTTAACACAAGTTAAAGTAAAGACATTTTGAATTATTAGGGAGAGGAAGCTCCATATCTCTTGGGTCATTACATAAGATGCCCAGACCTTGGAAATTCCAGGTGGCCTCCTTGCAGGACAGGCTTGCAATTAATCATAACTCCCATGATATAATGTATGTGAAAAACTATTATTTCAAGTACTGAAGGTGGAACCGCTTAGGGATTTATGTTACCAACTCCTTGAATTTATCTTGGAAATCTACCAGGAGCCAGAGCAGTTCAGCCAGAACACACTAAGCCCCCCAACATAATTTTGGACATTGGCTTCGGGATCAGTTGTAATTTCTGGATTTCCTTCCATCCCTTTCTCTTATAGAATGGGTTACAATATCCCAAACCAAAGGTGCTTTTTCCTTGAAGATGTTTTGCTTCTCATTGAAGAAGCTCCTTCTGTTCTCCTTCAGAACTGAAGAAGCTTCTTGGGTAAGGAGTGAAATGTCTTGAAGGAAATATAAAGAAAGTCCAGCTGCCTCTCGAAAAAGCATCTTTGGGACAATCATGACCTGGATGCCTGAGAATCTCCATAGATGTGCATGGTTAATGATACCCAGATCAGACCTGTAATTTCTTGCACATGAGTAACAGGAAATCAACTCCTGTCTGCTGAACTGCTCACTCCATGTAGTAACACAAAGAGCTCTCCCAATGTATGAATCTCCTTCTGTCAAGCGCAAGGAAATTAGGCTGAGAACTCTCCAACCAACAATTCATGTGACTTGGGTGGATTGAGTTTTAATCTGCGGGGATTGTACAAAAACCACTTTAGTGATTTTCTGTTGAAAATATTGATGGCTATATTTGTCCCAATGACCTTTTTATAGCTAGCACTGCTTCAGACGAGCAAGGAAAAAGGTATAACATACCCTGAGAGAGCAGGATTGGATGTTTTGCCTCCTGTTGTTCCTATGCTGGGATATTTGGGTCCCTCTACCTTTTTTATATTTAAAAATATCAAATTTGGCTTAGTAAAAGTTTTAATGGCAAGAAAACAGAAACTTGTACCACCAAAAGGCTACAGAATAGAGACTGGGGATTCATATATGAAACAATTGTCCACAAATAACAATAACATTAAGTGAACAAATGAGATGCTTGGATTTCCACACGGTAATTGATTAAGCGGTGCTGAAAAGAACCACAGGGCTATTGTCTCCAAACAATTTATACATTAAAATCAGTCCAAAAGGCAGCCCTATTCTATAGGTGGTTATGCAGAATACTATTGTAAATATGTTAAAAATCATGTGTTAATGTCTTATTGAGACCGAACCATCACTTTCAGGATGGAAGAATTTAAATTCAATATTCTCCCAAGTTCCCTCACACACCCTTCTTTATTCAAAAGTAAATTGTGTAAATTGATAATTTAAAAGCTTCATTGTTTGGACACAATGCTTTTTTTCCTGATGTTTTTAATATGTAAAGACTTGTTAAAAATATATTATCAGGCCTAATCAATCAGAAGGCCACCCACATCATTAGAGTTCCTGGTCCATAATCTACTGATCCAGTGTGGATTGTAGGTAAATGTTTTTTGAGGGTCAAGTCTTGGGCGGACAGAAAGTGATTGGCTTAAAGTCATCCTGACAGCTTCCATGCCTACAGAAGTACTTTAACTTAATCCAGGACCTAAACCACTACATGACACTATATACTTAGTCTCTCTTTCCTGCCCTCTTTCCTTCCCATTCTCTCTTTTTGTACCATGGATAAGTTACACAAAGTCTCAGGTAGCTTGTATGACGTTTCTCAATTGTTTAGATTGACCTATAGGTAAGTGTGGATAAACAGATATCTTTGAAAGTGGGATAATAATCTAGCTTAATGAAACCTAATACCAAAATACAATGCTGTCTTAATCCTTTTCAGGGAAAACATCTATTACATTAATACAGAACTTGTATCTAATGGCTTCAACTACTGGCTTTTTTCATTATCTGAGGCAGAGCGAGACACCATCCTTGCTTTCTACACCAATACACAGAAGAGAGAAAGGAAATTCAGTCAGTCTTTCTGTGAAGGCCAATGTTTCCTATCTCTCTCTCTTTTTGAAGGCAACGATGGAATTAAAAATGACAAAGGTACACTTCAAAGCCCTGCAGTGCAAACTATCTATCGTTCCTCCCTTCACAGGTCACAACAAATTCTAATCTTTGCAGATGGCTGAGTGTTTTAGGGGAAGGGTGGGGGAGATCTGTGTACATGATTGAAGAGATGAGGAAATTGTTATATACTATGCAAGCCGCTATACAGCAGCTAAAGACTCAAGGATAACTCTTTTCCTCAGTAAGAAGGAAAGGAGGAAAATAAGGAACATTGCAGACCTTCTAATTTGCAGGTGTATTTGTGAAATACTGTATACTAGACAATAAATTATACAGGCAGCTTTCTTGTTATATAATACAATACCAAAAGATTACATGTACCCCCTCAAGAAAAGTACAAAAGCGTTTATCATAGGTACAATTTTTATGTACAGGTAGTCCTTGCTTATAACCATAATGGAGTATGGGATTTCTGTCATAAGTCAAGGTATCCATATGACCAACCTGATTTGACATTTTTGGGGTGGTCAAAAGGTGAATTCAGCAGTTGTTAAGTGAATGGGGCTGTCATTAAGTGAACTCAATGTCCACAATGGGTGAAGCTTTTTTTGTTTTGTTTGGAAACTGGAAGTAAACATCTATTTCTGACAAAACATGTCATAAATTGCAGTCACATGACCACAGGATGCTACAAACAGTTGTAAATGCAAACCATCTGGCAAACACCCAGAATGGATCACATGACCATCAGATCTTTGAATTTGAATCATAAGTACCGTTTAGGGGGTCTGTCATAATTTCATGCAGTTGCTAAGCAATGTGTCATAAATCGATTGCCAGTAATTATTACAAGTTCCTTAAAAGTGGAATCTGGGAACTATAGCTTTTCTTCATACTGATTTACCTGCCTCAAATTCAGTCAGTCAGTCAGGTTATTATAGTCCTAGACCAGTACAAGAAATGCATCCATGAGTAACCAATGAGCACTTATAAATCTATCTATGAAATAATGAATAAAATTTGAGTAATTAAAGTACATCTATAAAGCAAACTGACTAGAACCAATGAATAAAATTCCCAAAGAGCAATCTTTGTCTAAGACATAAGTGAAATTGTGTGTGTGGATACACAGTATGTGTATACGTGTGTGTGTGGTATATAAAATTAAAAATGTGATGACATCTGAATTTTATATAAAGTGATGAAAACTAAAATTACATAAAATTGATAATATGTAAAGTTATTTAAAATACATCTGTGTAACAGGAGCTTGCCCTATCAAGGACTGGCAGATCTTACATGCCACTGTGCAAAACCTACCCATGTGTGTGTGCTGTAGTAAATGAGATTTCACCTGGGCATAGCTAAGATATCTGTCGATCAAAGGGAAGATAAAGTTGGTTTGAATGTCTCTATCAAAGAAGCAATGAAGAAGAACATGTGGAGTCCTTGATGCACTTTGAGCTTGGATGCTTTTTTGCAGACATTTCATTACCCAACTAAGTAACATCACCAGTGCTAGAGAAGAAGAAAGTGTTCCATGATTTCTACCTCTCCAGAATAACTCAGGCTCACTACCTCTCCTCACAACTATATCCATGATGTTTGACAAATTCAACATGAGATTACTGATGAAGATAGCTCCTCACATATTTCTTTATGAAAAATGGATGATATCTGTCTTAATAGAACAATGTCACATTGTGCCAGATCTGGTGAAAATCTTAATCCAGCCTCCAGATTCCGTCAATGTTCCCAATCATGATGTATCTATCTTCAACTTCCCTGGAAAAAATAATGAGATATAAATATATGTAGATATTGCTTAAAATCCAAAGGGAAAGAGTCAATGGTTTCTTACCTCTTTCATCACCCTATTTTGATATATGGAGTTCACCAGGGTAAGTTTGGAACTCCAGAACCACAGAGACTGAGAATGATCTATTTTCAATTATTCACATTAATTAATGAAAGTGATAGGGATTTCAGAGTTTGGTCACTTTTCTAGATGTCACTGTTCAGCATAACAGTGAATGAGTTATCACTGTAGCTGTATCATAGTATCATAAGACTGGAAGGGACCTTGGTGGAATACTAGTCAAACCTTCTGCCCAAGGCAGGAGATCTTATTGCATCCTGAACAAATCGTTGTCCGCTCTTTTTTTGAAGACCTCTATCAATGGAGCATCCACAATTCTGGGAGGCAAGTTGTTCCATTGATTAGTTGTTCTTACTGTCAGAAAATTTGTCTTTCGTTTCAGATTGGCTGTCTCTTTAACAAGCTTCCATCCATTGCTTCTGGTTCTGTCCTCAGGTGCTTTGGAGAATAAACCAATCCCCTCCTCCCTATGACAGTCCCTCAAGTACCAGAAGACAGCTATAATGTTACCCCTAATCCTTCTCTTTAAAAGACTAAACATATCTAGTTCCCTTAACCATTCATTATATGGTTTAGCCTCTAGATCAGGGCTTTTCAACCAGTGGTACGGGTACCACCTGTGGTACATTGGCACCTGGCAGGTGGTACGCGACCATCCTAGAAAAGTGATAGCGGGGGAGGGGAATGAGCTCAACCGGTGGCAGCACCACACAAGCCTGAGCAAAGAGATGGCTGGAGCTGCAGGGCTGTCAGGGCTCAGCGGAAGCACCAGGATCAGTGCCGCTTTCCAGCTGATTGGTGCTTCTTCGGGGCTATCAGGGCTCAGTGGAAGCACCAGGATCAGAGCCAGGCTCCAGCTGGAGCTCAGCGCTGATCCTGGTTCTTCTGCTGAGCCCAGAAGAAGCGCCGATCAGCTGGAATGTTGCAGCATCTCCAGGGTCTTGTGATTTACATTCAGATGCTTGGCAACTGATTCATATTTATTATGATCACATTGTCCCAGGGTCATGTGAAGTGACCAAAACCTGCTGCAACCACCCAGCAGACAGGGGGAATAAAAACCAAACACCCCCCACCCCACCCCCGCTGCCAACCCCCAACAGAAATTCTCACAACAATGAAAACCTTGAACAGAAGGAAGAGCACCGCCAGGTGGGCAGGCAGGTGTCTTGCTTGGCTGTGGCTTGGGGGGCACTTTTTTCAGTGCCATTGTAACTTCAAACAGTCATTAAGCGAACTGTTGTAAGTCGAGGACTACCTGTACTTTATCACTTTTTTCCTTTTGGGGGGGGGGGTCATCAAGTTTTTGACACCTTGCTAGGCGACTGGTGGTAATCAGATATTGCCATATCCTAAAAGTGGTACAATGGGTGAAAAGGTTGAAAAGCCCTCCTCTAGATCCCTTATAATCTTTGTTGCTCTTCTCTGTACTCTTTCTAGGGTAGGAAAATATAGGTAGATGATCAGTTGTCGTGCCAAAATTATACAAATGGAAATATGCCTTTACACTGAGCAAATTTTATAAAACATAACAATGATAAACCATGAGAGAAAAATGGAAAGTCAATGCAATCAGCAGAAGACAATCTCAAATTAAGGATGTTTTTACCTTTTAATTATTTGCATTAGTGTATTACCACCATAGAAACACACACTCTCCTACTCACTTTCTATTTCACTATTAACTTGGAAGATTCACAGTCCTGGAGAACACATATGAGCAATCCTTTGGAATGCACCAGCATGCATGAAATCTTAGAAAATTACATTTCTAACTTTATAGTTGTGATTATCAAGAAAGCTAGAGAAACATTCACAAGGGAATGTACAAAAGTGTGACAACAACATTACTACCAACTACATAACAGCCCTCCTTCTTTCCCCAGTGATTTGGTATAACTCAAGTCTCTTTGTACTTAAGGTTTAATTTTTGTTGGATAAGAAATTTCCTACTTGTCTCTGTTTAACCCTAACAAAAATGATTTCACACACTATTAAAGGGGGAAAGGATACCTTGGTGTATTAAACTTCCTCTGTATTTATTTGTATCACACATCAGCCCATGGGAATGAGAAGAGAAGCATTTTATTTTGAAGCATTTACCCAGTTTAATCTATATTTGAAAGATTATAAATAAATCTCTTTTTGTTGTTGTTACAAGAATTATAACTGACATGCTGTCACAGCTATACATGTACAACGTTCAGAATATACATAATGCTTTGAAAGCTGTCACATTTGGTATTATTGTAAACATCACCCAAGGTTACTAAACTGTTATCTGCAGGTATATTTCCTATACCTCCATAATCTTTTTATAAAATTATGGAAAACTCCCTATTTTTTCTATAGATTATTTCAGTTATTTCTTAATACTAGCCATTATTCATTTATATAAAAACATACATGTAATCAAAACACGATCTCAAAAAAATTTTCCAGTGACACCTTCAACTTCTAAAGAATGAATAATTGAATTAGTAATTTTTAGCCGATTATATATACCATAAAGTCACTCTTTGGATTAAACTTGTTACAGAAATAACAGAAAAAATACCAAGGACTATACATACAAGGAGAAGTTAAAGCCCTGGTAGCATCCAGAAAAATGAAAGGAAAACTCACCTGTTTGAATAAGATGGGATCCAGAGACAACTGAGATTTCCAACAGAAAGTAAAATAAAATTTAAATGTATTTCTAAATATTTCAACAACTTACATCTTTGGTCTGTGCACAAACAAAACGAATTGGCAAATGAGCTTCAGGAATTTTGAACCAGCTGTAGTTTCTAAATAAAACAAAACTCATTGCTGCATTTCAATCTTCAAGTGTCAAAAAATGATGGATGAGTAGGTTCTGTATCCAAAAGAAATGGGTGACAACATTCCAGCTGTCCTTAGATGAAAATAGGCCAGCTTGATTATAGTTTATAATAGCTAGACCCCTCCCAGATGAAATGGGGAAGCACCATGAAACAAATAGAAATAATACATGTCTGTATTGTTTTTGCAAACAGCAAAATGAGTAAGTATAAAGTAGGTTAAACATTTATGAAATATGTTTGATTTTATCCTCTGCATTAAAGAGGGAATTTGTAAATTCAAACCTACTTTCCAAAGCAGTTCTTACCTCTTGTAAGAATTATCACTGGATGCAAATAGACAATCACATTGAAAAGTTATCCACCAGTAGTTATGCTGGCAGAAAAATATGTGCCATCTATTCAGTGTTGACTCTTGGTGACCAGATAGATTATATAGAAAACCAGGTAAAGTTAAGAAATGTAGGTCAAGTTAAGGAAAGCAATTGTTGAACCCCCATAGCTTTGTTTCTGGTTCCACAATGCAACACCGTTCAACAACAAGACCATCACTTCCACTCTCTATAACTGAGGTTGAGCAACTTTAGTTACTGTATGTGCTTAGAAAGGCATGAGACTATGGTTCTTCTGAAAGAACATTACAACTTGTTCCCCCAAATAGCCTAGCAGGTAAATCTCAGGAAGAATGTGTAGTGAAATGGAATTGAATGGTTGGTAATGAGAGAGCCCTGACCTGGCAGTGATGACAAAAAATTCACTTCTGGCTTTGTAGCTGGCACCAGAATAACAGAATAACAGAGTTGGAAGGGACCTTGGAGGTCTTCTAGTCCAACCCCTTGCAAAAGCAGGAGACTATATCCCATTTCAGACAGATGGTTATCCAATCTCTTCTTTAAAATCCTCCAGTGATGGAGCACCCACAACTTCTGGAGGCAAGTCATTCTACCACTTGGAACAGGCAGCCAGAATGAAGTGGCAAAACTGGTGTTGCTGTCCCACCACATTAACAAATGTCATGAAGAAATGGAAACGGGAAAGTGTGGCCAATCAAAACCCTTCTCAGCAAAGGTGGCCAAAATGTGTAGTGCACCCTATTGTGAGAGATCCAACAAGAAATCAGTAGTTCCAGCTTTTAAATACAATAGTATTTGTATCCATGTTTATAAGCAGCTAATGTTCTTCTCCCCTTTATGGATTACTGCCTTGTCGTGGCGAAGGGGCTTGTGTAACTCAATGAAGCTATAAGCTATGCCGTGCAGGGCCACCCAAGACGGACAGGTTATAGCAGATAGTTCTGACAAAATGTGATCCACTGGAGAAGGAAATGGCAAACCACTCCAGTATCTTTGCCATGAAAACCCCATGGACAGTACTAAAAAGCAAAAAGATATGACGCTGGAAGATGAGCCCCTCAGGTCGGAAGGTGTCCAATATGCTACTGGGGAAGAGCAGAGGGCTAGTACTAGTAGCGCCAGAAAGAATGAAGCGACTGGGCCAAAGCCGAAAGGACGCTCAGCTGTGGATATATCTGGTGGTGAAAGGAAAGTCCGATGCTGTAAAGATTTTTTCTCCATAGGAACCTGGAATGTAAGATCCATGAATCAAGGCAAACTAGACGTAGTCAAAAAAGAGATGACAAGACTGAACATCGACATCTTAGGAATCAGCGAACTAAAATGGACAGGAATGGGTGAATTTAACTCAGATGACCATCAGGTATACTACTGTGGGCAAGAATCCCTCAGAAGAAATGGAGTAGCCTTCATAGTCAATAAAAGAATAGGAAAAGCAATACTGGGATACAATCCCCAAAATGACAGAATGATCTCAATTTGAATCCAAGGCAAACCATTCAATATCACAATAGTCCAAATCTATGCCCCAACGACTGTTGCTGAAGAGGATGAAATTGACCGGTTCTATGAAGCCCTACAGCACCTTATAGAATTAACACCAAAAAATGATGTCCTTATCATCATGGGGGATTGGAATGCTAAGGTAGGAAGCCAAAAGATAACCGGAATAACAGGCAAGTTTGGCCTTGGAGTACAAAATGAAGCAGGGCACAGGCTGATAGAATTTTGTCAAGAGAATACGATGATCATAACAAACACTCTTTTCCAACAACCCAAGAGACGGCTCTACACATGGACATCACCAGACGGTCAACATAGAAATCAGATTGACTATGTGCTCTGCAGCCAAAGATGGAGAAGCTCTACACAGTCAGTAAAAACAAGACCAGGAGCTGACTGTGGCTCAGATCATGAGCTTCTCGTTGCAAAATTTAGGCTTAAATTGAAAAAAGTAGGGAAAAGCACTAGGCCACTCAGGTATGAACTAAATCATATTCCTGATGAATATACAGTAGAGGTGACAAATAGATTTAAGGAATTAGATCTGATAGACAGAGTGCCTGAAGAACTATGGATGGAAGTTCGCAACATTGTACAAGAGGTAGCAACTAAAACCATCCCAAAGAAAAAGAAATGCAAGAAAGCAAAATGGATGTCTGAGGAAGCTTTGCAAATAGCTGAGGAAAGAAGGGAAGTGAAAGGCAAAGGAGAAAGAGAAAGATACACCCAATTGAATGCAGAATTCCAGAGAGTAGCTAGAAGAGATAAGAATGCCTTCTTAAATGAACAGTGCAAAGAAATAGAAGAAAACAACAGAATAGGGAGGACCAGAGATCTCTTCAAGAAAATTGGAGATATGAAGGGAACGTTTCATGCAAAGATGGGCATGATAAAGGACCAAAATGGCAGAGACCTAACAGAGGCAGAAGAGATTAAGAAGAGATGGCAAAACTACACAGAAGAACTATACAAAAATGAGCTTAACATCCCAGATAACCACAATGAGATGGTCACTGACCTCGAACCAGACATCCTAGAATGTGAAGTGAAATGGGCCTTAGAAAATCTGAGCAACAACAAAGCTAGTGGAGGTGACAGTATTCCAGCTGAGCTATTCAAAATCTTAAAAGAACGATGCAGTAAAAGTGCTACACTCAATTTGCCAGCAAATTTGGAAAACTCAACAGTGGCCACAGGATTGGAAAAGGTCAGTTTACATTCCAATTCGAAAGAAAGGCAATGCCAAAGAATGTTCAAACTATCGCACCATTGTACTCATTTCACATGCTAGTAAAGTTATGGTTAAAATCCTACAATCCTTAAAATCCTACATACTCCAGCAGCATGTGGATCGAAAACTACCAGAAGTACAGGCAGGATTTCGAAGAGGCAGAAGAACTAGAGATCAAATTGCCAACATACGCTGGATCATGGAGAAAGCTAGGGAGTTCCAGAAAAACATCTACTTCTGCTTCATTGACTATGCAAAAGCCTTTGATTGTGTGGATCACAACAAATTGTGGCAAGTTCTTAAAGAGATGGGAGTACCAGACCATCTCATTTGTCTCTTGAGAAACCTATATGCGGGTCAAGAAGCAACAGTGAGAACCGAACACGGAACCACTGATTGGTTCAAAATTGGAAAAGGAGTCCGGCAAGGCTGTATACTGTCACCCTGCCTATTTAACTTATATGCAGAGCACATCATGAGAAAGGCAGGGCTAGATGAATCAAAAGTTGGAATTAAGATTGCCGGGAGAAATATCAACAACCTAAGATATGCAGATGATACCACTCTAATGGCAGAAAGTGAAGAGGAACTAAAGAGCCTCTTGATGCGGGTGAAGAAGGAGAGTGCAAAAGTTGTCTTGAAACTCAACATTAAGAAAACCAAAATCATGGCATCCGGTTCTCTCAATTCCTGGCAAATAGATGGGGAAGAAATGGAGGTAGTGACAGATTTTATTTTTCTGGGCTCCAAGATCACCTCAGATGGGGACCGCAGCCAAGAAATTAAAAGACGCTTGCTCCTGGGGAAGAAAGCTATGGCAAATCTAGACAGCATACTAAAAAGCAGAGACATCACCCTGCCAACAAAAGTGAGTATAGTCCAGGCCATGGTTTTCCCAGTTGCAATGTATGGCTGTGAAAGTTGGACCATAAGAAAGGCTGAGCGCCAAAGAATTGAGGCCTTTGAACTATGGTGCTGGAGAAGACTCCTGCGAGTCCCTTGGACTGCAAGGCGTTCAAACCGGTCAGTCCTAGAAGAGATCAACCCCGACTGCTCTTTAGAAGGCCAGATCCTGAAGTTGAAACTCAAATACTTTGGCCACCTAATGAGAAGGAAGGACTCACTGGAGAAGGGCCTAATGCTGGGAAAGATTGAGGGCAATAGAAGAAGGGGACGACAGAGAATGAGATGGCTGGATGGAGTCACTGAAGCAGTAGGTGTGAACTTAAATGGACTCCAGAAGATGGTAGAGGACAGGAAGACCTGGAGGAACGTTGTCCATGGGGTCGCGATGGGTCGGACACGACTTCGCAATTAACAACAACAAATGTTCTTCTCTTAAAAACTCTTTAGGAAATGCTAGGTCAGTGTTACAAAAGCTGAAGCCACTGAGGAATGTCCTGCAGCCCAAACTGAAAAAGACACTAAGCGTGGTTCCTAATGTTTGGAAGGAAGGGGCCTGCTCCATCAGCCTAAAATGACCAATAAGAACTGGATAGATTAGCAACTGGAACCTATAGCTGTGGGTGGGTGGGTGGGTGGGTGGGGGAAACAAGAAGGAAAATGTTGCTCTAAAACTGAAACAACCCAAATTTGCCTCAACTATAGTCTGAAGATGACCCAAAGGCAATGTCACAAGGATATGATATGAAACACAATTTCGAGGAAATGTTGTGCTGCAGTTGGGAGATATGATGAGCCCTTCCTCTTCCATACAATCTACCGTATATGTTATATTAAAGGTGGGAAAAAATAGGGACGTCTAGACTTTGTTTATCCACTGCATGGTTCAAAACAACAACAACACAGAGGTATGATAAAATGTATCAACGCTGCTAACATGATATGGATCCCCTACCTTTGTATGTACTGTTCATGGATCCCATGTAATTCTTGCGTCAGCTCTACTTTCCACTTGGTCTGTAACAGATGATGAAATGTGGCTTTTTACTGAAAAAAGGTTGCTGTTTCCTATTCAACAATAGTTCTCAAGGATGAAGCACCTTTTGCTAAAGAACCTATACTAATCAATGAGATAAGTGTTTCACAGTCTACAGTTGACTAAATTCCACTGTATAAAGAAACATATTTGGCTACTGACAGCCCAAATGGCTTTAAGATATTTGTTCTTCTAAAAGATGCAGTCTTTACCTATTTAGAATGTGCTCAACCTACACTGACAACCTTGGATGTGTGAAACCTGTATCTCAAGAAAAAAAATGTTTTTATGTAAATAGAAGTTCTGATATCAGTGGTTTTCACCAGCTAGAGTTCTCTCAGTCCAACAGAACTAAAATGCATGCAAACTCTTACTTGCTAATCTTTATAACTAGACAGAAGAACAAAAACCAATCTAAAATAAGGCAAAGAATTGTGCCTACCAGAGCCTTGTTTTCTGTGGCTATGTTGCTGGACTTGCTCTTTAAAATCAAGTGGTATAAGATATTCAAAGTGGAAATGTTACATCAACTGAATGCCAAATTTTAGCACCATTGAGTCCGAAAAGATCTGAACATATCCATATTTAAGTGCTACAGTTAATTAACTAGCTCTTTTGTAAAATAAGCATCACACTATAATACTGTCCTTCATGTAAATGCATTGCATGAAATTTTTAGAAGAGGAACTGTTTTACTCTCCATTAACATTTATTGTCTATGATCTTTAGTCCTTTTTTTCTCCACCATAAATATTTAGTTTGTTTTTCGCTGATGGGATTAGACACAACACCCTTTTCTTTACTGAAAAAAATCCTCTCTACTTTCCGGTGCTGGAAAAACGCCATATCCCCAGGGCTCCTACAGCATGTTAATATTGCTTGCCTTATTGGAGGATTATTACACTGAAGGATACCCTTGGTATTACAATGCATAATGTTGCTTTAAAAGATTAACCATTCCCAGAGATCGCTTCCAAACTAAGGAGGACAAAAAAATAGAGTAAGAACAGAATATAAAATGACTGGCCAGGTTGACAGGCATGAGAGTTGTTTATATCCATTCTGAAGAAATAAGATGCATCAGACTAAAGGACACTCAGGTTGACATGATATCACCTAGCAGAAATTCAGGACAGGGAGAACCAAACTCATAATTTTTAGATGTGGAAATAATAGCAAATATATTCATCTTAAATGGTGCATTGATGGAATGGTATTATTCATCTCTTTGAAACAATCACTCATGAGGAAATCTGAATTCATTACTTCCAGTTCCAGGGTTGTCCAGGAAAAACACAGGCCGGTAAAAGAAGCAGTTAGTACAGCCTGTCAAGATTCATTCTTTTTAGAGCTTCAACCTTCCCCTGATGCCATCTAATGGTTTCTTGAAATACCAAAATGTTTTTGCATTAACAGCATTACCCATTGTGCTTCAGCTAAATGTATTTTGATGTCAGGCATATGCCTAGCAAGCACTCCCTTTTACTCTTTACTGACACAGAAAGAAAAAAAATATATCCCTACCCTTTTCTGTTAATGGATGTTTGCAGACATCAGACTAAAGGGCCTTATGACCACACAGAGCTTTGGTTTTAATGGGACATTGGAAAGAATGTTTGTTCCTAAACCATGACGTTCTGCAATCTGTGTTAGCACATTTGTTAAAAACTATGAAAAATTGGTACTACAAATTGATAGTTGACCTTTTTCTTCTACAAGTGAAGGTTAAGATGAGATCCTTTCCTATTCCATGTGCTAAAGCTATCTACTAAGGCAGGGGTGTCAAACTGCCAGCCTGTGTGCCGGTTGCATCATGCAGAGGCCACACCCACCCCATCGGATCGGCAATGCGAAAAAAGTCACGATACGTTGCCACATGTCATGTGACGCAGCAAATTTGACATCTGTGTCCTAAGGGGAGCTGCATCTTTATTTTATTTATTTATCCCACATAAGTAACTCAAAGGAATATACATAATACTCTTCCCCCTCCTATTTTCCCCACAAAACAACAACCTGTTGTTTTGTGAGGTTTGCTGGACTGAGACAGAGCGTGACTGGCCCCAAATCACCAAGCCAGCTTTCATGCCTAAGGTAGGACTAGAACTCACAGTCTCCTGGTTCCTAGCCTGGTGCCTTAAGCGCTAGACCAAATTGGCAATCTTGTTTTTTATATTAATAGATGAAGAGAATTATAAGGGCAAACCAGGAAGCACACAGAATTCTCATCTCGGGAGAGGAAGAAGAGGGAAGTAGGGAAGAGAAGAAAGGGAGAAAGAAGGTAGAGAAGAAGGAATGTGGATACAGTGAAAGGGGAAATGGGCGAGCAACACCAAAAGTCATGTGTATGTATTTATTTCATTTTATCGAAAGTATCTTATATATGAATGTAAAAAGAATGTATGTTAACATCTGATAAATATCATGGTATATGTATGGGGAAGAGTTTGGAAAAATAAAAAATAAAAAATAATTTAAAAAAAAAAGAATTCTCATCTCAACATTATGGTCCTTTGTATCACCTCAGTCACTTTGGCAACTGTTACTAACACGAGAGCTGTTAGAGGACAGACATTGGAAAGAATTAACCTTTTGTTGAGTCCTTGGCGAAAAGCAGACACGAGAAGCAGTTGTAGTTCTCAGTTTTCTTTTATTCTGTGTTCAGTTCACAAGTAGATGGCTTCAGCAGCTCCCAAAACCTCCCAGCTTCTTATATTTCCCGGGTCAATGCGATACTTTTCCCGCGCCAGCACCCGCGCATGCGCACGGCGCTGGCGACAGCCTGTCTGGTCCCGGGCAGCTTTGCACCTGCCCAGGACCGCCTGCAAACGCCCCGAGCCGTTTGCAAGGCTCGGGACATAACACCCCTTTCCCCCGGGCTAAAACTACTACCAACATATAATCATTATTTTATGCAGTGTTCTGCTTCTCAGTGCTCCTATCATTACCTGGCTTTTGTTTAGCCAGCAATGTTATGTAATCCTCTAAGTATTTAGGAGACTTCCTTGCTCTCTGTGACCTTCTCAGCTCTGGGTTTCTGACAGGTGTTCCCTGACTGAGGGGTGACAAGAGCCTGTTCCCCTTATCATGCCTTGGTGCCTTCCAAGGACTTTGCCCCGAATGCCTGGCCTGCTTGCTCACCCACCGGGCTCGTCAGGCCAGGGCTTCTGTCACTTTGTGACCTGGTTGACCTGCCTAGCTGTAGGCCCTCGGGCCCCTTGAAGTGATAGCCACTGCTGGGCGTCTCTATAGAACCTCCTAGGTCCGTCCAAGACCTGTCAGGAGGCTGTCCAATCCCTAAGCCCCGTTCTGTGTCCGGGCTCGTGTGGGTCTCTGTACCTTCCCAAAACTCAGTTACTCCCTGATTTGGGCTAGAGGTGTTGCGGTCGGGACTTGGTTCCTCGACCACCTCCCTGTAAGTTTGACCCCCTGTAGGATTAGGGGTAAGGTCAGGCCAACTCTGGGGATTGTGTGCCAGCTCTCTTGCGGGGAATGATTTGTTGGGATGCTCCTGGGTATCCTCCGTGACTGGAGTGCTGTGTGATGTGTGTGGACAGTGAGTATGCCCCCGGGGTGACTCCCTGGCTGGAGTAGGCGTGAGTGCCTGTTGTGTGGGTAAGCTCCATGAATTCCTTTTCGGAGCACTTGCAGAAGCTTGAAATGGGCCGTCAGTGGCTCCATCAGTGGAGATGGGCAGCAACTCGTGCCCTTCCCTTTGCTCCAAAGGGTCCCCCTCCCCCCCTGGAAAAGACCCAGGAGTCTCATCTGAAAGGTCCCGCCTAGGGTGGAGTTGGTCGATGTGCCGACGCAGGACACGACCGTTGTCCAGGGCTACCTCATAGGAGAGAGGACCTGTGACCCTGGAAATAGAAGCGGGGACCCATGTATGACCAGGCCCGTAATTGCGAGCCCAAACCGGGGCACCCACAAGTAGTTGTCTAGGTGCCCTAGGATGTGAGGTAGATGAAGGCAGTCTGTCCGGATGCAACCGGTCAAGTTTAGTAGTAAGTTGACGCCCCCAGCGAAGTTCAGCTGGGCTTCTCCCTGTAGAAGTGGACGGTGTGGTGCGATAAGAAAGGAGAAAGTCAGCCAACCTGTGATGCCAGTCCCCGTAGGTGAGTCTTTTCAAGGCGTCCTTTGTGATGCGCACCATACGTTCAGCCATACCGTTGGTGGATGGGTGGAAGGGTGCAGACGTGGCATGACGAATCATGTTAGCCTGTAAGAAAGCTTGGAATTCGGAGGAAGTGAATTGAGGGCCGTTGTCAGACACAATGACATCTGGGAGCCCATGTGCAGCAAAAATCCCCCTCAGTACCTGAATAGTCTTTGCAGTGGTGGTGGATGAGACAGGTACAACCTCAAGCCATTTTGAATGGCTGTCAACAAGGACCAAGAAGAACTGGCCCTGAAAGGGCCCAGCGTAGTCAATGTGCACCCTAGACCATGGGGACTATGTTTCCTCCCATCTATGCACGGGAGCTTGGGGCATCTCTGGGTGAGATCGTTGGCAGAGGTGGCATGCATGCACCTTAGCCTCAATATCCTTATCTAAACTAGGCCACCACAAGTGGCTGCGCGCAAGAGCCTTCATACGAACAATGCCAGGATGACCCTCGTGGAGGGATTCTAAGACCCTAGTCCTCATTGAGGTGGGAATGACAACTCTGTTTCCCCAAAGCAGACAACCCTGAGAAAGGGACAGCTCGTTCCTTTTGGACCAGAAACTCTGAAACTCAGGACTAGGGCAGTGCTCAGGCCAACCAGACAAAACCCAGGAACGGACACGTGAAAGTGTGTGATCTGTACCTGTTTCAGCGGCAACATCCCTGGCACTAAGAGGGAGCTCGGGCAAGGCTTGGATTGATAGAATGTTGACAGCTGGCGCAGGGTCAGCTTCTACTACTGGCAGAGGCAATCTACTGAGGCCATCAGCATGGCCCATTTCTTTCCCCGGCTTGTGGAGTAAAGAAAAATCATATGCAGACAAAAAAATAGACCACCTAAGCATTCTAGGGGAAATGATTTGGGGAGTCTGCTTACGTGTGGTAAACAGTCCCAGCAGAGGCTTATGGTCAGTGAAGACCGTGAAATGCCTGCCATATAGAAAATCATGGAATTTTTTAATTCCAGCAACAACAGCCAGAGCCTCCCTGTCTATCTGAGCGTAGTTGCGCTCAGCAGAAGACAATGTTCTGGAGTAATATGCAACAGGAACCTGAGTTCCATCAGACCTGAGGTGACTCAGGACAGCTCCTACCCCGTAAGGGGACGCATCACAAGCGATGCACACAGGAAGGGACTCGTTGAAATGTGCAAGTACACTGTTAGAAGTGAGCAAGGACTTGACTTTGTTAAAACAAGCCTCATGTGTTCGTGACCAGTGCCACACTGCTTGCTTGTCTAGAAGCCTGTGAAGAGGCTCAGCCACACTGGCTTTATGTGGAAGGAAGGAATTGTAGAAATTCAGGAGGCCCAGGAAGGCCTGAAGTTCGGCCTTAGACTTTGGCCTGGGTACTTCTAAAATAGCAGTTAGTTTGGATTCAGCAGGGTGAATCCCAGCAGCATCAATTTTGAACCCCAGAAATTCAGTGGAAGGCACCCCAATCTTGCATTTGTCTTTTTTGAGCTTGAGGCCTGATTTCCTGAATCTTAACAGAACAGCCCTTAGCCTTTCAGCTAGAATGTTTGTGGAGTCTCCTGCAATTAAGACATCATCAAAGTAGGGGCAAACCCCCGGTATGCCCCGTAGTGTGTTTTCCATTACGCTTTGGAAAATCCCAGGAGCGATATTCACTCCAAACTGTAGCCTTTTTACCTTAAAGGCTCCCCTGTGGGTCACAATAGTCTGAGCTATAGCAGCAGCAGCATCAACAGGCAGCTGTTGATACGCTTGAGCTAGGTCAAGCTTTGCAAAAACGCGCCCCCCCTTGAGGGAGGCAAGAATATGACTGACCACAGGAACAGGATAGGCATGTTGCTGCAATGCCTTATTAAGAGTGCATTTGTAATCAGCACAAATGCGAATGTCCCCATTTGCCTTTAGAGGCGTGACAATGGGGGTCTCCCAAGGACTGGAATCAACAGGTTCTAGAATTCCCTGTTGGATCAGTTTGTCTAACTCAGTGTCAATTTTACTCTTTAAAGCAAAAGGGACCCTTCTTGCTTTAACTCTAATGGGAGTGACAGTGGGGTCTAGTTTTAAGGACACAGGGGGTCCTTTGAATGTGCCCAGCTGGGGGCTGAAAACATCTGCAAATTCTTTGCAGACTTCCTGTAGGTCGAGTGTTTGTAAGCTGTTGAGTCCTGTGATGTGTATCCCCAGGGCCTCAAACCAATCGAGTCCTATGAGACTCGTTCGTTCACCCCCTACTACTAATAAGTCTAGTGGACCTTCAAAATTCTTGTATTGCACGTTAAGGGTGGCCTCCCCCTTAACACACACTCTTGAATTTTGAAAATCTGTTAACACAATGTCAGAAAGCCTTAACTTGGCCTGAGTTCCACTTCCGGAACAAATCTTCCTAAATGTATGCAAGGAGATGATTGAAAGGGCAGACCCTGTGTCTAGTTCCATAGTTAATGGAACCCCTTGTAGCTTCACCTTGAGTGACAGCTTTTTCTTGATGGGCTTGTGTGTGCCTGTCCTGAAGATGCTTCTTCACGAAGCGCAAAAACTATCCTATTCTGGCTGGGAACCCCGGTACCTTTCAGGCGCAGTTCTTCCTGAGGTTGTACCTTTCGTCGGCCCAGACACACAGCTGCAATGTGTCCTTGTTTGCCGCATGCCCGGCAGGTAGCGGAGCGGAACTTGCAGTCGGTTCTCCTGTGGCGACCTCCACAGCCGATGCACTTGAGTGGAGCTGAAGAGCTTCCCTTCTGCTTTCCTTCCTTCGTGGGGTGGAGACGGTCGACTTCCTCATCCAGATCCTCCTCGGAGTTTCCTTGGACATCTTCCTGGTGCACGGATGCAACTTCTGGACTGTTTCTGATCGGCCGCATGTTCTTGACGGCGCCGCCTGCTGCTTCTTCTGCAGTGACCTCTCTTAAGGCATCTTGGAAGGACAGTTCTTCTTTGGCGAAAAGCCTCTGTTGTAGATCTCGATGCCTTAAACCGCACACGAATCGGTCCCTCAGTCGTTCTTCGAGGTCCTTGAACTCGCAGTGCTTGGCGGCCTTCCTCAATGCGGCGATGTATTCTTTGGCCGACTCTCCGGATCGTTGATCCCTCCGCTCGAAGGTGTGGCGCCATGCGATGACGGACATCTTAGGCTGGAAATGCTCCTTCAGTAGCTTCTTTAGATCTGCGTAGCTAACAGACTCTACTGGAACAGGTGCTGCAAGGTTTTCTGCGATTTCGAAGGCGTCTTGACCGCAAACACAAAGCAGGGTGGCAGCCTTCAAGCTCTCTTCCCTCACTTGGTTTGCCTTGAAGTAGTTCTCCACCCTGGCTACGTAGGACTCCCACCGCTCTGGATGTGAGACGTCGAACTCCGAAAGCCTTCCAACCTTTGCCATCTTCAGGAGACGGGTCTATCAGCCAGCCTACCCCCGAATGCGCACTGGATTGGCGAGTAGCTGCCGAGTCAACGCCGTTCCGCCGCTCAGGACTCACTTGGGTAAGCTTACATTTCTTCCTTTCCAGGTGATGTAAGGCAATCCCATCCTCGTCGCCAGTGTTGAGTCCTTGGCGAAAAGCAGACACGAGAAGCAGTTGTAGTTCTCAGTTTTCTTTATTCTGTGTTCAGTTCACAAGTAGATGGCTTCAGCAGCTCCCAAAACCTCCCAGCTTCTTATATAGACATTTCCCGGGTCAATGCGATACTTTTCCCGCGCCAGCACCCGCGCATGCGCACGGCGCTGGCGACAGCCTGTCTGGTCCCGGGCAGCTTTGCACCTGCCCGGGACCGCCTGCAAATGCCCCGAACCGTTTGCAAGGCTCGGGACATAACACCTTTCATTCAAGTTTACTCTTTTAAAGGTAAGAGGGAAGAATTGGTCACAAAGAAATTTACTTACAAATATATTCTGTAGCCTGTTATTTCAGGAGGAAGCAGGCTAAGCAGGAAGGATTATTCACAACAACAAAAATTTACATTTCCTAAGTGTAACATTACATTTTACTCATCTTTATTTGCAAGCAGATTTACTTCAGAAACGGTTGGAACTTGTTTTTGGGTTAGCAATACTGTTTAATGCTATATTAATGTCATATTATATTACAGTATTACTTTTATTTGTGCACCACTTAGATCTTTCAGAGTAAAGCAATATATACATCTTATAGTAAATAAAACTTCTGTTTTTTGTAATACGTTTATATTAAATTGTTGGTACATCTAAAAGGGTATGTACAGCTCTGCCTGCTGATAAAAATGGATACTGTAAACCTGACAATGGATAAGAAAGATCATCCAAATTGGACTGGGGCAACCCACTCCCAGAAAAGTGCAATATTTGTACCATTTACTTTAAGAAAAAGAAAATAAGATTAGGAATTGTTCTGATGTAAATCAATTTAGCATTGGTCATCAAGAGTACAGGAACAAGCTGTCAAGAAACAAACTACAGACTAGCTTTTGGCATAGCAGCCATGAAAGTCTTGAAAAAATATTCCAATGTCGCGATGTGTCTATTTCTACAAAGATCACAACAGTACAAGAAACTGCACTGCCTGCGCTACTTTATGGAAGCAAAACGTAGACTTTAAAGAAGCAGGTTATCAAGATGCATTTGAGTTTTGGTATTGGAGAAGATTCTGGGTATCTCATGGACAGCCAAGAAAAGCAGTCGATGATCATCCAACAAGACAACCCAGACACAAGACACAAATGATCAGGTTCAACTTATTCTACTTTGAACACATTATGTGAAGACACAACTCCCTGGAAAAGGCTCCAATGCTGGGAAAGGTGGAAAAGAGAAGACAAGGATAGCTAGCAGCAAGCTGAAAGGACTCATTTACAGTGGCAATAAGCGCAGCATTGAGAAACTTGAAGGAATACGTTGGAGATTGTTCTTTGTGAAGAAAAATCTGTGTGGCTGCTAGGAGTTGAAAATGACTTGATGGCACATAATCATAATCAGTCTTATGTGAATACGTATTTTAAGCTAAGTCATTACCATATTTATAATAATTTGGCCTTTCGTAACTGATAGAAGTACTACTTCTTGCCCCTTCCTCAACCACCAGATGTTATCTAAACAGCAGATAACTTTATTTTATGGATATATAGTCAGCATTTAGCAGACAGGACATGCAAAGTCAGAAGTTTTGTTGGCATATGAACAGAGTTTTATTATTATCCCATTAGGCTTAATGAAAAGTCATTGGTTGCCTAGCTCTCACATGCAATGCTCAATCTACAAAGCAAATTGCCTAGATATATGAACAATCACATTTTTGCACAGTTCAAGATGCTGTGAGATTTACAAAGGAATCTCTAAAGTGTGAAGAACTTGTGCAATTAAATAAACATGGGGCTGCCCTTGAAGTCCACATGGACATTTCACTTAGTCCAGAATGCAGTGCCTCATTTATTGCCTGGCACTCAGCACCATGAACATATTGCAGCTGTCCTTCAAGCCTTACACTGACTTTTGTTTGATAAGTTTTCAAGTGCAAATCAAGTCCTAGTTATTTCCTGTACATTCCTAATAGCCAAAGATAACAGTCAAAGTACCTTCAGGACTGCATACTCCAGATGGAATAGACAAGCCTGACTCAGTCATCTGCAACAAACTATTGATAGCCATCTTCCAGGAAAGTGTATGGTTGAGGTTCATAGATCCTGTATGTATATACAGTATATATGGGATTGCGGCAGGCCAAACTAAAATCTAATAAATTAATTAATTTAAATATATACATGGCAGATCATTGAGGTAGTTATTGTGGATCTGACAAGGGTCTATCAATTCCACAGCTGTCATCTAGAGACTAATGGCCTAAAAGGTGTACAATAGTGTTTTTCTCATTGTACATGAAGCATACTTCATATAAACCTAAGTAACAATAACCTTAATCTCTACTTGCCTGGGCTACAGCAATGCTGATTATTTAGAATTAGAATTAGAATGACAGAGTTGGAAGGGACCTTGGAGAACTTCTAGTCCAACCTCCTGCTTAGGCAGGAAACCCCATGCCATTTCAGAGAAATCATTGTCCAATGTTTTCTTAAAAACTTCCAGTGTTGGAACATTCACAAATTCTGGAGGCAAGTTGTCCCACTGATTAATTGTTCTGTCAGAAAATTTCTTCTTAATTCTAGGTTGCTTCTCTCCTTGATTAGTTTCCGTCCGTTGCTTCTTGTCCTGCCTTCAGTTGCTTTGGATAATAGCTTGACTCCCTCTTCTTTGTGGCAACCCCTGAGATTTTGGAACACTGCTTCCAATATCACCCCTCATTCTTCTTTTCATTAAACTAGACATATCCAATTCAGTAATCGTTCTTTATATGTTTTAGCTTCCAGTCCCCTGATCATCTTT
Organism: Crotalus tigris; assembly: GCF_016545835.1. Classification (NCBI taxonomy): domain Eukaryota; kingdom Metazoa; phylum Chordata; class Lepidosauria; order Squamata; family Viperidae; genus Crotalus; species Crotalus tigris. The sequence continues at coordinate 2,155,497 of NW_024100599.1, read as the reverse complement.
GTTGCTCTTCTCTGCACTTTTTCTAGAGACTCAACATCTTTTTTACATCGTGGTGACCAAAACTAGATGCAGTATTGTGCTCTCTGCAAGGTTTTGGACATGACCTTGGAACTACAGCTGGCACAAAACATAGCAGCTAGTGTGTTGAAGACTCAATCACAGCAGTGCACAACTTTAAAATCAGTGTGCTGGTGTCCTGTAGGCTGGTTGTCACCTTATGTGGTGTAGAATCAGGTAACAATTGACAATGCCTGTCAATGGAATCTCATGTCCAATTTGAACATAGTAGTAATAATAATAGTAATAATTAATAATTAATTAATAATAAATATTCATAATCATAATTGTCCAGTCTCTTTTTAAAAACTTCCAGTGTTGGAGCATTCACCACTTCTGGAGGTAGGTTGTTCTAACTATCAGGAAGTTTCTCCTTAGTTTTAGGTTGCTTCTCTCTTTGATTAGTTTCCATCTGTTTCTTCTTGTCCTGCCTTCAGGTGCTTTGGAGAATAGCTTTGTGACATCCACTATAGTAAGAGGGTCCTTAAGAGTCCATCTCACTGTATGGTGTATGGACAGTTCAGGAGGCCTCTTCAAAAAAAGCCTTCACTTTATGGAATTCTTTTCCCAGTCATACATGTGATTGGCTTCTCATCAACAGGTTATACAATTATGTCTTTGGCCTAACCTAAATGGGGCCGCTATGTTGGTTTCTAATAGGAATGATCCTCTATTGGTACGATGCCTCTTAACTACGTTATTGCTTTGTTGTCTATCATTCACAATCTTGTAGGAGAGGATCAACTCATGAATGCTGTAAAATAAAATGTGCAAACAAATTATTCACAATTATCCAAGGAAAAAAGGCCACAACATTGTGGCTCATCCATACAAAAGTTAAATAAATCCTAGAAAATGGATTGAATGGAATGAGTTGAATGAATGGCGAATTATACAAGTAGGACAAACCTTCCATACAACCTTTATTTTATTTATTTTATTGCATTATTATTTTATTTATTAAAAGATTTATATGAACTTCTTAAGCAACTCTGGGCAGCTTACACCGTTTGATATGTGCTCTGTAATGTCTAAATACAGATAGTCCTGGACTTACAACAGTTCATCTAGTGAACATTTGAGGTTACAAGGGCATTGAAAAAGTGACTTGTGGCCATTTTCCACATTTAATCACTGTTGCAGCATCCCCATGGTCATGTGATCAAAATTCAGAGTGCTTGGCACCTCACTCGTATTTATGATGGTTGTAATGTCCTGGGAGTCAAGCGATCACCTTTTGCCACCTTCCGACAAGAAAATTCAGTGGGGAAGCCAGCTTTATCTAACAACCATGTTGCTAACTTAGCAACTGCAGTGATTCACTTTTAACAAATGTGGCCAGAAAGGTTTTAAAATGGGGCAGAATTCACTTTACATATGTCTCATTTAGCAATAAAAATTTGGAGTTCAGTTGTGATCCTAAATTGAGGACTACCTGTACTGCAAAAGCATTTGAGTGGCAAATGCCATTGCTGTTCTCGAAACTACCATACTGTGTGTAAAAAAGGATGATCAATAAGCACATTATATTGTGCCTTATCTATGCCCACTTGTTGTATTAGCTTTTGTAAGAGCGGTGCTGGCGCAGTGGTTAGAAGGCAGTACTGCAGGCTAAGTCACTGCTCACTTCCAGTAGTTTGATCTAGATCTGCTCAAGGTTGACTCATCCTTCCGTCCTTCAGAGGTCGATAAAATGAGGACCCAGATTGTTGGGGGCAATAGGCTGACTCTGTAAACCACTTAGAAAGGGCTGTAAAGCACTGTGAAGTGGTATATAAGTCTCAGTGCTATTGCTATTGCTATTAGCTGCCTTCAGTTATACCAAAAGCAAGGCAAGATTACATGCTTCTGGATTGGTTGATTCTTTAGCCTTACTTGAGGAAGGGTGCTGCTATCCCATCCTAGTCCTTTTATACATCCTTTTATATTGACAAGGCAGAACCCTGTATCATATGAATAGTTATAGCACTGGAGCCCAAACTTCCAGATGGCCTCTCCTAATAGTTTTATATAGATGTCAAAATGTTTCTTCAGTTGCAAAGATATTGCATCTCCCAGCTCCTATAGAGTAAAAATTTTCTCTATGTGAAAAATGTGATTATTCCTCAAGTCAGGGGAATCTTGCAAAAAGCCTGTCTGTATGATTGGATAGTTTACACATTGAAACATTTGTAGAGAAAAGATATCAATCAGCCTGTACAACTTTGTTCTGTAAATTCCTAAAGCAGCTGTTCGTGTAGTAGAAGAACATTTCTGTGGTTCTGCTTTGAACACCATCACTTATTCAAACAAGTTGGCTTTAAATGGATGGTTGTATTCTCCGGTGTGTCCTTGCTCCTTTATGAAGTCTATAATGCCCAGAATTGGCGTGTGTGTGTGTGTGTGTGTGTGTGTGTGTATGATTTGTCAAGACTGCTCATTTCTTCCCCCTCCCCAAACAGAAGAAATATGCTTAAATGTATCTGTTGTATCTGTCAAGACTTCCCATTTGTCAAACTATTAGTGGACCGACTGTCAACATAAATAAATCTGTCTATAAATCTTGACAGGTATAATGATTTGTTACATTTAAGATATAAGTTCTCAACATTAGGCCCTTTTGATTCCTAACCAGATTGCCTCCAGAGGCAAATATTTCAGCTGCCGCCTTAATCGGGCCTCCTTCAAAACAATTTCATGGCTCTTTCTAGTTTATCTATGCTTACGATGTTAATCCTTGCCACTATTTGGTTCAAAGGCCATATAGAACACTAGGTTATATTACATCTGGTGCCATGTTTATTGTCGCATATTGTATATACGTGACAAATTGTTCTTTCTTCTGGAGGTGGAATTCAGGTACTTACTTGTCAGCAATTAATATTTTTCCAATAAGCTGCCAAGTCACTCCTACTAACTGGCCAATTCAAGAATCAACTCAGGTAGTCAAGAATCAACTCAGTTGAGGCCATCTTTTCTGTTGCTAAGCAAGTTAGGTGGTGTTAGTGAGTTTTGGCCTATTTTACACCTTTTTTGTCACAATTATTAAGTGAATCACTAAATTAGTAACATGGTTGTTAAGTTGGAATTGGGTATATCTAGTTAAATGAAGGGAAGGACAAGGGATGACATGATAGCAGTGTTCCAATATCTCAGGGGCTGCCACAAAGAAGAGAGAGTCAGGCTATTCTCCAAAGCACCCGAAGGCAGGACAAGGAGCAACGGATGGAAACTAATCAACGAGAGAAGCAACCTAGAACTAAGGAGAAGCTTCCTGACAGTTAGAACAATTAACCAGTGGAACAACCTGCCTCCAGAAGCGGTGAATGCTCCAACACTGGAAGTTTTTAAGAAGAGACTGGACAGCCATTTGTCTGAAATGGTGTAGGGTTTCCTGCCTGAGCAGGGGGTTAGTCACTTTTTTTCAGGTCCATTGTAACTTCGAACAGTCACTGAACAAATGGTTGTAAGTCAAGGACTGCTTGCATAACATAGCAAAATAGTTTTCCCTCTCATTATTTCCTTACCATTTTATTGGTTAGTCCAAACTAATATTTTGCTATATTTTATTTATTTATTTTTAATTAACTTTCATATTCCCGATGATTTAGCTACAGTGAACTAGAACAGAGACTGAATATGATTGCTTTCTATAACAAATGTGTATGTTCCAACTTTCCAAGAATTACATTGCAAGGCTGCTTCATTTCTAGATCTCCCACTAGAAAAGAAAAGGGATTGTGCATTTGTAAATTTGTCTTGCACAACCAAATTGCTTATTAATAAACAGTCATCTGTCCAGTTCTTTCATCATTTTTGATACAATGTGATATCCCTTTTAGGTTGTTTAATTGCCCTAACAATCCTTCATTTAGTGCTTCCTAACTTGTTAGTTTTCTTCTTGAACTTAAAAACAAAATAAATGAATCCTTCCAGATAATCAATGCCTAAAATTAGCAATTAAAAAAGAATCTTAACAGATTTTTTTGAGTGCAATTAAAAAAAAGAATGGAAGAACCAGTGGGAAAGACATGGAAGGATTTAAAAAGACAGGTGATAAAAAGGCATAGAATAGTAACATTCTTTGAAAGCAGGAGACCACAACATAGTCTGGAAGTTTCCTGAATTTATAGATGAATTATTAATATTGAACACAGCATTCTTTCACCGAACAAAAAATATAATTAATTAATATAATTAAGACAACATAAAGATGTGCACATCTTCTGGCAAACAGAACTCAGTGTGTAAAGCTAATCAAGGAGTTGCCCATTTGGATCGTCACTATTTTTTGAAAGAGAAAGTGTGTATAATGTGTGTGTGTGTGTGTGTGTGTGTGTGTGTGTATGTGTGTGTGTACAGTATACTCCATATTCCATATAAAAACCTGGAATAAGCATTCGCCTAAATAGGCATGCATTCAAGTTTCTCTAGTTTGAAGAATCTTATCTTATTGTGAACTTGTCCAGATTCCTTTGAATTGAGGCTAATCTTCCAATGTTCTTTGCTTTCTGTTAGTCCCCTATTATTTTTGCATGCATAATCCTTTCCACTGACAAGAATAAAGAAAGTGCTGTCAGTAAGCTTGCAAAGGGTACCCCTTAATGATGTTTGCTTATGCTCGGGGGTTGTGTGATTTTTTTTTTTTAATTTTCATTTCTCATTGCAACATAGACAGGAATCAAAGCTTCTGCCCCAAAGGAAAAATAAACTCAACTCTCACTAATCTCCTTCAGTGGGGAGACAGAAGATAGAATAAGTCTAATGATTTCTACTATAGGTATCCATTTCTAACGTGACAATGCCCAAATGATGGCATGTGCATCATGACATCACGGCACAAGCTCTGCTTTCTCATACTCACATTGCAACCTAAAACACAAGTTTGTGTTAAGCCATCACATTTCCATTTATGCAGAAACTCAAGATAACATCTCTATCTTGTCCGTGGTAAGTCTCTTTTTCCTTTTTGACTTACTGGGCAGGTAAGTAAGTAAGTCAACACAAGGTATTAAGTGTTCTTCCCATAGCAAGTGTATTTTCCAGGACCTAGATTCTAGGAAGAATGGAAGTGGTGCTCAGGCACTCATTCAAATTTATATTCATGAAATTCAGGGAGGTGAGCAGTCAGGGTTAATGTGTGTCTCATCAAAGAAGTTCAGATTGTCAGGAATTAAGCACAAATTAGTTCCAAATGTAGCTCTCTACATTAGAGCTACGACAATTACTCAAAAAATTGTAGCAATCCTGTGTTAGGTTATGCAGATCTCTGTACAGCTGTGATGGCAGGCTTCAGGACTGCTTTGGATGTTTGTGTATATAATTATACCATCTCTAACATTCCTTTCCTCCTTCAAATATGCAAAAAAGAACAAGGTATTTTCCCAATTTGTCCCTAAGGAAGGGGGGGAGGGGGAGGAGAATGTAAGCAGGATGCTACTGAATGGACAAAGCTTTACAACTCAGATAACAAAGGATCACCATGCATGCATGAGTAAGTAGCTAAACTTCAGAGATGAGACACAAAAGTAAATTTTAGGAATCATCCCATTTTTTATTATTTAAGTTTTAGGCAGAAGCCCAGATAAGCAAAATAAAAACATCTATAAATACTGGTTTCTGTACCGATTCAATCCTAAGTGTTATTTAACTTTTGGAAAAGATCATAACCTAAGGGTCAAATCTATGTTGAAGGACCTGAGCATATCCAATTAAATAGAATTGAGTAGTAGATGATATGAAAAATCTCTACTTGAACCCTAAAGTGGAGCTGCTAGAGTAGGTAAATACAGATAGTCATTGACCTATAACAGGGGTCGTCAAACTTGGCCCTTTATGACTTGTGGACTTCAACTCCCAGAATTCTTCAACCAGGCATGCTGGCTGAGGAATTCTGGGAGTTGAAGTCCACAAATCATAAAAGAGCCAAGTTTGAAGACCCCTGACCTATAACCAGAATCTGGGCCAGAATTTGTGTTGATAAGCAAGATGGTTGTTGTGAGTTGCATCTGGTTCTGCAATCTTATTTGCCGTGATGATTAAGCGAATCACTGTAGTTGTTAAGCAAATCCATCTTTCCCCATTGACTTTGCTAGTTGGAAGTCCTCTGGGAAGATTGCAAATGCTGCAGTTGTCATAAATACATGCCGGTTACCAAGACTGTAAATTTTTTACCATGTGACTGCAAGGATGGTGTGATGGTGCTAAGTACAAGGACCAGTTGTAAGTCACTCTTCTCAGTGCCATTGCAACTTCAAATGTTTGCTAAATGAATAGTTGTAAGTCATAGATTATCTGTATATTATAATCTAATATGGTATAAAGTGCCTTCTGTAGAAGATGACCAGGCTGAGCCCGAGGGAGAGATCAAATGCATCATCAGTCTTGAATCTCTTCACATCCCCAAGAGATCTAAGTCCAGCCCACTTAGAATTCCATTGAGTCTTATCTAGTACCAATTTGCTTGGACTGTTAGCATTTCAGATTCTTGTAGAGAGTTTAAGCTTGCAATAAATCTTCATACCCATTTGGACTGCTGGGATCTTTTGATTTCCCTGGCACTTGACACCTACAGGATCTAAAAAAAAGCATTGAGTTGGAAGAATAGAGATAAATATATGTATGTATACTGTGTTTCCCCGAAAATAAGACCCAACCAGAAAATAAGCCCTTTTCAGGATGCTTGTAATATAAGCCCCACCTCAAAAATAAGATTGTCAGTCAGACCGATGTATTTAGTACCATATTTTCCCGAAAATAAGACCTAAAATAAATTCTAATGCATCTTTTGGAGCAAAAATTAACATAAGACCTGGTCTTATTTTCAGGGAAATGCGGTATGTTTATATTTCAGCGTAGGTTCACTAGATTAAGATCATCAAATGAGATAAATAGGGAAACAAGTAGTTCAGTCCACTGAAAAGGCCATCTTGTCTTGTGGTCCTATCCCTCCTCTGCTGATCCATTTGATTACCAGAGCCCAAATAAATTGCCTTCAGCTTTAGTCACTGCAGTCTGCTGGGGCTGGAGCTTGTTCTCTCCTTCTCTCTCTCTTCCTTCCCATGCACACTTCAAACAACAGCAATAATTGTCTTGGGCTAGCAGAATCTGAGGTTAGGAAAAACAAATTGTTTTTCTTCTCCTGAAAGTGCTCACAAAACCCACCACATTTGGCTAGTTCTATCATTTAAGTTAAAAAAAATCTGCAGGCATTCAGGAGGAAAAATATGTTGTTTTTTTATGGCACATTACTCAAATACACTTAAACTCTTGTCATATGGGAAGGGGGTTACAAAGAGAGTGTATGCTTGGTTGCCTATTGCAACACGCCTTTGACAATCTGCATGGAGGGAAAGGTCTCTGATGTATTTGCAACTTGGTACGACCACCATTTATTTGTTTAAAAAATAACTAACTTAGCTCTTGTAGTGTAGCATATCTTCTTTTATTTTAAAAGCAGATTTCTCAAGCAAAGTCATGAAGGAACAATGAAGGCTTTTACAAATGATTTGTCTATTGCAGATCGGTTTCTAAATTTATGACATTATTTGTAAAGAAGACTAAAAATATTTCCTGGAGTATGATTTTGTTTGTACTACAGGAACAAATTGTGACCCCTTGTTATTTCGTACAGCAAAAGCAATGCTGACAATAAGAGCAGAGACATAAAACAGCATTTGCAAACTACTATTATAAAACACAGGAATAACACTTTCCAGCCGAAGTGAAGATTTTAAAGAATTCTGATCTGGCAGGAATGTTTCCTATTTGCAGTTTTGATAGAGCAGCATGGTAGACCATATATTAAACCTTTGGCTGATAGAAATTCTGAATGATCCAAATATTATTCTCTCAGAAATGGGGTCCTATCCAAATCCAACGATCTCTTTATTAAAATACAGCTATGTGTTACCACGCTACAATACACTGATGAAGATGCAAAGGGAAAAATGGCTACTGTAAGTGGAAATCTATGAAAATAAACAGCTACCCAAGTGGGCTCAAAAGTGTTACATACCATGATCTGCAAATGGGAGATTATTTGTTTCATTTTCCATAAACTGATCCTATATATAAGAGTCATGGTGGTGCAGTGGCTAGAATGCAGTATTGCAGGTTGACTTTGCCTACTGCCAGAGTTCAACCCTGACTGACTAAAGATTGACTCAGTCTTCCATCCTTCCGAGGTCGGTAAAATGAGGACCCAGATTGTTGAGGTCAATATGCTGACTCTGTAAACCACTTTGAGAGGGCTGTAAAGCACTATAGTAATAGCAGTAGCACTTCGACCTATATAACACTTCACAGTGCTTTACAGCTTTCTCTAAGCAGTTTACAGAGTCAGCATATTGATCCCAACAATCTGGGTCCTCATTTTACCAACCTTGGAAGGATGGAAGGCTGAGTCAACCTTGAGCTGATGAGAATCATACTGCTGAACTGCAGGCAACCAGCAGTCAGCAGAAGTAGCCTGCAGTACCACAGCTCTTTTATACTTATATACTATAAAGCAGTGTATAAGTATAAGTGCTATTGCTATTATGGGGACTGCAAAAAAATGATGCATACAGGTGGCTTCCCTTGATATTAATTTATTCATTTTCATCTAAGCATTGTACACAATGTTTCCACCTTGTATTTTGGCCTGCAACAATAGCCCTTTGAGATAAGTTAGGCTGAGAAAGACTGACTGCCCCCAAATCCTTCAATAGCATTCTTCTCAGAGCCAGTTCAATATTTCAGCCACTATACCACACTGGAACTACATTATGCAGCTACTATTTTTGGCAGCCAGATGTTTAGACTAGATTTGTTATTTTTATTCACCTAATAAGTCGGACACAAGGACTTGGGATAGGCAGATGTTGATTGTTGCTGTTGATATTGTTGCAGGATGTATGTTGTTCCAAATAAAGATGCCTGTTACAGTTGACTGATGGGGATTTTGTTAAAACTCATGATCTGGATAGGCTCCTTAGATGAGTAGGCAGTCTTAAGAGTTGTTGCTCCTAAATTCTTTCTCCTTGGTGGGTCATTAACTGTGAGATCCCTGGTGAACCTGTGAAGTGGTCTTAATCTTCCTAGGAACTGATGAAAAAGCAGCATAAAAAATGGGGGACAAGTTGAGTCTGAAACCTCCACCTCTGTTGAGGGAAGGATTTTCCACTTTGGCATAAATGGACTCCTTCACTCCTCTCTCAAACCATTTATCTTCCCTGTCCAAAATGTGAACATTATTGTTCTCAAAAGAGTGTCTTTTTACTTTTAAATGGAGGTATACTGCTGAATCTGTTCCTATGGTGTTGCTTCTCCTGTGCTGGGCCATCCTCTTGTGTAAAGGCTGCTTGGTTTCTCCAATGTGGAGCTTTGAAGATTCCTCACTTCACTGGATTAAATATACAACATTATTCTTCTAATGTTTTAGTGTCTGTTTTCTTAGGGTGGACAAATTTCCATCTCAGTGGGTTGGTGGGTCTGAAGAACACAGGTATGTGTATTTTCCAAATATCCATTTTAGCTTCTCTGATACATTGACTGTGTAAGGAATGACCGTGTCATTCTGTTCAATAAGTCTCAGCTCTATCTTTGAATCCAGATGCTGATTTAATGACCCAATTAGCCTTAAACATACTTTTCCAAAGCAGTAGAACAACAACAAACTTTAAATGCTATTTGTATCCTGAGAATAGAATCCCACATCAAGTTTTGTCCATAGCTACTATCCTACTCCTTTTCTATTTTGTATTATTGCATATAAAAGGGGGTTATCATGACATTCCCTCCAATCCTGAAGATACCATTGGTTACAAAGTAATATTTTCATATACCAGTTGCAGAGCAACAACAATGGAAGCAGAATATGTCTTCATCTTCTGCTTATGAACACCTCAAGGCATCCTGTTGGCCACTATGAGAGACAATATGCTGGTCTAAGCTTTAGCCTAGTCAGCTGTTCTTAATTATCACTACATACGAATTGTGGAGCCCTCGGTGCTGAGCTCCATTTTTTTTTTTCAGATGCTTCATTACCCAACAATGTATATGAATAATCAATATATATGAATGAGCCCATAGGTCATCTCAAATCATCTAATGTTTTTCTGGTTTTGTATCAAAAATCCATGGCTAAGTTCCTTCAGAAAGGATCAAACTGGAACGAGCATAGATCATGCATAAAATAAGGAAAGCTAACATTTATTTAATATCAATTTGTTAGCGTTTCTAATGGCCCCAAATTCCCAGGAAACAATGTTAATGTTCACATGAGAAATTAAGCTGTGTCTGATAAGACAATCACAATTTTTAAAGCTGTCATTAGAAATTATTGTAATTAGGACAAACTGTATGAAAATGGTTTGAAATTGAGACCCAAGTGAATTGGAAATTAAGGGGTACATTATTATTTTGAAGGGCAGGTATCTGTACAGATAGTTTACTTTAACCATTATTGTGAATTCATATGCATAAATCACAGCAAAGATGCACTGTGATAGTTTTGGTGCCCATATTTACATAGCAGAGACACATTTTGTGTGGGATTCTGTATTTCCCCTATATAAAATTAAGCAGAATATAGAAATTGCTAAAACTGAAAGTTGCTGGAAGGGAACACCATCTTTGGACAATTATGTACAATTGCAATTTATCTAATCAGAAACATTTTGCTTTTCAGCTAAAAAAAAATGGGGGGACAGTATGCCATTCTTTCTTCTCTGTTAACTACAGAGTATATGCATGAAGGGTCCTCATTCCCCATGAAATAGCAAGCTCTGCTTGCTTGGAGCTACCTCCTCTGCATACAGTTACCCCAGAAAGATCAGCATCCTTACTGTTAACTTTCAAAAACCTTAACATCTGGCTACTTGGGCATAATCAGGGACTAAGGAGTCAGTTATTTTATTGCTAATGTTGATCAATTTTTTATGACAAGTATATATTTTTTGTTTGTTTCTTTGTTCTAAAGATATTACTGTGTAATTTGATCAGCTACTAAAGTTTGTTGGACAGTAATGACAAATATAAACAACAAATTTAACACCCTTTCATATCTCCTGCTACTAAGATAAACAATGCACTTATATACATTCAAATGCGTCTTCTAGTGCCTTGAATCCTGACTCTTTACTTTTCCTTAGCCCCAAAATAAAGCAAACAAAAATCTTATTGTTCCCCACCCAAAAAAAGTGCAGTTTGTTTTTATTTAAAAAACGGCTTCTCTCACTCCTCCTTAAGTCTTGTTTCCCCTTCTTTCCCAGAAAACAAACTGAAAAGAAAAATCCCAGTCCTAGTTGCAAAAACAAAACAACAGCAACAACAAATTCAAACCCACAACTGGCTGACTTGTATTAAAAATGTTCCTCCACAGAGTTGATTGCTGGCTTCCTTGCCTCCACCCAAAACCTCATATTTTTAATGTTTATTTACATTAAAATAGTGCTTTCCTCTAGCCTATCCTCTTCCTCCAAAAAAACCCCACAACTGATCTGTTTACATTAAAAATGCTTCCTCTGTTCGTTTGCACCGAACCAACCACACACTCCATAATTGATGTATTCACATTAAAATATTTCATCTAGATGTTGCAAAACACCTGGTCCCCCTTCTTCCTTCCCCCCCCCCATAGAATCTAGTGAAAAGGGCCGTTCCTGTTAAAGTTGCTAAGTGCCACATCAACCTATAACAAATTACAGCAGCCCAAGCAAAACCCCATTTTTCATTCATATGTAGTTGTCCTCACCAAAACAGGCAGAGCATGCTCCTCATGCAAAGGAGGGAAGAGGTAGAGTCTCTGGATAGCAGTTTTCAATCTGCACAATCTTTCTTTTTTAAGCCAGCTAGGCCATACCATTTATCCATAAAACACAGAGATATAAAGGCAATGAAGAAGGACAAGGGTTGGACTCTTAGCTGCCACCAGTTGCAGGCATGTAGAAAGTCCTCACTTCAAAACTCCATGACACTTCTAGGCCTGTATACCCAAAAAAGAGGGTTTTTTCTACCATTCTATAAGAAGGCAAAAATATATAGGACTGTTCGGCTAGGGCCCTTGGTTCATTCCTTTGGCCTTGCAAGATCATAACCACTAAGTCAAGCAGCGAAAATAGTTTTGATTTTCAAGGTGATGTAATTTAGTTGGTCGCTTGAACCGTTGATTGCTGCAATCTACAAAATGGCTTACTTACTTGAACAATTCTATCCTACTGTGCTTAGAGATGAAGAAATCTAATCCTTATATTTGTTTGTATGTTTTGAATCAGGTTCTGCTAACAAACAATGTCTTATAGATAGCAGTTGTATCAAACAATTGTGGGTTGACTAACAGCTCCATACAACTTTAATTATAATAATATTCTGTACTTTTCCTATAATGTATGTACCACGAAGCAAAATAAATAGATTTAGGGGAATAGGGGAGATACATTCAGGGTTGATACAATCAAAGTTTATTAACTAACACCTGAACAAAATGTTTTCCTTCCAACTGCCAAGTGAAAGGGAGCATTTATGAATTTTGAAGCAAAGAAATAAGTGCCAGATTTATTTCTTTATAAGTACCTGTGGATTCTGTTGCATTGCTTGTTAACAGATGCAAGTGGGCAATATAACTATTACATCAGGCAATAACAGAAAAAAGCCAGACAGTTTCTAAGCAACAGCTCAGCATTGGCCACTTGTCAATAGAGCTCTAAGGTTTCCTCTGAAAATATAAAATGAAGAGAAGTTGGAACAGCATAGTCTAATTTCCAGGAAAAGAACAAAGCATGAAACTGATGATTTGCTAAATCATATTTTAGGAGTTTTCTTACAAGCACTATAGGACTAAGAACAGAAAACTGTCAAACATTTCACTTCCGGAACTGTTGAAAATTTTCCATAGTTAGGAAGTTAAACAAAAGCAGCTAAGCATTTTTATATTTAAAAAAAAAAGCTTCTTCATGCTATACAAGTGAGTGTTTCTTGTGATTTTCCCTACTGCCACCTTCCATTCTGTATTTTTACCACTTCATAGTTTTATAGTACTTTCAAATTTGTAATGCAATGCTTTTCAAAGTCTAGACTTGAAGTCTTTCACTCCCACATGGTTGCTGGGGAACTTCTCTAAGCCTGCATAGGCACCCATGTGGAAAATGAGTCAATATGTAGTAAATGCTCACCTTTCTTAGAGGTTTGAATCAGGATCCCCACAAAAAAAATTAACATCAGTGATCGGGAAGTTTGATTAGCACTTTATTCACAAGGAGAACTGAGTGTAAATCTTAGTTTTGTCCTAAGCTCCACCTAAAATAGCTATTTCCAATCTAGAATCATTCTGATGTGTTGGATCAAAAATGTTACTGTCCCTAAAGACCCTTGTAACACTTTCCTAGCAAAGAGATGCTCATCATAGTGACAGAATCATAACAAAAAAGCAGAAATGATTGCTTTAATAAATATCAAGCAGAGGGTTGCATAACACAGAAACACTGATTAGAGTGAGGATCCTTTGTGGACGTTTCATCTTTAAAGATCCACTATATAAAAATACAGCATACTCCGTGGAGACAAGCTAAAAGACTTAGCATGGGGTAAAGATAAAGGACCACCTTGTATGCTTGGGCTCACTATAGTTGTCAGTTCATCAAAAGCCACTTTTTTACTCCAGTCTATGCAAGGTATGCAAAGTGAGCTGAGAGATGTACACATTCACTGCGAAAGAGGTGCACAGCTGTTAAGGTAAGTAGGACTTTTAGTGATGTGCCACTTGTAAATGCATATGATCCCTGTAATAGGTCTAACACATTAGCTGAACAGCTGCAATCTTTTCATTGTACCTCTTTTGCTATATTCAGATAAAAGCACTTCAGTGTCAACAAATCTAATATCTTCTCCTGCCCAACTTGAGAGGGTCAAATGAAATTTCCCCAACAGAGAACAAAAACTGTGGCTGCCTAGTGTGTGTTGATGGCAGCCAGCCAAGAGAAGAGAATGAAATGGAGGCTTTGTTGTTGTTTTTTTTAAAAAAGCTTTTGCTTTAAGATACAAAGGAAAGAGGGGCAATCATAAGTGTTTTACAAAAATGCTAAACTTACAGGAAGTGCTGGTTTTTAAAATGTGAGGCTTTCCCCTAGAAGAAAACAGCCAGTCAAGGGTTGGGTCTTGCATTGTTATAGTGAGGAAGTCAAGCAAGGATCACATAAACAGAAGACGAGTCAAGAACTTGGTTAAACATGGATGGGACACTTCAGACAAAGCTTAGAAAGAAACTACCTACAGACCTTATAAAATAGGGAATTCCAAATGATGGTAATGGCAGACTGGGTGGGACTAAAAAGTTTTATCAATCAATTCCAACTTCACGAGATTTTTTTTTCCCGCGAGAAGTTGAAATTGATTGAGTGAACTTTTTTTTTTCCACATGGAGGACTAAAGTTTTATAAAACCCAGCTGAAGGCCTAGGACTGGGGTGACGGCGTGTGTGCCCACAGAAAGGGCTCTGCATGCCACCTGTGGCACGCGTGCCATAGGCTCGCCACCACAGAAATAGTCTCTTAAACACATAGGACAAAAATGCTATCACTCAATAAAAGCCGTACTTACTTAAATATATATATTCTTTTTTAAAAAAGAATAAAACCGTCATGCCGCAGGCATGATTTTGTACATCATCATGTTCGCTAATGAACCAGCAACACTAAAGAATCTTAGCGTTCAACATTATGTTAGTCAGCCAGCCAATAAATTTAGGAGATTCACTCCTCAATTGCTTATATGCTTTTTAGGATTCAAGAGGCTCTACAGAGAAGTCACAATCAACAGCCTGATCCTATATGATTTTTTCCAATTCCATTTAAATTTATAGTCATTTTCACATCTTACTGCAATGAATTCCATATGTTTTTGTTTTCACTGTATTGCTACTTTTTAATATATAAAAAGCCACTGATATAATCAATAAAAATGACATTCTGTCTTACTTATAGTCGTGCATTACTAATAATCACCCAGGAAAAATAACACAAAGCAAATTAGGCTGGAAAATATATGTCAGTTTGAGCTTTACTACTCAGAGATAAAATATAAAATTTTACCTTTAGGATAAGCATTGAACATGCTTTGCTGAATCAAAAAATAGGCAACTGTTGATTTTCCAATATTGGATAAGCCAAAATGGTAATTTCCATGTGTATGTTATCAGTAAGTGATTCTCACAAATATGTAACTTCTAAAAATATATTTATGATTCAGAGCAAATGATAGTCCAGTTTAAATATATACAAATGCTTTAAAAGATATGTTCCAATCATTTCCATTTGTGGTTTTAAGTAGGCTACAAACATTCCTAAATAGTCCTAAACTATAAAATTCAATTATCAAATAGCACAAATATGATCTTGTTTTTATTAAAGGCACTTTAGCATTCAACAGGATTAGTGTTAAGCCTAGCCTGGCACCTCAGATTACTTCCTATGTTATTATAATGTAATTATTATGGGATTCCCCATATAAATCCTTCCCTGATATTTCCTCACACCACTAGTGCTGGAGAGCATTAAACAACACATACCTTGGTCTCTTTAGTCCTGTCCTTTATTAACTATCATTTAACACAAGAAAACAACTATGAATTTAATAGAAAACCGGAGATTCCGCAGTAGAATACAGTGGAGAGGAGAGGAGAGGAGAGGAGAGGAGAGGAGAGGAGAGGAGAGGAGAGGAGAGGAGAGGAGAGTGGAGAGAAGATATTGTAACTGAGATATGTTACCTTCCTCTTTCCTCAGACTCTGCATGAATAAGCATTGCTTGGGAAAAATCAGAGGAATTACATCTTCCTACTGTTGTTTTGAGGGGGGCATGATGGCTCAATGGTTAAAGATGCTGAGCTTGTCAGCCGGAAAGCTGACAGTCCAGTTCAAGACCAGAGCTTCGCATAACAGGGTGAGCTTCCATTACTTGCCCCAACTCCTGCCCACCTAGCAATTCGAAAGCAGGCAAATGCAAATAGATTAACAGGTACCACTTCGGTGGGAAGTTTAACAGCATTCTGTGCACCACTGGCATAAACTCATGCTGGCCCCATGACCGCAGAAAATGTCTTCAAACAACGCTGGCTCACTCAGCCAAGAAACCGAGATGAGCACTGTGCCCTAGAGTCGGACACAACTGGACTAGGAAACCTTTACCTTTAGTGTTGTTTTAACACAAGAGAGAAAGAAGCAAAACTTTTGATTATCCTGTGAAACCTAACTGAAGCTTCTGCAAGAAGGTGATAGCACAATTATTTCTGTGCCTTGTAATTGACTTCCACTGATTGTACCAATCAATCATAATCTGTGACATTAACAATGCATGTAAGGACAGAGAACCCTGTTTTTGTTTTTAAAGCTGTTCTCTTTTAAAAGTGCTTCAAAGTACTAATAAAAAGAGTTGAATTAGAAAATCACATATTCTGAATGTCAAACTACAAAAAGATTTCATTTTCTGGTTTAATAATCCCCACTTTTTCAATGGCAACATCATTCTCTTTATATATTATACTATTCCAATTGTAAATATGCATAAATATAACATTATGTTAAATGAGCAGAAAGTGTTAGGGTCCTCACCTATACAAGGGAACTCTGACTGACAATATCAAAAATACCCATCAGATTAGCATGGTAAATACCTGGGTTTGTTATTTCAAGGATAATATTGGTTCCATTTGTTGCTGATATTTCACCTCTCTCTTTTATTTATTTAACATAGTTTGACAGGAAATTCTCTCAGAGATAATATATCTCTATAAAAGACTGACTTGGGAAACATATCCTGAGGTTTCAAGAGGACAGAACCAATAACTTATGCCTTTGACATTTCTGTCAGATACTTGTTTGATAATGGCACTCTGTAGAGTTTGTGCTTTCATCTAGCAACTATTGAGGCAAAAATGTGGGGTTTTTTAAAAAAAGAGAGAGAGAGAAGAAAGAAAATGTTAGGGCAGATTAGGGCATCCTAAAAAAGAAAATAAAACAAGCTAATAAACATTGTTATAATGATTACACTCCTAATTCTGTGCTCAGGTCTCAACTACAATATTATTTTCTTTAAGAAAATTATAAATGATGAATGACTTATGTCTGATTTGTCTGATTTCACATGATTGCTATCATTGCTAAACTACTATTCTTTTTTTACAAAACTGGTATGTTGTGGGGAGAAAAAAGTATACAGAATAAGACATTCATATAGTTTTCTAAATTACAAATAAACATGCCCCAATACATTCACTCACCTTTATAATATTTGATATTTTGTAAATGTTGGTTTTCTCATTACTGAATAATATATGAAATTCCAAAAGGATTGAGGGAAAAATTACTAAAATCATTTTCTTATTTAAAAAGGGGGGAAATTTAAAGTTAAAGGTGGAACTCATCATATAATACAGTATTTATCTAAAGAAAACAGAAGAGGAGAAATGTTGGTAGACTTGGATCAAAAAAAAGACATTCATAGAAAATACAGAATTATAGAAGGACCAATATTCAGTTAAGCAGAAAAGTTACGGGACAAGCAACCTAATGAAAAGAGTAATTAAATAATTGATTATAACTATATCAAGAGGAAGTTGATGGTTTTTGTTCTACAGATGCTAAACTCAGCCTAGTGGGAGAAGAAATATTATATGTTGTTTTCAGTTCTAAAAACATAAATGTAAGAGCCATTCTTCTGGATGAGACTGAAGGAGATAATTAAGGTATGGCTTGTGAGCAATCAATATGCCTAGAGATACATTCTTTAGTGCCTGTTTGGCTCCATATCACAGCTGATAATTTAATTAAAAATGGAAAATTTGCTTGCTGCAAAAGAATGCTTAGGTCTATAGAATGATCCATTTTTGCAAAGTGCCTTTGGGGTCCACAGAATCTTCATTAGCATTTACAGAAAATAAAATGACAGGAAGCTACTGGCCAGAGCTTTATTTGCAAAATGAATGCTTGCTCAGAAAAAAAGACTAAGCTCAATTGGGGGGGGGGGGGCGGCACTTCAATCTCAAATTCTTTCTAACTGTCCAGAAGATGCTTCCAGGATGGAATGGGACAACTTGGCATGGCAAGCTCGGCATGGTCAGTTCATCATTGTCAACACACAGCTGCCAAGTTGTAGCAGAACAACTGAACACAGCCAATTCACTGTGGGGACAACTCACCACAGGCAGATGGAGGAAGAGCCAAGCAAGCGGGCAGATGAGTGAGTGGGTGGGCAGAGCACAGAGAGTGGAGCTGGCTGGGAGCTACCAAATGGATGGAAAGTAAATGAGCAAGTGGGCAGGTAGCTGGGCAGGCAAGTGAGAAAATGGACAGTGGAAGCAGTTGGGGACTTCCCATTTTCACCAATCTGCTGCCACTGCTGCCACCACAGCAAGTTCAGGTCCATTCGGAGTTCAAGCCATTTGACAGCAGCAGCAGTGCTTGAGCCATTGAGGGATGATGGTGGTGGGTGGGGTGGGTGTCGGGGAAGGTAGAGAAGGCCAGTCAAATCTAATTTTTATACACACCCTGCTACCACCACTGCTGCTACACCAAGCTCCGGGCTGTTCACAGTTCAGATTGTTCGTTGTCCGTGGCCATTCAATGGAGGCAGTGTTTGGGCCATTTGGGGCAGTGGCATGGGTGGGGTGGGTTGATGGTGGTGGCAAGAGGTATGAAAATGAGATAAGCCGGCTTCTGTTGCCTCCCTGCCACCCATCCCTAACCTCTGCTGCCACCCCCAAACAGCCTGAACACCGCCACTGCCGAATGGTCCACAGCAAGAGCAGCAGAGTGTGAGAAAATGGGATGCTCCCAACTTCCACTATCTCCACACTGCCTGCCTCACCCACCACTACCCCCACCCCGAATGACCCAAACATTGCCACTGCTGAATAGCACGAAGTGATAGAGGGGTGTGTAAAAATGGGAAATCCTCAGCTGATGCCACCGCTCTGTCTCTGCCCACCCATTTGCTCTTTCTCCCAGCTCTTCCTCCAGCTGTCCATGGTGAGTTGTCTCCATGTTGAATTGGTTGTGTTTAGTTGTCCTGCAATGACTTGGCAGTGGTGAGTTGGCAGAGGTGAACTTGGCAGTGTTGAGTAAGCTGTACTAGCTGGCTGTGCCAAGCTGACCATGCTGAGTTGTCCTAGATCCTTCCAGGAAGTCTACATACATCGTGAAGGGTTTATATTTATTTCTCTCCTCTCCCTTCAAAAAACACCTAGTTTGTACAGTTAAATTCCATTATCATGATAGCTGGAGAGATTTTGCTGGCCAGGATCCCTCATCAACCATCCATTTCCATCATAAAAGCAGGATTACTCTAATTTGCCATAGCCTCATTGGAAGACTCCATAAAAAACAATGCACTCTTAATATAAAAGTGTTACTAGAGAAGTTGTTCTAATAAAATTATTAGGAGTTATAATCATAGGAATGATTTGAATTGGAGGTATGATTGATGTTACGTATTTGATTAAAACATGGGGTAGATGTTCCTAAAACAAAAGTGATGATTATGTATGCAGTGGCACACATCTCTAAAAATACTTGCATGTTTTGATTGTGTCTTTTTCTGAAAAGTCAGGAAAATAATGGAAAGCCCTGTGATATATGTTTGTGTGTTTGTGTGCATTTGTGTGTGTGTGCACGCATGCACTCCCGTGCATGTGTATTCTTAAAACAGTTGAATGTTAACTATGGTACAGTTACAGATATGACACTTCTCATTTAATCTTTTAAACTCAGATCACACCAATTGTTTCTTTGTTCTCTACTAGTCAGAGAGAAAAAAATATTGATTGATCTAGCTGCCTCAGGCAATGGGAATTTAAAAGCAGAGAAGATTCAACAAACTGTGCAGAATAACAGGAATTTTAAAATGTATTTTCCATATTCTCTTGAAAGAAGAGGCTGTTAGCATATCTCTAAAGAGTCCCATTGATAGATGTGGCAAAAGCTCAAAAGATTACATTGCACAGCTCAAGAAATTTCATCTCCCAGCAAAAAAAAACCCTGTACTGAGTTCTTTTATTTGTTACACATGTGTAGTCCCAGTGGCCTGATGTTTTCTATTCTAACAGCAGCAATTCCATCAGAGCTCAATCTAAAGGCTGAATTGGGTGGAGGTAGGGTTGACTGAGGACACCCATTCAAAAAGAATCTGAAACATGTCAGGAGGCTGGCAAATTCAGGTGCAAAGAACAGTCAAAGAAACAGAAGAACAACCAAAGAAACATTGCAATTGCTTAGGAAAGTCTTATTGTTCAAGCAAAGCTTAACAAAAAAATCTTCCTACTCAGGAAAAAGAGTAAGTCAGAATCTTGGAAAAGCTGAATGGCTACTTAATTACAGAAAAGGACCACTCTGGAGGAAAGCAATACAAAACAAATCTGAGATCTGTTAAATTAGAGAACTTCTGGCTACAACTTCCATCATTTCAGCAACTGATAAACTGTTGTTCAGCTGGAAAACTAGATATTTCCTATCCCTGCTTCAAATGGAAATAGCAAGTGCTACTTTGGGATGTAAGGATAGCAGCAAAGATCCTCATCATGAGAAGTAATTGTCTTGTGGGGCTTTATCTTCTCAGACTCTCCTTCCAATTCTACTTCCACGGTCCAAGTCTGAAAAGGACAAAGGAGCAATTTCAGAGAAGCTACCATGATAATGAGGCATGTAGAAACCACGCTGTAACAGGAATGATTGAGGAACCAGTATTTAACCCACAGAAGAGAAGATACGATAATATATGATAATGATCTTTGGAATATCTAAAGGGTTGTCATACAAGGAGGGAATGGATGAGAACCAAAGAACTGAAAATCACGGAAGTAGATTCAGATTAGTTATTAAAAGGACTTTCCTGATAGTAGGAGCTGTGAATCATTGGAATAGGTTGCCTCTTGCAAGTGGAGAACTCCCCTTCATTGGACCTATTCAAGGAGAAGATGAAAAGTTTTAGCAGATCCTGCATTGAATAGAAGGTTACCTTTGAAGTCTATGCATTAAAATACCCCAATTTTGCACTCATTGGATCATTTTGAATTTTCTGCTTCTATACTTGAACTAACCAGATTTTTGTCAATGTAACCAGATTTTTGTCAATGTAAATGTATCTTCAGACCTTCTTCTTGATTTGTAAAAAGAGCTCAATCATTTTGAGAATGGTTTCCCACATTCCTAGGAATCTATCTAATAGTGTTATAAAATTCACATTGCTAATTAAAATTTCTTGGGGGGATTTTGTTAAATGCAAAGATGAAATGAAGAAAAATGTATTTCTACTGGTCTACAGTCATTCAACCAGTAAGTCAATCAAGGAAGGAGATGAGATCAGCTTACCAGCATTTATTTTTAGTAAATCTGTGCTGGTATCTATTAATCACAATATTATTATCAAAGTGAATTTGGATCTTTTAATCAGATGTTCTATGATCTTTGCGGCTTTTGAATACAGACTGTCCAACACTATCGGTTTTAAGATTTAGGATTTCATTTGCTGTATTTGTGGCACTTGACCTGTCCTCTATAGTTTTTCTCAAAACTACTGTAAGGCATGGATTTCTGAGAGGCATCAGCAGGATATTTTGTAATTCATTTTGTCTTCTAGACCTTAATTTCCTGATCAATCTTGAACTGCAACTTGGCATTAGTATGATTACAATTTCATTTTTGGAGAAACTATGCAAAATATAAATTATAAAGTTTTTCCTTTTCTTATACCTCTTCTCAGTAGGTTTAATGTCTATCATTTATACCTACTGAGAAGCAAGTCGCTTTCCATTCTTCTTTCCCTTTCTTTGGATTATCCATCAAGCCCTTCTTGATGCTCAGCCCATTGTTTCCTTGTATCGAAAGTGTTGATTAAGAGTACTTTAAATCAGATGTCTTATCTTTCATTTCAAGCCCTGAGATTACTAGAAATTTTCCCTCAAATACTGTACATCCAAACTATCATGTTGTAGCCACATTAGCTCAGAGAGCATGGCAAGAGTCTTATTCCCAGTGAATTTATGTGACCTTAGTAGTCTTTGGCAGCTGCAGCTGCCAAAAAAGCCAACACAGTGCTAGGCTGCATTAACAGAGAGGATAGAATCAAAATCACGTGAAATGTTAATATCACTTTACAATGCCTTGGTAAGGTCACACTTGGAATACTGCATCCAGTATATTGAGACTCTAGAAAGAGCACAAAGAAGAGCAACAAAGATGATTGGGGGACTGGAGGCTAAAACATATAAGGAACGATTGCTGGAATTAGGTATGCCTAGTTTAATGACGAGAAGGATGAGGGGGGACACGATAGCAGTGTTCCAATATCTCAGGGGCTGCCACAAAGAAGAGGGAGTCAAGCTATTTTCCAAAGTGCCTGAAGGCAGGACAAAAAGCAACGGATGGAAACTAATCAAGAATAGAAGCAACCTAGAAGTAAGGAGAAACTTCCTGACCGTTAGAACAATTAATCAGGCGAACAACTTGCCTCCAGAAACGGTGAATGCTCCAACACTGGAAGTTTTTAAGAATTGACTGGACAGCCATTTATCCGAAATGGTATAGGGTTTCCTGCCTGAGCAGGGGGTTGGACTAGATGACTTCCAAGATCTCTTCCAACTTTTTTTTTATTATTATTATTATTATTATTATTATTATTATTATTATTTAGGAGTAGTTAGATGAATATCAGCTCTAAATATTTAAAGAAACTCTTTGATTATGTTTTTAGTTTGAGACCTTTCAAGAAAGCTCAGCTCTAAATTCCCCATGGTTGCATTATGACAACAACAATCATTAGTCACAAATCAATCAAGTTGTAATTTGAATGCTCTTAGCTTAGCCATCCCTTGCAGATGATATTACAACGATGGACACATTTATAGATGTTTAATTGATACAGAGCATAAAAACTCAATTGTCAATGACATTTTCCTCTTCCTCTCTTGGGTATGTATAATATGTTATATAGTGTTCCATTGTCACAATATCAGGGTTCCATTGTCAATCAAATCAAATTGCTTGTATGACCATATTTCATTTGTTTATGATTATATGCTTAGATATTTACAAGAATCTTCAACATATTTTTTTGAAGATTAAACTGAAGTTTCTGCTTGTCCCATGCTTTTGCATTATCCCAATGTCCTTTCAATTATGGCAGTCAATTTTCAAAGGATCAACCATTATTATAAATTGTAGCAGCTTTGTACCTGTCCTTAGTTTGCAGTTTTCAACCCTTATCAGCACCACACATTATCTTACATGTTCTTATAAACAGTTCTGTGCAACTATTAAGAAGTTTCAATTTCTATACTATTTTTCTTCTTTTTCCATGCCTAGATCAAACTTTAAACCGCCAGAAACTTTGTCGTTAATCAAAAATAAGTCATTATCAGTACATGTTTCTGTAGTAGCTGTCATACCAGCAGATTTGCTACATTCTGTGTCTATCCACATTCATATAGGGTTGTTATCAACTAAGAGCTTCCACTTGAACATATTGGTTTTATACTTAGACACCCCAACTCTCAACTTATTCTGGGTCTTCCAAGTAGTACAAGGAAGGATAGATCATATCCTCCTTTAATGTTATTCCTTGCTCGATGGTCTCCTTCCTCCATCTTTTAATTCAGTTTTGTTCTTGTTTACCGTCAAGAATGTTTGTTCTTGCCATACAGCTGTTCCTGGATCTAAGTCGCCAGGCTTGGGGCATATGTTCTTTCAGAGGATGTTGAGGATCATTCTCTTGCTTAATTCTCTCACCATCTGCTGCTACGTCTCTCCTGCTCTTAGGTGGGGCAATGCCCAGCGAGAGGATATATTTTTTCAATTGGGGTAGGTTTGAGACAACCTGTCACTAAATGTACTGCTTTATTGATGGCAATATCAACTTGTTTTGCATGTGCAGATGCACCCCACACTGGAGCAGCATACTCTGCTGCAGAGACACTCAAGGCCAAAGCTGATGAGACCAACATAGATGGTTGAGCTCCCAATATGTAATTTATCAATTTCCTGATGATATTGTTCCTCAAGCTGACTTTAGCCTTAGTGTCCAACAGTGCTACTTAAAAGATAGTGTCCTATCGGGTGTCATACTGAGATGTTTTGGTGTTGGGCAGTCAGTTCCCTTCTTACATAAAATCCAACTCTTCCCTTGCATATCGATTTCAGGGGTGGAAAAGACACACTTGGATCTTGTTTGGGTTGGCTTTAAATGGTTGAGGGTATAAAATTGTCCTAATTCTTCAAGTGCTATCATACGTTTCTCAGCTACCTCATCAAAAGTTTATCCTTGTGTGGCCCCTGCTGTATCATCCACATAGATGAATAGTTGTGTGTTGTTGGGGATGGGTTGATTGTTCGTATAAGTGTACTACTAAACACTCACTTGCTACCTTGGGGGAAGAGGAGTCAGAGAAACCACATATACTAATAAAATAGTATAACCCATAATGTACTATTGCAGTGAGAAGTAAACATCTATATATAAGAGATTTCTCTGTAGAGATGGGATTTTAATTTCCAGCCTCCTACTAAAGAGGTACAGAGGGCTGTTTTTAGAGCTTTTCATTGCTTTGCATAAAAATAAGTATTTTGTTTTTATTCATTTCAAAGTGTTTTACAACCAACAGGGATAAGCTTGGCAATTTGATTAATCAGGAGTGGTACATCGCCCAATGGATTGGTACATCCATTTGGCCTACAAAATATAGTGAGGATCAATACTGAGTTGGGTTGTATTCCAAACTGATCCAAGTTTCACAGATGCTCAAGTTCCTTGTAACTTTTTCACTTCCAGAGCAAAACAAGTAGATGATGCGATACTGTAAGAAATTGGATAGCTCCATGATTTCATCCTAAGGTACTCTGTGCCAAGTGTCGGGGTTTCAGAAAGTCGAAGAAAATCTTCATGGCAATATCTAAGCATTCCACAGCAGGGTCAATGGTCCCCAAATTTAAGGCTGTTAGATTCAAGAGCAATAAGCAATGAAAAGGCACCATGTAGGCTTGAAATGATGCATCCCTGTTGCAGTAGCATCAGTGCTGATCTTGCATTTAAAAATAGATTGATATTTATCCAGGAGGCATACTTGTAATTTTGTGGCTAGAGCATTTTCTATTAAATTTGATAAGAGGAAAAAGATTGGATCTTGGCCAGAGACCTGAGAATTCATCTCATAGCAGGGGAGAGTCACCTGAGAGCAAAGAGAGAAAACAATTGTAAATTTAATGACACTCAGTGTGGCCGGCTATAGCTTGCACATAGCTGTTGAGACTAAGTGCCATCAGCTGTCTTGTTGAAATTCACCACAACTTACCTAGATTAAAAGCATACTGATATAAAACATCATACTTGGCAACTGTTTATATGAATATAAACTAGGATTTTTTCCTCCCATTTCTTAACATATCTTTTTTTAATATCACCTTTATTATTTCTATAAATAACTCAAGGTCGGAGGACATCTCTAATATTCCTTCCTCCTCCTATTTTCCCCACAACAACAATCCTATTAGGTGAGTTGGGCTAAGAGAAAGGGACTGGCCCAAAATCACCCAGCTGACTTTCCTGCCTAAGGTGAGACTAGAACTCCCAGTCTCCTGGTTTCTAAGCTGGTACCTTAACTACTAGATTATGATGATGATGATGATGATGATGATGATGATGATGATGATGATGATGATGATAATGATTGTGATTATTATCATGGCCACCGTCATCATCATTGTTATCATGCTTATTAAATATTAGTTTAATCCAATTGTGTGCTGATATGGATAGGCTCACAATGGAAATGAAGGACAAGACAGAATCAGATTATTTTGATATCTGGGACAAATTCTATTGTTGGTGTGAATCAAGGAGAACTGTTAGAGTTTTAAGTTAGTGTTAAGATAGAGATATATAAAACTGTATGTTAGTATATAGAGAAACAAATTAGAGACTGTATTGTATAGAAAAATATGTATATATGGAGATTAAGAAATATATGTATGATGAGGAACAAATTGTTAGCAATATATACACTGGAATGTTATGTTATGTCCATCTTTATTTTAACTGTTTTATAAATAAAAAAACTTTTAAAAAATATTAGTTCTTTACACATAAGTAATTGCTTCTAATTTCTGCTTAAATAAAAGCATTAGATGTTGTAGGGATATTCTTTCTCAGTAACTACAGATATGATAAGTCAACAGAAATTTACAGACTGAATTCTGGGAGTTGAAGTCCATACAGCTTAAAGTTACAGAGTTTGCAAAAGGAGGATGTAGACTGACAAGGCAAATTATTTATGAGTAACAAGAAAGATTTTAGATGTAAATGTAACCTAGATTATCCTCTGACTGAAATGAAACTTTCAGCAGTGTAATACTAACATGGCATGGCAAAACACTGTCCCACCATTGACTAAGTACCTTTAGGCACAGTGTTTTTATCAAGCTAGCATTCCTTACAGATGGTGAAAAAATTATTTCCCATTAATCTAGCTAATTATTTTTATAACCATTGGCACATATAGCATGGCAACCTTTCGTGGCAGTTAATTCATTCAAGTAATTATGAATTGTGATAGAGATGTGTCAATTGGTAATTAGCTTGGGGATAACTAAAGAATATTGCATATGTATAGACCGAAAGTTCACAACATTTGCATTTTTTCCTCAAAATTCTAGAAATGTTTTCTTGATAGAAATTCTCAAAGTTCAAATTACTTGAAACATAGATGCAGTTTTAATTTTAAGAAATAGCTTTATTATGAATTTAGTCAGTATCACATAGCTGGAGTATCACATACTTCAAGCAAGGGTTCAGACAGCAAGCCCACCTTGTTTCTCAATCTAGTCCTTCGTTTCTTGTAAATCAATTTTTAATTGCTAGGTAACACACTCATGAGAGTAAATATTAGATGGGTGAATGGAAATATGGTTCTGTAGTTGAGGCAAAGAAGAAGATGTACAGAGGAAAAAGGTCAGAGAACACCCACAGGAAGATTTTACTTTTGCTAAAGAAAACTTGCTTAAAACAGGTCTAAAGATCTTGTGGTAGAATTAATTAGTAACAGACAGTAAATAGACAGAATCCCATAGATATGGAGAAAAAAAATAAATACTTCCTAAATGTACAAATTAGAAGACAATAGAGCAAGTACTATAGTGTCCAATATAAACCAGAGCCTAGTCCTTTGTAGAATAGCACTGAAGGCCTTGGAAAAGAGATTCAGATGCCAGGATGTGTCTGTACCTACAAATGTCAGAATTATACAAACAAAGGTTGTGACATTCCTTGAAAACCAGAGTTGGCTGTTGAATAAGCAGGACAAAAACATGATTGCATTTTTTACTCCAATGTCATAGATAGCCCTAAGAAAAGAACTACATGAATCATAGAACAAATCAGTTCAGAGTTCTTACTCAAAACATAAATGATCAGATTGTCATACTTCAAATATATAATGTGAAGATCTAGCTTTCTGGAGAAGTCTACAATGGTGACACAGATAGAAGGAAACAGAAGAGGATGAGCAGCAGCAACACTGTGGATAGATTCAGTTACAATAGCAACAAGAGCAACATTGGAAAGACTGGGGGATCTGGTTGGAAACCAACCATTCTAAAGAAAATTTTACATGGTTGCTAAGGGTTGACACTGCCTTGATGGTACATAACAATAACAAACACAAAACAAACCTGTTAGGTACTGAACACAAGTTTTATAAATTCATATTGAGTTGGCATCTCCCAAACTGTTGGTGGAATTTTCCAAATGGCTTTGATAAGCCTCCTTTATCATAGAATCATAGTATGGTAGGGCTGGAAGGGACCTTGGAGGTCATCTAATCCAGCCTCTTGCAGGAATCCTTATACTGTCCCAGACAAATGGTTGTCCACTCTTGTCTTAAAAACCTCCAATAACGGAACACCCACAACTCCAAGAGGAAAGCTGTTCCATTGATTATTCATTCTCATTGTTAGGAAATTCCTCCTTATTTCTAGGTTGGATCTCCGTCTGACAGCTTCCATTGCTTCTTATCCTGCCCTCAGGTGCTATGGAGAATAAATCAATCTCTCTTCCCTGTGGCAGCCCTTCAAATATTGGAAGACAGCTATCCAAGTAAGGAAACTCACTGCCTAAACTGTGAAATGATGCTTGTACTTTTTTTTTTTTTTGGTCCAGGTGCTTTTCTTGTGACTTGAGCCAACAGAATAATGGCAAAAGCACCCAACAGTATAACCAATAACACATTAAAGACAGACAGAATAAAACACACTAAAATCTGAACAACAACAACAAAAAGTTCTGTCTGCTCATGGAAACTTTTCTAAACAAAATCAGCATTCTGAAAAGTGTGGTTGTATTCCAAAATATCTTGTTATTGTTGTTGTTAATCTTTTATTTAAACTTCAGAAGTCTTACCTCCAACATAAATGATTGATATTCAGTTTTAATGAAAATGTTTGCTTTGGAAAGCAAAGGAGAGGGAGAGAGGAAGTGGGGAAAATGAAAAAGTGTTCACATTTATTTCTTGCTGCTTGAATAAGCCTCCTTGTTAGAAAGAGATCACCTAGAATTTGGCATCCCTATACAGTTATATTAAACAAAGTTATGCCCTGTATGTATTGTAAAACTATTTCTAATTATAAATGCTTTGTGGCTGAAACCCTGGCATAAATTCACCCAAAACAGAGAAACACTGATGTGAGTCATTCTGTCCAAGATTAAATTTTAGTATATGCATTTCTGGGAAAGGACAAATCATTAGGTTAATAACAGAATCATTAGTAAAAGAGAAAAGAAAAAAGCATGAAAGAATGATGAATTGCAGCCAGCAACAGACCTTCTTGTCTCTCCAGGCATTTTATCTAAGCAGAGTATAAAAATAAAGACTGTGCATTACACTGCCCCCCCCCCAATTATCCTGCCGTCTTCTTTCCAACTTTGCTTCTTTTGTCTGAAGGAGAGGGAGTAGTTATGTTATGTTCTCTTGAATATGAGTATGCTTTGCCACTAGGCCATCTCTCTCTCTCTCTCTTCCTGTTTAGTTGTATTTATTTACATGGATGTTAATAGAAGCCCATTTAATTTTATTCTTTCATTCAACTGTATGGCCACTCATCTCAGTATATAACTCTAGGTAATGAACAATCATCAAATCAAATAATCAAATAAATTAAAAACAAATTTCCACTATAATACAACAATTGCAATATACATAGCAGCCACAAAGAATGTTACAATCCATGGTTGTTCACAGCCAAGAGACAGGAGCCTTCACAATCTCAGGGCTCAGAGTCTGGGCATAAAATCAGGTCTTTAGGCCTTATGAAAAACCAGCAGGATCAGGACTGTTGCGTCCTTCGCGAAATGGCAAGACACGAGAAGCAGTTGTAGTTCTCAGGAAACTTCTTTATTCAGTTCAGCATACAAAGTACAAGACGCCGACAACACCCAAAACTCTTGGCCTCTTATATAGGCCATTCCCGGGTCAATCTGCAACTTTTGGCGCGCCAGCACTTGCGCATGCGCGCAAGTACTGGCGACAGCCTGTCTTGTCCCGGGCAACTTGCACCTGCCCGGAACCGTTTGCAATGCCCCGAGCCTGCTTGCACAGGCTCAAGACATAACACCCCTTCCCCCCGGGTTAAAACTATTAACCATGCCATAGTAACACATAACCCATTACGAGTGTAGTGCCATACTACCCAATGCCAGGTATTACTTTTGCTTCCATTAGTCTAAGTGTTCTGTTCCCTCTGTTAACTCTGTTTTGCCAATAGAGTTACAAAATCTTCTAAATACTTAGGAGATTTCCTGGCTCTCTGTGACCTCCTAACTTCTGGGTACCTGCCAAGTACCCCTTGACTGAGGGGTGATGCGTATCTGTCCCCCCTATTACACCCTGGAGGTTCCCAAGGACTGTGCTCCAATGCCTGGCCTGCTTGCTTGCCCACCGGGCTCGTCAGGCCAGGGCTTCTTTCTTTGTTTGACCTGGTTGTCCTGCCTTGTTGCAGGCTCTCTGGCCCCTCTAAGTGACTGTCACTGTTGGGCGATTCTGTAGAACCTCCAAGGTCCATCCAAGACCTGTCAGGAGGTTGTCTGTCCCCTGGTTCCCGTTCTGTCCCCAGGCTTGTGGGGTTTTCAGTACTGTCCCAAAACTCAGTTGTCCCCTAAGTGAAGTCAGAGGTGTTGTAGTCGGGATTTGGTTCCACGACCACCTCCCTGTGTGTTTGCCCCCTTCTAGGGACAGGGGTAGTGTCGGGCCAACTAGAAGGAATGTGTGCCAGCTCTCTTGCGGGGAATGGTTTATTGGGATGCTCCCGGGTATCCTCCCTGACTGGAGTACTGTGTGATGCGGGTGAGTAGTGATTATGCCCCCGGGGTGACTCCCTGGCTGGAGTAGGCGTTGATGCCTGGTATCTAGTTGGGCTCCTTGAATTCCTGTTTGGAGCACTCGCGGAATCTTGAGATGAGCCGTTTGTGGCTTCCTCATTGATAATGGGCAGCAGCCCATGCCCTTCCCCTTGCCCAAAGGGGTCCCCCTCCCACCCTGGAAAAGACCCAGGAGTCTCAGCGGGAAGGTCCCGTCTAGGGCGAAGTTGGTCGATGTGTCGACGCAGGACACAACCGTTGTCCAGGGACACTTCGTAAGACAGAGGACCTGTGACCCTGGATATAGCAGCGGGGACCCATGAATGACGAGCCCCGTAATTACGAGTCCAAACCGGGGCACCCACAAGGAGTTGTCTAGGTGCCCTGGGGTGTGTGTAAGAAGAAGGCAGTCTATCCGGATGCAACCGGTCAAGCTTGGTAGTCAGTTTGCGCCCCCAACGAAGTTCAGCTGGGC
This sequence comes from Crotalus tigris, assembly GCF_016545835.1. NCBI lineage: Eukaryota > Metazoa > Chordata > Lepidosauria > Squamata > Viperidae > Crotalus > Crotalus tigris. The sequence continues at coordinate 2,124,623 of NW_024100599.1, read as the reverse complement.
TCCTCCCCGTAGAAGTGTGATAAGAAAGGAGGAAGTCAGCCAACCTGTGATGCCAGTCTCCGTAGGTAATTTTCTTCAAGGCGTCCTTGGTGATGCGAACCATGCGTTCAGTCATACCGTTGGTGGACAGGTGAAATGGTGCAGAGGTGGCATGACGAATCATGTTAGCCTGTAAGAAAGCTTGGAATTCGGAAGAAGTGAATTGAGGGCCGTTGTCAGACACGAGGACATCTGGAAGCCCGTGTGCAGCAAAAATCCCCCTCAGTACTTGAATAGTCTTTGCAGCGGTGGTGGAAGATACAGGTACAACCTCAAGCCATTTTGAATGGCTGTCAACTAGGACCAAGAAGAATTGACCCTGAAAGGGCCCAGCATAATCAATGTGCACCCTAGACCATGGAGACTGTGTTTCCTCCCATCTATGTACAGGAGCTTGTGGCATTTCGGGGCGCGAGCGTTGGCAAAGGTGGCATGCGTGCACCTTAGCTTCAATGTCACTATCTAGCCCAGGCCACCACAAATGGCTGCACGCGAGCGCCTTCATGGGTACAATGCCAGGATGACCCTCGTGGAGGGAACCTAAGACCCTAGTCCTCATTGAAGTAGGAATGACAACTCTGCTTCCCCAAAGCAGACAACCCTGGAAAGTGGACAACTCCTTTCCTTTTAGACCAGAAACTCTGAAACTCAGTGCCTGGACACTCTCTGGCCATCCAGATAAAACCCAAGAAAGGACACGTGAAAGTGTGTGATCTGTGCCTGATTCAGCGGCTACATCTCTGGCATTCAAAGGAGACTTGGGCAAGGCCTGAATGGAGAGAAGATTGATAGCTGGTGTAGGGTCAGCTTCTATTACCGGCAGGGGTAACCTACTGAGGCTATCAGCATGGCCCATTTCCTTCCCAGATTTATGAAATAGGGAGAAATCATAGGCAGAAAGAAAGATAGACCATCTTAGCATTCTGGGGAGATGATTTGGGGAATTTGCTTACGTGTGGTAAACAGTCCCAACAAAGGCTTATGGTCAGTGAAGACCGGGAAATGCCTGCCATATAAAAAATCATGGATTTTTTTAATTCCAGCAACCACAGCTAAAGCCTCCCTGTCTATTTGAGCATAATTACGCTCAGCAGAAGACAAGGTTCTGGAGTAGTATGCAACAGGAACCTGAGTTCCATCTGCCCTGAGGTGGCTTAGTACAGCTCCTACCCCATAAGGAGAAGCATCACAAGTGATGCACACAGGGAGGGATTCATTGAAATGTGCGAGTACACTGTTAGAAGTGAGTAAGGCTTTGACCTCATTGAAACTTGCTTCATGTTTTGGTGACCACTGCCACACTGCCTGTTTGTCTAATAACCTGTGAAGAAGCTCAGCTACACTAGCCTTATGTGGAAGAAAGAAATTGTAGAAATTCAGAAGGCCCAGGAAAGCCTGTAGTTCGGCCTTAGACTTTGGCCTGGGAGCATGCATAATAGCTTTCAGTTTGGATTCAGCAGGGTGAATCCCAGTAGCATCAATTTTGAATCCCAGAAAATCAGTAGAAGGCACCCCAATTTTACATTTGTCCTTCTTAAGCTTGAGGCCCGTTTTCCCGAACCTTAACAGGACAGCCCTTAATCTCTCAGCTAAATTGTGTGTAGAATCTCCTGCAATTAAGACATCATCAAAATAGGGGCAAACCCCTGGTATACCCCGTAGTGTGTTTTCCATTACGCTTTGGAAAAATCCAGGAGCGAAATTTACTCCAAATTGTAGCCTTTTCACCTTGAAGGCCCCTCTGTGGGCCACAATGGTCTGCACTACAGCATCATCATCATCAACAGGCAGCTGTTGATATGCCTGAGCTAGATCAAGCTTTGCAAAAACGCGCCCCCCCTTGAGGGAAGCCAGAATATGACTGACCACAGGAACAGGATAGGCATGTTGCTGCAATGCCTTGTTCAGAGTGCATTTGTAATCAGCACAGATGCGAATGTCCCCATTTGCCTTGAGAGGCATGACAATGGGGGTTTCCCAGGGACTGGAGTCAACAGGTTCTAGAACTCCTTGCTGAATCAGTTTGTCCAACTCAGTGTCAATTTTACTTTTTAAAGCAAAAGGGACCCTTCTTGCTTTAATTCTAATGGGAGTGACAATGGGGTCTAGTTTTAATGACACAGGGGATCCTTTGTATGTGCCCAACTGGGGGCTGAAAACATCTGCAAATTCTTTGCAGACTTCTTGTAGGTCAAGTGTTTGCAGACTATTGAGCCCTGTGACGTGTATTCCCAAGCCTCAAACCAATCGAGTCCTATGAGACTCGTTCGTTCACCCCCTACTACTATTAGATCTAGTGGACCTTCAAAATCCTTATACTGTACGTTAAGGGTGGCCTCCCCCTTAACACACATTCTGGAGTTTTGAAAGTCTGTTAACACAATGTCAGAAGGCCTCAGCTTGGCCTGAGTTCCACTACCGGAACAAATCTTCCTAAACGTTTGCATGGAAATGATTGAGAGTGCAGACCCCGTATCCAGTTCCATAGCCAATGGAACCCCTTGTAGCTTCACCTTAAGTGACAGCTTTTTCTTAATGGGCTTGTGTGTGCCTGTCCTATAGATGCTTCTTCGCGAAGCGCAAAACCCCACCCTGTTTTGGCTGGGAACCCTGGTACCTTTCAGGCGCAATTCTTCCTGAGGTTGTACCTTCTGACGGCCCAGGCACACAGCTGCAATGTGTCCTTGTTTTCCGCATGCTCTGCAGATAGCGGAGCAGAACTTGCAGTCAGTTCTCTTGTGGCGACCTCCACAACCGAGGCACTTGGGGAGAGCTGAAGAGCTTCCTTTCTGTTTCCCTTCCTTCGTGGGGTAGAGACCGTCCACTTCATCATCAGGATCCTCCTCAGAGTTCCTTTGGACTCCTTCCTGGTGCACGGACGCAGCATCTGGAATGCTTCTGATCGGCCGCATGTTCTTGATGGTGCCACCCGCTGCTTCTTGTGCAGTGACCTCTCTCAAGGCATCTTGGAATGATAAGTCTTCTTTGGCAAAAAGTCTCTGCTGTATCTCTCTATGCCTTAGTCCGCATACAAATCTGTCTCTCAGTCGTTCTTCGAGATCCTTGAACTCGCAGTGTTTAGCGGCTTTTCTCAGCGCGGCAATGTATTCTTTGGCCGATTCTCCAGGTCATTGATCCCTCTGTTCGAAGGTGTGGCGCCATGCGATGACGGACAACTTGGGCTGGAAGTGCTCCTTTAGTAGCTTTTTTAGATCTGCGTAGCTGACAGAGTCTAGAGGAACAGGTGCTGCAATGTTCTCAGCGATTATGAATGCGTCTTGATCGCAAACGGACAGCAGGGTGGCAGCCTTTAAACTATCTTCCCTTACTTGATTTACCTTGAGATAGTTTTCCACCCTGGCTGTGTAGGACTCCCACCTCTCCGGATGTGAGACGTCGAATTCCGAAAGCCTTTCAATTTTTGCCATTTTGTAGAAAGGAAGGGTCTATCAGCCAGCCTACCCCCGATACTTGCTGGATTGGCGGGTAGCTGCCGAGTCAACGCCGTTCCTGCCGCTCAGGACTCACTCGGGTAAGCTTACACCTTTCTTCTGTCGATGTAAGGCATCCCATCCTCATCGCCAGTGTTGCGTCCTTCGCGAAATGGCAAGACACGAGAAGCAGTTGTAGTTCTCAGGAAACTTCTTTATTCAGTTCAGCATACAAAGTACAAGACGCCGACAACGCCCAAAACTCTTGGCCTCTTATATAGGCCATTCCCGGGTCAATCTGCAACTTTTGGCGCGCCAGCACTTGCTCATGCTCACAAGTAATGGCGACAGCCTGTCTGGTCCCGGGCAACTTGCACCTGCCCGGAACCGTTTGCAATGCCCCGAGCCTGCTTGCACAGGCTCAGGACATAACAAGGACCATCCTAATCTCCAGAGGGAGAATGTTCTAGAGATGGGCACTATGCAGAAAAGGCACACTTCCTGGGTTCCACGAACTGGTATTCTCTGATGAGATCCAAAGTATGCCCATCCTGCCAGACCAAACTGGAGTGGTGGAAAAAAACAGAACCTCACAAGTAGCCTAGTCCCAATCTATGAAGGGATTTATAGGTGACAAACAGCGCTGCTTGAGCAGGGTCCATAAGATTATCTGGGACACTACACATCCTCTTCATGACCTGTTTTCCTTGTTACCTTCTGGGAGGAGGCTTCATGGTATCCGAAGCAGAATATCCAGATTCAGCCAGAGTTTCATTCCATACAGCATTAACCTTGCAAACTCTCAAGCTTCCTCCTTCTGTTATATATTCAAGATGGACAATATTTAATATTTATTTGCTACGTATATGTAGGGATGTCTATACATATGTTGTTCATAGTATGTTTAGGTGTGTGTCATGTATATGTTTAACTTTGAGAGCGGGCAACTAAATTTCATTTTTGATGTGTGCCATTGTGCCCACAGTATAAAAATGACAATAAAGGTTATCTTATCTTAAGTAGTGCAGCCCACAGAGTAGTGGCATTACATGTACCAAGTAACCAACACCATTTACCACCCATGCAGTTGTATTCTGCACTAGTTGAAGCTTCCAAATGCTCTTCAAGGTCAGCCCCATGTAGAGCACATTGCAGTAATCCGAATGAGAGATCACAAGGGCATGAGTGACATTCATGACATCCCAGGTCAGGAATGGATATAACAAGAGAAGATTGGGGATAGAACATGCAAGGGAATGTATACAGGACATTGGGGGCAGGACTAGGAGACATTGATATCTTTCTGGAAGTGTAAGGACTGAACAGGTTTTACCAGGCTGAAAAAGTGGAGGGTCAGACAGCATTTCTGTGTAATCACCTGATCTATATACCTGATTATGAGCTTTCAGTATAGAAACAAGAAAGCCCAACCTTTCCTTCCTTTAGTCAAGATGCAGATAGTCTACATCAGACATGTCAAACACAAGGCCCGGGAGCCGGATGTGCCCCACAAAGTGGTTTCATATGGCCCGCGAAGCCATCCTGGAAACAGTGAGGGAACGGCCCCCACTGCCTTGGCCCTGGCCCAGGCCAGCGGGAGCCAATGTACAATTTTGTGGTGGCCATCTATGCTGAAATGCATTCAGTCTTAGCTCCACAAGGCCGTCTGGAAATAGTGAGGAACTAGTCCCTGCCACGTTGGCCCCGCCCCCTGGGTGCATGCTGGGGAGGTGTCACCCTTTGTGAAGAATGAAGAAATGCACCATCACCTGGAAGTGGCCAGCAAATGACCCTTGCCTACCTCACATATCCGGCTTGATGGGCTCTGCCTCGGTCCCACCCCTTTCTGCCAGAGACCCTCAGATCTGTCCCACTCCTACCCAGGCCCCCACAGGCATCCTTGACGTGAATGATGTAGAGCTGGCCATGCCCACCCGGTAGGCCACACCCTTTCCATCCAAGCACACCCAGTAGGCCGCACCCACCCTGGACACACACCCCCACCCGAGGGCAAACGCAATGCTGATGAGGCCCTCAATGAAATTGAGTTTGACACCCCTGGTCTACATCCATATCCACATAGTACTTTTCTTTCCTCAACCGTTTAATTTTTATTTTATTTATTTATAGGCTGCTCATCTTACCTCAAATTTTATGCAGCCAGCAAATGCATGTGTACGCTCTGATATACTTAAGATATATTAAGTGTTTCACTGTGTACAAAAAAAAAGTTGCTTAACTTGAAGTAGTTTCAAGATGTTTAGACAAATCATTGACTAAAGTTAAATTAAAATCCCACAACTTGAGACTGTGTTGTTCTCTGCTGATGTTACAACTACAAAGCTATTTTAAGTGTCCTGCAGAGGAATTTTTTTAGGAAGCTACTACAGAACATCTGGTACAGAAGAAATCACAAGGGAATATTATGTGTATTCCTTTGAGAAGAACTTTTAATCTCTGTATACGTTGCAGAAGTTTTTTTGTTTTGTTTTGTTTTTTTTGTATTTTGACTTAAGCAAGTTGACTTTGCTTATATAATTCCCAAACTGTGATTCACATATATTTCACATTATCAATTTTATTAATACCTACCTATTTCACTCCCAATATCTTTTTCCACTAAACTACTTGTTCTCCATAGATTTTATCTCCATGGATTTCCCCAGATGGTAGATGTCTCTACCTTCATTGTTACCAGCCTTTGGATATCTTCCAATGATCCATCTAATTCGAATCCAGCTGGGTTGTTTCATTTGTGCTGTCTATGGCCCTTTTCATTAGGACTAGAATTCTTGTTACAGGTAGTCGTCAACTTACAGCAATTCATTTAGTGACCAATGTGTCACTAATCAAAATTACAATGGCACTGAAAAAAGTGACATATGACCATTTTTCACACTTGCAACTGTTGTGGCATCCCCATGGTCATGTGATCAAAATTGGCAACTGACTCATATTTATGACAGTTGCAGTGTCCCAGGGTCATGTGATCACCTTTTGTGACCTTCTGACAGGCAAAGTCAATGGAATAGAATAGAATAGAATAGAATAGAATAGAATAGAATAGAATAGAATAGAATAGAATAGAATAGAATAGAATAGCTTTATTTGGTGAAGCGTGATTAGACACACAAGGAATTGGTGCATAAGCTGTCAGTGTAGATACAAGCAACAAGTGATAAATCATAATCATAAAATACTATCATCATAAATCATAAGATACAAACTCAGTGATAGTCATAGGATACTAAATAAGCAAACAACATAAATCATAATAGAATACTAAATAAAGCCAATCAACATAATTCATGAGATACAAACAACAAAGTTATAGTCATAAGAAGCTAAGGAAATAGGTAATAGGAAAGATGAAAAGATGAAAAGGATAATAGGTAATACAGCCCTACTAAGTGGTTTGACATCCTAGGGCAGAAGTCCACAACCTTTTGGGCACCAGAGATTGGTTCCGTGGGGGAAGGTTTTTCCACGGACCGGAGAATGAATGGTTTTGTGGGCTGCCTGCATCCCGCAGATGGAACTTCGCTTGTTTGTGTGGACTGGTTGCTGGCATGCCGTGACCCAGTTCCAGTCTACGGACCGGAGGTTGGGGACCCCTATCCTAGGGCATAGACAGTGTTGTGGGAATTAGTTGTTTAGCAGAGTGAGAGCATGGGGGGGGGGAACTGTCCTTGTGTCTGGTTGTTTTGGCATGCAATGCCCTGTAGTGTTGTCTTGAGGGAAAAAGTTGAAAGTTTATGTCCAGGATGTGAGGGGTCTGCAGATATCTTCACAGCCCTCTTTCTGGTTTGTGCAGTATGCAGGTGCAGTGATTCACTTAACAACTATGGCAAGAAAGGTCTTAAAATGGGGCAAAACTCACATAACAAATGTCTCATTTAGCAACAGAAATTTGGGGCTTGATTGTGGTCATAAGTCAAGGACTACCTGTATTAGATCTTTTGAGCATTGCCATTTGGGGAAAAAAGGCACAAACGAACAAAGACATTTACTTAGATAGGTATTTTATTTTAAATGATTTTCAAAGAATTAATTAGCACTCAGAAATTCAGCTGTCCCTGATGCAGCTAGTAACACTGCTATGCTGCTGAGTCAGCTAAGTCTTCTGAACATCCACTGTAAGTAAAACAACTCTAATAAGCTTTTTAACCCTGACCTTTTAAAATCAGTGATAAACCTATAGTTTTATTTTCTTAGAAAGGATTCCATTTTTAAGTGATAAAACACTTTTTGACTCTCTTCAGTCTAATGATCCTCGTTGCCAATGCTAGATATATGAGTCCATCAAACCATTAGCAGGTATAAACATTTATAGCAGTCATGGTTACATTTGCTTTATGGTCAATAGGAATGAAACATTTATAAAAGATTTATGCTCATTGGGGAATATCAATAAAATAAAATATTTCTCCTAACACTTCAGCGGTATTGAGGAAGCTGTTTTATAATTATTGTAAGACTTGAACCGTCTCATGACTGCGGTGGAGAAGATAAGCTGTGCTGGGTAAGTTGTAAAGATGATGTTCAAGCATGGCTAAGTGTGGGAGAACTTTTGATCAAAACTTACAAATAAAGCCCAACAGGAAGAATATTTCAAACATAAAAATGACTATCCTTGTTGCAACACGATGAAATAGTTCTTTAAATACAAGTTGCTGTATTGAACATCATCATCTGTTAGCAAAGATAGCTTCCAATGGTGTTTCCTTCTTGCTTTTGATCTTTAAAGCACATTTTTATTTTTATTTAATGTTTTGTTTAATTTTCTATACCACCCACTGATACAGTGACTCTGAGTGACTTACAATGTAATAAGAAGTTAAAGAAGTACTAGAAAACAATTAAAATTAAAAATTGTATAGAAAAGCTAAAATCCAAGCTGATGGGAGGCCTGGAAGTGGGAGTCTTCTTTACCTCAACAAAGCAGGCCCCTGTCAGAGTCCTAAGCCAAGTGGCAGAGCCAGGTTTTAAGGCCCTTCCGAAGACCAGGAATGTGAGGACAGGCCTCATCTCTAACAGGAGAATATTTCAAAGGGCAGGGTCTACATCAGAGAAAACTATTTTCCTGGACCCCACTGGCGAAGTGGGCCCTTTTTCTGAAACAAGTAGGGTGGGCTACTCCCAAAAGGGTGAGACAGTTCTTTAGATAATTAAAAGCCATCGCAAACTGAGCAGGGATTGAAAATGTGAGCCACAGAAATATGGACCCACCCAGTGGCCTTGTTTTACATACTAGTCATTGCTAACTTTGAAACAAGGAAGGAAGAACTGAACATAGGGGAGAAGTTCGTATATATATTCCATTCTTAAGTTGGACTGCCAATTTCTATTAGAGAATATAGGTCATTATTTCATTTTTGAAATATTACTATATGATACTGAGGTGACACTAGGCTTATCAGCTGGAAAGCCGGCAGCCTAGGTTTGGGACCTGTGCGCCATGCGACGGGGTGAGCTCCTGTTCCCACCCTAGTTCCTGCCAACCTAGCATTTCAGAAGCATGCATATCTGCATAGATAAATAGGTACCACTTTAGTGGGAAGGTAACAGTGCTCTGTGCTGTCCACATGACCACAGAAATGTCTTCGGACAGCACAGGCTCAGTGGCCTTGAATCAGGGATGAGCATCAGCTCCTATATCCAACAATGACTACTCCTTTGCCTTTCCTACTATATAATTCTAAGTGCCATATATGCTTAAGTGGACGTGGTGGAGGAAAAGGAGCATTGTGAGGATCAACTTGATATATGGGAAGGTTTCCTGGTGTGAAAATCCTCAAGTCAATGCAGAATTCTGCACAAATATAAGAGAGTAGTCTTCTTATATAAAGCTTGGTTAAAGGGAACAGAGAATAAAATAAAGCCTTCAGATCAGTTTCATAGCGCAATCAGATTAGGAATGTAATTCTATCTGAGACTTGACTTCAAATTTTAGACAATGCTGATTCAGGATCCTTCACTTCTGATCTTACTTTGTAAGCTGACCATCTATTACTTTAAAAGGAAGTTCTTAATCTTGGTTCTTTACTCCACTTTGTCAGACTATTTAAGGAATAGTATTATCTTTCTGTGGAGAAACATGTTCCTTATACATGTGTTGTAAAGTTTATGTACTGAAAGACGCCTGTTTTTACTGTTCTGTTCTGCAGATCCTTCTTGAATCAAAGAATGGGTAGGTCCCGCGACTGATGAAAAATATCTCCTAGAAAGACAACAAAAGAACATGCTTCCACTTTCTTTTTCCTTCTAAGGTCTCTTCCCAATTCATATTTTTGTCTATTGAAAACACAACAATGCCATTTGGAGGCTAGCCAGGTGAGTGTCTGAGCACACACATTGTAAGGAGAAATCTTTTGAAACCAAGCCAAATAGCAAGGAAAGAAAGTATAATTGAATGAGCACTTGACCATATGAAGTCTGGGGAAGCTGGAGACATACGTAAGGGATTTTTTCCCCCATTGATACAATCACAGGGAATCTGGCCTCTGCCCTTCCCCTCCCTCATCCCTGAGTTCAGAATGATGGAGACAAGAGTAAGGTGGATTTTTGATGGATACGTGGAATTCCTGCAGCATAACCAAAGATAAAAATGAAAGATGATGCAAGTTTCAGTGCAAAAATGTTTATTAAATCTTTCCTCCACTATTGGAAGGATTTAGTCATGGATAAAATTGAAATTAATATGATACATTTTAACTGCTTAAATATTTCACTGTTGAATTCTATGTCTGTCCCAAAATGTGACATTCATATACATAGTCAGAGCAGAAAAGAGTTGGGTTTACTCATTACAGTAGCATAAAACCTAAGAAAAGAGGAAAATCTCCATTTGGTGGATGAGCTCCTCCCTATTTATTTTTTAAAGGCCTTTAGTGTGTGTGAACAACATTCTGATTAGAACATGATCACCTATTTAATCAAACAGCAGGAGCAATCCCACAAGAGGATCACAATGCTGGAAAATATCTCCAAATTCTTTGGGTAAGGGAAAATACACAGGGAGGGGTTACTGAAGGAGCATGTGGAGGGTTCAACATTCAGCACTACTTCTTATTTGCATTTTTCATTTGCTAAGGCCTCCTCAAGAAATAACCATCTCGACTAAAGGAGGAATGGGCAGAAGAACAGGATAAAGTGATTTACCAACATCTCCTAACTTTCTACAGCAAATGTTTACTGTTAAGCATGACATTTGTGTTTCAGCTCATCCAAACTGGGATTGATCTCTACTGAGGGGAATGGAGGCCGTCCCTTGATCTGCATACCAGTGAGAGAAAGAGCAGCAGATGTTGAAGCAAAATGCAGACATCTCTGCCGAGCATTGCCAAGGATGGGAGTTTATATAATGTGTAAACAACCACCTGCTGCTAATGAGAAATTGCTCCTGCAGCCACCTGATTAAGGGAGGCAGAATGTCGGAGGAAAGCTTGATTGGTAATTTCATCAAGACTTCTGAACCAAACATTTATCTAGAAGCAGAACAGTAGGACGCACTGGGGAGGGCATTTTTCCCCCTCACCCCCCACCCCCGCTTCCTCATTTAAACATAGATTGCCAGAGTGATATTTCACAGACAAAAACGGAAAAAGGATATAAGGTTGGATATAAACAGAACTATTTACGCAATACTGTAGTAAAAATGCACATATGTGTAATTCATGTGGATTATTAATATGAACAAGAGGCAGAGCAAGGGATAAGGAAAAATACAATTTAAGGTGATTGGTTTCCTTGACACAGTCCAGATCTATTGGGCTAAAATTCCCATCATTCCCATCCAGCTAGGCCAAAACATGTCTGAGCAACACCAAGTTGAGTTGAATAAATGATCAAGAATTTCAGGTAAGGACCTCATCCTTAATTACCATGATGGTTTGAGTCCTTTCAGTTCAAAATTATAAATGGCTTCCACATTGGGGCAGGTATCCAAATATTGATTGCACTTCCCAGAACATATGTAGAATCCCAGTTCCTCAATCCACCCTTTTGGTGGATCAGACATTCTTCTGTAAATCACAATACTTGCATTCTTAAAGTTGGTGACTTCTTTTCTGGGTTTTGTGCTGAAATGCAGAACGAACTTGTGTTTACAAGGCAAAGCCATTCCTCTGATCACTCAGGCCTTGGGAAAGGTAGGTCTTCCATTAATGTCCTATAGCATTTCCCAATACATTGCAATTGGAAGAGTTGGGAGAAAGGAAAATAACAACAACACTTGCTTGGTATTGGTAAAAGTGGTAAGATGGCTCTGTAGCATAAAAGGAAAGACTAATATTAGATCATTGTTTTGAAATGAAGCCTCTGCATGCTCTATCTCTTCAGTTCACATAAATATCTTGATACCAAATTCTGTAATCCTGCTAGCAATCTGTTTCAGGAAAGATATGAAAATAAATTGCATTTCCATTTGGATAAGCTAAGGAGATTAGAAGACCATAAATGAAAGTTCAAACAAATAAAAAAATAGTAGCAATTAGAAAAATGTCCATGGTTAGAATTAGGCTTTGGGTCTATAAATGAAGGCTTATGATCAATAGAGGGAATAGTGGTATATTGGGAAGAAATATCGGGGTGAGAGACTGATCCATAAAGCTACTTAGGTTTGTCAGGAATAGATACCAATGGAAATCAAAATTCTGCTGAACACAAAGCTTAGTGCATAAAAATTAATCAAGTACTACAATGACTCACTTTATTCATAATACTTAATGGTCATGTAATAGGAGTTTTTATCCAGCAGTTAAAGTTCATAAGTGCAGGTTTTACATGTAGAAAGGTATTATACTGATGGTTTAATTACACACCTTTTTGCACACCAAAGGAAATGTATTCTACAGCTTTCTTAATTAAAGGACTTTTGAAGGGAAATGAACTTTGCAGTAAGCAGCCTATCCCTTGGCTTTTATTATATGTTTTTGTTTTGAGTTGAGCAATTCAAAATCTTATTCTAAAAATGTTAAAACCACAATTAAGCATCAGACAGTATCAGGGCTTTTGGTTTTTTATATAAAACAGCATGAAACCATGTACTTCGATTCCACACACGATCAAGTGGCTTTCCAACTAATGGCATATATTTAACTTTGTCTCACTTTATTTCAAAAAAGAATTATGAACGCGTACTAAAAATTCTCTTCATGCATCAAATCATACTTTTTAAAAATAATCTCTTATTTAATGGCTTATTTTTAATAACACAAGGCTACGCATACGTAGCAACCTCTCCTTCAGCTTTTCCCAACTTTTTCCATTTATGTGAACACTTTTGCTTAAAGTTCTAAACTACTCAACATAAAAGTCAGATATTAGTATGAATAATTCATGTGCATCAAATGACCACTGGTTTTTTTCAAAATTGACCTCTTGGCTAAACAATTGCTCTGACATGAATGTATCAGCATCCCCAGTAAGGTGACCAACTGTCTTCCTTTAGGAAGGACAGTCCTCCTTTTGTGAGTTCTGTCCTCCCTTGAAAAGTGTCCTCCTACATGTCCTCCTTTTCGATATTTGAAGACTAATCTGCAGGGCTTTGTTTTTTCTCATAGAACACTCAGAACGGCGTTCCGGCATCTTTTTTTGATGGGGTTTTTTTCAACTTTTGCATGAGCTGTGCTAATCCCCCTGTTGGCTTTCGAAAGCCAATAGGAATTGCTGCTGAGCACACCAAAACACCCGGCCAGCAAACTTTACATATGTAAGTTGTCTGCAGCGAAAGCGAATTGGCAGGAACTTTGTACCCCTCCCTGCTATCCAACTAATCTTCTAGTTAGTCCCAAAGATACCTGGAGGAGACTGGAGCGGCGACACCACGGTAACTTTCTCTTGATCTTCATCCCTGCTAGGACAATAATGGCTGTGGGCACAAGATGCAGGGACGGTGGGGCTGCTGCAGGTGGGGGTGTGACGGGTGGCAGTGGCCGGCTGCCCTCCATGCTGTGGGAGCCGCGGGGCCTGCTCTACACAGGGCTGCGCAGGGTAGGCGGTGGTGCTGACGGGGCGGCTGCAGGTGGGGTGTGTCGACAGCAGGCTGCCCCCCGGGGCTGGAGCCAACACAGCTGATGCTTTGGGAGCCGCGGCACCCACTCTACATGGCAGGGCAGCAGTGCTGGCAGGGCAGCTGCGGGCAGGGACGCGGCATGTAAGCATAATTACAATATAAAATATTATTGTTACAAATGTTTTATATTATGCATTTATCATATTATAGTGTATTCTGTATTATTGTTGTAATGAATAAAATGTTTCTTTTATTTACGATATTTTTTTTCTTCAATTTATTTGTGTCCTCCTTTTCACTGTAAAAAAGTTGGTCACCTTAATCCCCAGACAAATATATATATATATATATATATGTTCCGACTATGAACAATAAAATTTGGAAAGAGCAGCCTCCTGTCCTTTCACAAGGGCCTAAACAACTCTGCCAGTTGACCTGGGGCCCCAATTGGGAAACAGCACAGTGGAGGTGGTTGATTGAGTAACAATAGAGCCCACTGCCCCTCCCATTCTACCCCCACCTTCCCCACGTGTCCTTGATTTTAATCTTTGGTTTTAATTTTTTAATGTAGATGTTAATTTATTCATGTTTTAATGTAGTATAGAGTCTCATGCTTGAGCAAGGAGTTGGACTAGAAGACCTCCAGGGTCCCTTCCACTTTATTCTGAATTGAATTGAAATTGAAATTCAAGATATATTTTTTATGTCTGTAAGCTCCCCAGAGTTACCTTATTATAAGATGGGTAGCTAATAAATTATATTAATAAATAAATAATACCCTCATTCTGCTGGACTTTGAAAACATCATTTGGGGACTTAATAATGGCATTATTTTTTATTTTTGTCCATGGAACAATAAGGTTATGATTGTTTTTGTCATAAAGGTTTCATTTGAATATTTTGTTAAACTACAATTTAATATGATAAACCATCTCTGGTCTTGCACATTTCCTCCTACGTCCTCCAGCATGCCAGATGGGATAAAGAAGCATCATCATCATCATCATCATCATCATCATAATGTTGGAAGGGACCTTGGAGGTCATCTAGTCCAACCCCCTGCTCAGGCAGGAAACCCTATACTTATTCCATCTGTGTTACCAGTTGCCATCTTATTCAACATCTATATGAAGCCATTAGGAGAGTTCATCCAAGAGTTTGTCATGGAGCAGATTCATGATATGACAGCCCTTCTGGACTCACAGCTCCTCCTGTGGCTGGAGGGACTTTTGCACCTGTTGTGTCCTTACCTCGGAAAGGAGGATCTGGCTACATAATTCATGTCCATATCAGCACTTGCTCATATTTCTATAATGCATTCTATTTGGGACTGCCTTTAAAATCTATTTGGAAATTACAGTTGGTCCAAAATACTGTGACCCACATACTTTCTGGCTCTTCTCATTGAGACCATATAACATTTTTGTGAACCCTGCATTAGTTGCCATTTGGTTTCTGGCTGAAATGTAAGATGTTGGTTTTAACTTACAAAACACTTTATGGCTTCACACCCAACGATCTACAGGATTGTCTATTTCAGTCATTACCAACCTAACCAATCGGAGATAATCCGTTACTGATGCCAATTTTTGAGAGGTTTCAAGGTAGGTGATGTTTTCCTGGAAGTGAATAACTTACCAGATTTTCCTCTCTTTTCCTAATAGTCTTGTTTGACAAAATTTAAATAATATTCATTGTCAGGTGCATAAAGAAGCATTTTAAAGCCATCTGGCTTTAAAAACTTACATACAAGCTCTGCATTCACTAAAAATGTACGTCAAAAATTATTGAAACTCTTTCATCTATTTTATATGGTATCATTTTTAACTATAATGCCTTTAAATAATTTTAACATATATATGCACATAAGATTGTTTTTTTAAAAAAAAATGATAATCTAATTGCGGCATTTGTTTGGCAAAAGGCCATAACCAAACTAACTAATTAATTAATTCCGAATAGGGTCAGAAATTCCGGATGACTCTAAACTGTAGTAATCAGTGTTTCCCAAACTTGACAATTTTAAGGCATGAGGACTTCAACTCCCAGAATTCCACAGCCAGCGTTGCTGGCTGTGGAATTCTGGGAGTTGAAGTCCTCATGCCTTAAAATTGTCAAGTTTGGGAAACACTGCGTGTAGTTGTCTAACTGATCAGCTAAAGATGGAGTTTCTAAAAAAAAAATCTAATTGGAAATAAGTTGAAAAAATAGAAAAAACACGTACATGCTGAGACATAAGGAAAAGTTGGTATGTACATAAAATTAAATTCAAACAGATAGATTTGTAGTATTGTCTATTCTGAGATGTGGGAACCACAATTATGCACATTGTGCCAATTGTGGTCCAGAGCTTAATTTTTTATGATATTGGCAGAGTTATTTTCAATTTCCTTTCTTAATGATCCCCAGTATAGAATTTGATACCTTTTTGATAGTTGTTACACACAACAAGGTCAATATTTCACAGAGTACACCAATGCCAAGATACTTTTTTGGCTGAAATTCCGCACTGTTTTTAAAAAGCTGCAATTTCTTACTCAAGTTTGATCCTTTTAGAGTCAGGACTATATCTGCTGTGCCGGTTTACCCTGTTTGAATAAATCCTCTCAATCTGTTCACATTCAAATATAGATAGTAGGACTTTTAGAGCTCATTTCTCCAAACACATTTTTTTCCAATTTTGCCTAATAAACAATACTTACAATACTTTTCACTATTTACAAATTGAACTGCAAAATGGGAGTGATGAATGACAGTAAAGTCTCAATTCATGGGTTGGTTCAAACTGAATATTGTCATTATTGCGTTTGTTAAATTCATCTCCTTAAAGTCACTCAGATCTCAAGACATGATAGAAGCACCCTAATTCTGGAATCAGTTCTAAGGTACCTCTATTAGGAATCCTAAAGCTCACTAAGAATTAAGGAGCTTCTAAAATTGCCTTGAAAGAATCAGAATCAGAATAGAGCTAGAAGGGACCTTGAAGGTCTTCTAGTCCATCCCCCTGCTAGAGCAGGAGACCTTATATCATTTCAGACAAGTGACTGTCCTCTCTTCTTAAAAACCTCCAGTGATGAAGCACCCACAATTTCTGAAGGCAAGCTGTTCCAATTGGTTAATTGTCCTCACTGTTAGGAAGTTTCTTCTTAATTCCAGGTTGCTTCTCTCTTACCTTGCGCTTGATCACAGGATAAGTTCCAGAATGTCTTCTAGTAATCTCAGGGCCTTGATGGTCCTGCAGCAGCCCATATGAGCAGCATCAGCACAAGGCTGAGGCAGAAGGAGAGGTAGTGAAAGGTAATTGCTGATTCGTTCAATTGCTGACACACTGATGATGTTACCTAATTGGGTAATGAAACATCTGCAAGACAATAAACAAGTCTAGAGAGCACCAAAGACTCTCAAGCTACAAATATTCTCTTCTCTTGATACAATTGGTGAAATTGACACAACTTACTCAGGTGGACAAATCAATTTCTTTGATTAGAGAAAGGTCATTATTGACATTCATCAATGACTGGATACCCCCAGGGACTTTTTGCCTGAGAAAGAACATGTTTTTCTGATTTATAGTTTTGATGAGTATAGAATGAATGGAATTATGATTAACTTGGACAGAATGATTAATGTTTGATACACACACACACACGCACACACACTCAGAGAGAGAGAGTACAATATATATTTAATATATACTACGAATATTGAAAAGAATGATGATCCATATTTGAGCATAGTTTATTCTGCAGATCATCTGACCTTCCCTTGCTTATAAGAAGACCTAGAGGTTTTATAAAGCCTTGGTTGAGGAACTAAAGAGAGCCTTCGGGATACACCACATCAGTGGACATCAGCTGCTAAGAGGCTGACTTTCATAAACCAAAGTCAACAGTCTGAATACCAGCAGCAGATCATCTTCAAGAAGAAACTGGTGTTTTTTTTTAAATCCTCAATTCATTTCACTTCTCCAGTTCTAATCAATTTTTCAGTCAGCTATTGGGACCTTAGACTGATTATCTGACAGACTTTTTTTTCTGAATTCAGGAGCTTGAGAAATCCCTGGTAAACTTTATGTTACACAATTTTATTAGCAGGTTTAATTCAGTGCTTTACCTCCTTCTGTTAGTTGGCAAAATGGCTTTCAATATTGAAGTGGTAATTAATGAATCTTTTATGCTGCAAATCAACCATTTTCATCTCTGCAGAGTAAAGGAGAAAAAAAAAAGGATTTAAAATATAATCATTTCTGTAGCTTTTCTCCTAGGTTGGATGTTACCCACTGTTATGTCATTGGCATTTTTACTATATTTTATCTGTGGCAAACTACCTCTTATCATTTCATATTTGTCTCTTCATGCCCAGCTTGATATTTCTTGCTCAGCATTTGCCAGAGACATTCCTAAGTAGATGGAAACTCTCTGAATGTGGAATTTTTGCATGAGTGCAAAATAATAAAAAGCATGTGTGTATGAAGACGAAATCAGCTTAATGGGAAATGAGAGTTGGGTTCCATTAATATTCTATTACAGTGAAAATCATATTTAATACATTTTATCCAGTTTTTTTTAAAAAAAGAATTGGGTAACTGTATTTTTCTATATGTTATGCCAATCTAAAGAAAACAGTGGATATGATACATTTGATTTATTCTGTGCAAATAACCTGCACAATTCCATTTACTGAAAGTGGGGAAGTTAAAAAAAAATATTATTACAGAAATCTTCAAATACATACCAGGCTATAATGTGACATTAATTTCCACATGGAGAAATGAGTGTATATTGTGAAGAAATGTGTGAAGAAAAAAAGCCTTTTCTAAAAATATTTCTGTGTGTGTGTGTGTGTATGTATGTTTTCTGAGGTTTTTGCGGGTGTTTGTATGTAGGTCTTTGGTTGTTTGGGTTTTCTCCCGCGTAAAATTGGAAGTATCTTGGCGACGTTTCGACGAAGTCCCATTTGTCATCTTCAAGCTGTGTTTTCAGCTTCGTGCTTCGAGGAGCAAGCACCAAGACACACACACACACACACACACACACACACACACACACGTATGTATATATATATATATATATATATATATATATATATATATATATATGATTGGAAATAAAAACAAAAACATGACTCTTGGGAATATTCATGTTAGTCAAATAGTAATGATCACCAAGAGAGTATCTATAAAAATAGAATTTTAATCCACCGAGCTTTCGTCAAACACAATTGACATCGTCAGGGTTAAAAGGTAAGCGCCGGGGGAGAGTCTTATATACAGCTGTTTAGTGTCTGCTTCCGGCTCCTGGAGCGTGTCATAGGCCCCAGCTGATCGGGTTGGATCTCCAGCCTACATCCCACATTACTAGTCTGCATTCTGTCATAAGTTGTTTCAGAGTTGGGAGTCCAGATCTTTTTGCCTTCCTTGCTCATAGCCTCCCCCCCACCACCATCCCACCATCCAGCGTGGTGGCAGAAGCGGTTCTACAACAATTAGAACACGAGGCTATGACCCGTCAACAGCCCAAGTTTTGGGCACGGTACGTTGACGACACTTTTGCGGTCGTCAAATGAGACCATCTAGCCGGCTTTATGGGAGTATTAAATTCAATATATCCGGACGTTAAATTTACGTTGGAGGAGGAGGTCCGGGGCTCGATAGCCTTCTTGGACGTACTGGTCCAACGTTCCCTAGATGGAACTCTGAACACCAAGGTCTATCGGAAGCCCACTCATACGGACCGCATCCTCCATTTCCATAGCAACCATCCGGCCTCCCATAAAGCCAGCTGTATTAAGACCTTGTTCAAACGGGTACAGTCGCACTGCAGCACCATGGAAGCTAAGGCAGAAGAAAGAAAACATCTATTCCGCATATGCCGAATGAATGGGTATCCCCCGAGGTTTATTAAGCGACACAGTATGGCACCCGGACCACATAATGGACAATTAAGAGAGGACCCCCAGACACGGGTCATACGCGTGTCACTACCGTACATCAGAAATGTGTCAGAGGCTACAGCCAGGCTTCTGGCACCCCACAACATACAGGTAGCCCACAAACCCACCCAAACCATATGAGCTAAGGTGATGCGCCCCAAAGATCAGCTCCCCACCGCCGAGAGATCAGCCATAGTTTATAAAATCAACTGTGCGGATTGCCAGAGTAATTACATAGGCGAGACCTCGAAAAGACTTAAGACCCGCCTACATGAGCATAGGCTAGCCATCAGACGGGGTGAACAACACTCCCAGATTTGGGCTCATGCAGTAGAATACGGCCATCGTTTTGATTTTGAGAATGCCCAAATCTTGGCTAACGATATCACAAAAAGAGGCCGCTTATTAAAAGAGGCATGGTTCTCAGAAACTGAATCCATCAATAGGCGTGTGGATTTGTGTGCACCACACCAGGCTCTGAAAATATGGAATGCTGGTAGCCGCATTAACCGGGAGAGGGGACCTAATCAAAAGACTTACAACCCAGAAGACATCGCCCGATCCCCCTCCTCATGTAATTACATTAATGGAGCCCCCACTGATGGCCCCCCCTTCCTGGAACAACTACAGACCAGTCCTGGCAGACAACTTCGGACGGATTCGCCACGATCCGTAGAGAACGGAACAGCATGGAGATGGAATGGAAATGGATGGGGATTCGAGAAACTGGAAGAAAAACGGAATACAACCAGGTCCGATAGAGATGAGGAGAACGACGATGAACCCCCCCATGAGGAGGCTACCAGACACAGCATGACAACTCGATCGCAATCCAGCAGGAGAATGCACCCCCCTTCGACACCCCCAGCGCAAAGTTATGGGATGAAACAGCGACTACAATTAAAGGGGAAGAGCACCGTATGGAGTGGGAATGGAGAATCAAGGACGGACGGTAACGTTGCCCACCGGCAACGGATAGAACAACGAGCCACTGACAATAGGACAACGACAAAAAACATCTTGACGGTGCGCAAGA
This sequence comes from Crotalus tigris, assembly GCF_016545835.1. Lineage (NCBI taxonomy): Eukaryota > Metazoa > Chordata > Lepidosauria > Squamata > Viperidae > Crotalus > Crotalus tigris. The sequence continues at coordinate 2,104,171 of NW_024100599.1, read as the reverse complement.
CAGAGCGTGTGGGAACGAACAGCGGACCGTACAGGGGAACCCAGGGGAAGAAGGAGGGGAGGAGGAATAATATGGGCGGGGGTTATGAATCTAGGGCACAATTCCGGGAGATGGATAAACAAGACCAAAACAGCCGTGAGGCTTGTAAGGATACTGAAAGTGATAATGGCCCACCCCCACTCGTAGAGGGAAGTCGTGTGTGGGATGGTGGTGGGGGGGAGGCTATGAGCAAGGAAGGCAAAAAGATCTGGACTCCCAACTCTGAAACCACTTATGACAGAATGCAGACTAGTAATGTGGGATGTAGGCTGGAGACCCAACCCGATCAGCTGGGGCCTATGACACGCTCCAGGAGCCGGAAGCAGACACTAAACAGCTGTATATAACACTGTCCCCCGGCACTTACCTTTTAACCCTGACGATGTCAATTGTGTTTGACGAAAGCTCGGTGGATTAAAATTCTATTTTTATAGATACTCTCTTGGTGATCATTACTACTTGACTAACATATATATATATATATATATATATATATATATATATATATATATATATATATATATATATATGCAGGTCTTGGTATATTCGGGTCTTTTCCCGTGTAAGATTGAGAGTATCTTGGCGACGTTTCGATGAGGTCCCACTCATCATCTTTAGGCTGGGGTCTTCGGCTTTGTGCTTGTGCGAGCAAAGTGTGATCGGAGCTACTGTCTCTCTCTCTATATATTGGTGGGGGTGTGTGGAGTGCTGGCTTAGTTGCTGTAGGTGGGTTGGTTGGCTGTGTTGGAGTTATTGTTTGCAGATTGTTCGGCTGTTTCGTAACAGCCTGAGTAGCTGAGGTGCTGGCTGTGTGCCCATTAGTCTTTTGTGTTGTAACGACCTGGGTAATGGGCTGTGTGGTAACATCCTGAGATCTAGTGTAGTGATATCCTGAGTTCTGTGTTGCAACCTCCTGGGTGGTTGGCTGTGTTGTAACATCCTGAGCTTTAGCGTTGTAACCTCCTGAGTTCTGTGATGTGATGTCCGGAGCAGAAGGCTGTGATGTAACCTGCCAGGCTTTGGTTTGGCTCTGAGTTTGCGGTCTAGCTCTGTGTTCATGGTGTGTGTCCATTTGCTTTGTGTGGGGGTCGGAGGGAGGTGCAGCAGCTGGTGATGTCATTGTGGTTTGGCTTCTGGATGGTGGTTACATTTCATCTGAGGGATGGGTTTGGGCTTGAGTTTGGGTCTGGTGAGGGTGAATGGTGGTGGTGTACTGTGTTGTTCTGGGTCCGGAGTCAGTTTCCGTGACTAGGTCTCGTTTGGATGATTAGGAAGGAACACCACTCAGACCCATAGTCAGCCCCATAGGCTCACCTCTACAGAATCTTGCCAAATTTCTCGCCAAACAACTTCATCCCTACACAGAATCCATCTCCTCACACGTACAAACTCACTCCACTTCATAGAAACAATAAAAAAACAAAACCTACAACCCAGCAACCTACTCGTGCGCTTTGATGTCACATCCCTGTTCACCCAAGTGCCTATCAAAGAAGCCTTGACAGCTATCCAAAACAAATACAACCCCCCCAAGCACATCCTAGATCTGACCAACCACTGCCTAACCAACACATACTTCATCCACAATGGACAAAGATACAAACAGATAGAAGGAGCACCTATGGGATCACCCCTCTCACCCGTCATTGCAAACACTTCGAAACCAACAGCCTTCTGCTCCGGAAATCACATCACAGAACTCAGTAGGTTACAGCGCTAAAGCTCAGGATGTTACAAAATAGCCAACCACCCAGGATGTTGCAACACAAAACTCAGGATATCACTACACTAGATCTCAGGATGTAATTACACAACCCATTACCCAGGTTGTTATAACACAAAAGACTAATGGGCACACAGCCAGCACCTCAACTACTCAGGATGTTACAAAATAGCCAACCAATCCACAAACAATAACTCCAACAAGCCAACCAACCCACCTACAGCAACTAAGCCAGCACTCCACACACTCCCACCAATATTTATAGAGAGACAGCAGCTCCGATCACACTTTGCTCGCACAAGCACGAAGCCGAAGACCCCAGCCTGAAGATGACGAGTGGGACCTCTATATATCTGTGTGAGCACATGTGTGTGTAAAACTCAGTGTTGTATTAAAGGAAACATGCAATTAATATTGTACTTGAATAATAATAGCATTTTTGTTTAGAGTTCTAATTTTTGATTCTCCATCCAAATTCTCATCAAACTATTTATGTATTGTTGTCAGAAGATTTTTGTCTGCACCACTAATTTTCATTGGATGTTGCTCATGCAAGCATAAAGAAAAGAAGTAAGAGGGGAGCAACAGAAACAGACCATTAAATGCTTTGAGCTTTAAATACGTAGCACTTACAAGCAATGTCCTGGATAATGGGAAGTGAGCTTTCTATAATCTTCTTAGCTGTCCTTACCACTCTCTGTATGGACCTTCTTTCTGAGGCACTGCTACCACCAAACCAAACAGTGATGCAGTTTGTTAAGATGCTCTCAATCATGCCTCTGTAACAAGTGGCCAGGACAAAAGGAGAAAAATGTGCTCTCCTCATCCGATGCAAGAAATGCAGACACTAGTTTGCACGCTTCACTAAAGATGATGTCAGATTGTTAGTTATCTGTATCCCCAGATACTTAATACTGTTGACCACCTCCATAGCTCCATAGATTAATTTTTCTCATTGTTGGGAAATTTTTCCTTATTTTTAGGTTGGAACTCCCCTTTGATAAATTCCCATCCATTACTTCTTGTCCTGCCTTCAGGTGCTTTGGAGAATAGCTTGACTCCCTCTTCTTTGTGGAAGCCCCTGAGATATTGGAAGACTGCTATCATGTCACTCTTAGTCCTTCTTTCATTGGACATACCCAATTCCTGCAACCATTCTTCATATATGTTAGCTTCCAGTTCCATAATCATCATTTTAGGACTGCATGGTTATTTACTTTTTTATTATTACATATGAGGAGATTGCTTTTTGAGATTCTTCTGTATACCAAGCAACATCAATTGATAGAGGAAATACTGTATTAATAATTCAATGCTCAATATGTTGATAATAAGTAAATAAATGTCTAAAATAAACCAGAATAGTTTGTGTTATTATAAATAAGGAAGTGTATATATGCATATTAATAAATAGCTGGATCATCAGGGACATTATCATTAGCATACGTTAGGAATACACAATCAGATCTGCTCTTCATGGAGGTAGAAATTTATCTAAAAAGTAAGATCCCTTTAATTAGAATGGTTCACTCCTTCTCTTCTTGATCTACCAGAGTAGTTGGCAGTTATTACTATACCTATTGAATATCAGGTTGATTTCTAAGGAAAGATAATGTTCATAACCCAAGAAGCCAACCTGAAAATAGGTTGCTTGGTCTCACATACTGTTAGAGTGCTGTTCTTTTAATAAGCAGTACCAACCTGTTGGTAAAAGATGGGGTGATTTTGGATCATATAAAAGAATACCCCTTTTCTGTATCCTCATATGGAACTTCACTAACTTCACAGTTCTGTTCTATACCTCATTCTGAAAGATGTCCTACCACAGTTCAATATCCACAGTATGTGTCTGTCAGATTCTGAATTGGTGGAGCAGAACTTTGCAGGCTGTGACTTTGCAATGAATCGCTGGGGCCTTAGATAGCTGTAGAAAAGGCTCAGAAAGATCAGGGCTTGTTGGATGATAGTCTGGCAGTTCTGGAATAGTTAGATAATTAGCCAATTTTTGCAGAAGGGCAGCAGAAGATTAAATCACTTGTCCTAGGCTCTGAACAAGAAAAGATCCTCAGGTTTTACATACATAGAAAGATGATGCGAGCAGTACAAAGATGTTCCTCCTCAAAATACAAGCAAAAAGAGAGAGGCAAGACTCAGGAAAATACACAGTATAAAACAAGACTTGGGCAATCTAATGTTCAGAGGCAAATTTCCTGAATATATGCTGCTTCTGATCTCAACGCTGCTAACATCGGATGTTCTTGCTTTGACAACAGATGAAAAAGCAGCCATTTTCTCTTTTTACCTTTTTCTTGCTTTTAGAATTAGTTGGTGCAGGGAGGGGGAATTGGGATGCGAGCTCAGTTAGCCATAATCATAATAATAACTCTGCCATGGGAACTCAAGGACAAACTGGGTCCAGAGCTGATAACGTTTTGGCAGGCTGGAGGGCTGGGAGAAAGCCCGTACTATAAGCTAATTGAAGAATGTGCTTTATGACAGGTTATTGAGGGTGGGAATTGTGCTTTGAAACTTTGTATCCAGGGGAGGGAAATTTAGTTTTGGGTTTAACTATGTAGTGCCGATACTTTGTTTCCCACATAAAAGACTCTTTAAGGAAAACAATGCCTCAAAGTTCTGTTGAAGGTTTTCATCTGTCACAACCATGACAGATGGTCTGACTGATCTTTGAATTTGTACAGGATTGCCCTCAGCTCTGATTTCTGCATGCTGGTGTGTCTGCAGAGACCCCAAAGTAAGATTGTTTCTTTTCTTAAGTTTTCACACTCTTGCATTGTGATGAGATTTGCATTTATCCTAAAGAACTCTGATCTAAGTCTGATTTCCTGCACTTGTAACTGCTGGTACCAGGCAATTTAACCAATCTGGTGGACCAGATTGTAACACTGCATTTTGGATCATTCTAACAGACAATTCTCTTGAACTTTTTCAGTCATCTTAAACCTGTAATAAACATGGAGACAGTGCATATCTGATACACAACTTGCTAGGAATTATCCTGTGGGATACTACAAGATTTATAAAAGCCAATGGGAAGGCGCTTATAGTGAGTTCTTGTTCTTGTAGTTTTCAACAATATGTGGATGACACGGTATTTATCTTTTGCTGTTTAGTTTGGAGTTGAATGTGTGTATGTGTGTGTGTGCGCGCGCGCACGTCTGTGTCTCTCTATCTTTGTCAATGTCTCTGTCTCTCTTTCTCTGCATGTGTGTGCATATATTTGTTGTGTCTCTTTGTGTGTGTGCATCGTCAAGTCAGTCTAGATTCCTCGCAAATGCCTGGGGCAAGTCCATGCAATTTTCCTGGCAAGATTTTACAGAAATGGTTTGTCCTTGCTTCCCTCTTCCTAAGGCTGAGTGACTGGCCAAGGTCACCCAATTGGCTTCATGTCAAAGACAGCACTAGAACAAAAGGTGTGCTGGTTTCTAGCCTGGTACCTCTAACCACTGCACCAAATTGGCTTTTAAAATTTTAAAACAGAAAGCTATAAAATACTAATGTATAAAATGACCTTAAATTATATGCAACCTTAAATTAATGTTTATCTTAATGGAACTATAACGTCTTTAGCCTTTCCTAAAAAAAAAAAAGAGGCACAATAGCAAGGATTATCTCAGCAGGACAAATAAGAGCAGCTAACTTTTGTCATAAACAATTGACATGGCCATGATTGTATGGTGTAGCAACTGACCCATGTTGTTTTGTGACCCTAATTAATATTAGACTTAGTAATATTTATGCATCAGAGCCAAAAGCTAAACAGGAAGCAATTTATGTCAGCTGAAGCTTTTTAACAAATCGATGCATCTATTTGTAATTGCTTGTTTCACAAGATTGAAAGTGCTCAGGCCTGATCTTCGCCCGTTGTTTTGTGTCCAACATGACTTGGACTTCTGTTACAAAACCGGAGCACTAGTGATCAGCACCTATTTCCATCAAGGAGTCCATATTGCTAATAATTCTGGAATTTTAATGTAGTTACAATTTATAGCCAATCAAATGTGGCTACCTAAATTGCTGTTGCTAGTAGACAGTTTAACTGTCTTTATTAATTACAGTATAATTTAATGTTTGAGAACCAGCACTTGTGTTGGTCATTTTTACAGCTGAAGCAGTTATGTGCCTTATGATGAACACTTTTAGCATTTTCAATGGAAATTTACTAAAATGATGAGTGATAAAACTGTCAAAGTCTGGTAAATAATGATTATTGCTTTGAATGGAATTAATCACGGAAAGGACAGTTACCTTCAAATTAACATTACAACTTGGAGACAAAGTGGCTTTTAGACTTCACTTACTATATAGGGATGAATACAGAATTGGTTTAAATAAACACATCTGTGGTATGTGTTAAGATTAACTATCACTGATCATTTTGCAAAAGTGGTTTATTCAGAAGTACATAGCTGCAATCATTTGATGACTCCTAATAAGTATATTCATTCTGGAAAATGTTTAACAAGAGATATTTAGGTGCATTTCCATAGCTGTTATAAGGTTAGATTTCAATTGATCAAAAGTTGCTCATTACAGATTTTTCTAAGTGACCTAAAAGCTGGTGTTTGGGTCTCAGCTTTTATCTTATAAATGAGGAAATAATACTACTGCCTGTAGCCTATAGTTCAGAAAGGCTTGAATTACTGATATAATGTATGTGAGCTGCTTTGCAAAATAGTAACCCTCTGCCCAGTTTTCATGCATGTATTATTGATTAATGACAACTACTTCATATGATTATCACGTTGGAAAAACAAAACAGTTAGCAACTATTCTGATTGCTACATTACATGACTTTAGATGCTTGTGGCAAAAGTAATCACGTGAAATCTGACATTTGAAGCGTTCTTATTAACAAAAGAAGCATAATTTAAAAAAAAAATACAGCCACAGTAGGGATCTATTAAATTTGAGCATTTAGGATTCAAACTGTTGACATGGATAAGAAGAAATTAACACAACAAGGCTGCATTCTCTTAATTTTGTATCATACTGCCAAAGCCTTAAAAACTGTTCAATGGATCCAGCTTTACTAAGCAATGTAATAACTCATGAGAGAATTCCAGCCTTTAGAACACATCAAGAGATGTGATGAATAATATATTTATAATATAAAAAAAATAATCCCACCTTGGAGATTTGTATTTGTTTCATTTTGAAGGGTGAATGTTTACACGTGTTAGAGTTGTTCCTTGCTTAATTGATATTGTTGCTGCGGTATTATTCTTATTACTGGTTGGAGGCCTGTAAGCCACTCGATCAGTGGCTTCGAGCAGCATATATGCAAATATGTATGCAAATAACTATATAGATAAAGTAACAGATAAAACCTATAAAGTTGGCAAATGAATCGTTTTGTATAAGAAAAAAACAGCAATGAAAAAGCAAGATTGACCATTACTGCAAATGTTGACTGTGAGCTGTTGGCCTAATTCAAGGTGGACAAGTTCTGGGGTACAGCTGTAGAAGTCAGGACCCCCCTTCCTAGAGAAGGAAATATTTTGAGGATATTAAAAAAGGTAGAATATTATATTTCCTAAAGCAGGGGTAGGCAACCCAAAACACTCAAAGAGCCACTTGGACCCATTTCCCACCAAAAACAAAACACCGGGAGCCGCAAAACCCTTTTGATATCTAAAATGAAGATAACACTGCATATATCCTTTTTTACCTTTATTATAGGTGTGTGTGTGTGTGTGTGTTTGTGTTTGTGTTTGTGTATGTATGTGTGTGTGTGTTTGTGTATGTATGTGTGTGTGTGTGTATATACACACACACATACACACACACACACACACACATTAAAAATAAAAGTAAAAATATCACTCTTGGGAATATCCATACTATTAAAACAATGATCACCAAGAGAATGCTTTAAGAGAATAAAATTACATACACACACAGGTTAAAAAAAGGTCTCTCTCTCTCTCTGTCTCTCTCTCTCCCTCCCTCTCTATCTACTCTTGGTCTGCCACTCCTCTTCCCCCACTCTCTCTCTCTCTCTCTCTCTCTCTCTCTCTCTCTCTCTCTCTCTCAATCCCTCCCTCCCTCTCTCTCTCTCTTTCTCTCCCCCCCCTCCTATCTGCTGCTCACCTGGCAAGCTTCAAGCTGTTGTCCAACAAGCTCAGGGGTAAGCAACCTCGTCTCTTTTATGACTCATGGACTTCAACTCCCAGAATTCCTGAGTCAGCCTAGCTGGGCTAGCTAGCTCTCTCCTGCCCTTCCTGCTTCCTGCAGAGACGCAGCAAAGGGAGGAGCTCCGCCCAGTAAGTTTTTCAGCTCCTCGGAGAACACTGTGAGTGCACTCTCTTTTACACACACACACACACACACACACATACACACACACAGAAACACACACAGAAACACACACACATACACACACACATACACACACACACAGAGAGAGAGAGAGAGAGAGAGAAGCAGGGAAGCGCAATTGCCTCTCTCTGTCTCTGTCTCTTTCTGCAAAGGCAGAGGAGGCTGGGAGCCACAGGGGAAGGCTCAAAGAGCCGCATACGGCTCCGGAGCCGCAGGTTGCCGACCTGTGTCCTAAAGGAATAATAGAAAATCTTAGGCAGAACCCCCCCCCCCAAGTCTCTCTGCCCAAGCAGAAACCTGCTTTTAGAAATGCAGATTTGGTGATTTATTCAGGAAGACTGGGACCAGGAACCTTGGAGCTGATGGGATTAGAAAGACAAAAATTCCTAAAATCTACATCCCCCACCTAAAATCTAAAGACATGGCCTTTAGAATACAATAGGATTAGCCCACCACCATTAGAATACCAAAAGGGCACATTGAAACTCAGGTCAAAGTTCATTGCACAGGAATAGGAAGAACCTCAAATACAAAGCCACAGAAACAGAAACAACTCCAAACCCAAAAGCCCCAGAAGATATAAAAACCCACCACTCCCAGCTCCATTTTGTCAGCTTTCCAAGAACTGCATGTTGTTGCTGTTTTGTTCTTCAATAAAACTGAACCTTTTTTCCTAAGCAGCCTCATTTTGTTTATTCCCAGCTTGGACTGAAGATTTTTCTTCCAACAGAGCCACAGGTGGACTTTCAGCCTGATTGCTGTGACCAATTTATCCAATGATTTTTGGTAATAGTTACTCTGATTTACAGTCTATTGACTCCTTGTGGTCAGAATGTAATATGATGGCTAGAGAGGCATCTTGCCAAATTTTCTTAGTTTGTAGAGTCTGAGGAAGTGGCTAGAGTGCTCTTTGATATGGCCTTGGTTACTTGTAGGCTAAACCTATGCCTATTCTGGCTCTGATGTAGAAGGACCATGGAGGTTGGGGTGAACGACTTTGATCTAGGGTGTTGTCAACACTTCACTGCAGGTTTCGGGCAGCACGCAGGCTTCTTCTTCCTAGTGAAATTCAGAGTAGTAATCTTAACCTATAAAGCCTTATTCTGTATGTCTTGGAGCTGAGATGTTGGGTGTCTTAAGGACAGCATTCTCAGCCAGAATCAATCCATTTGGAGCATGTGTTCCAGAAGAAAGTGCAGTTCTATGATACTGCAGTGGGAAGGAGATCTATCAAGCCCCTTCACTGCAGAACATAATCAAGAAAGTAAGATTTATATGGATTTTCTTTAATGAGTTTTCATGCCAGGAATGATGGTGTAGAGTATAGAATCTTGGAAATTAAGATTAGACTGGGCCAATCACTCTCTCTCAACCCAATTCACCTCACAGGATTGTTTTATGTGGAAAATAGGAGGAGGCATTTAATTATTTATTAAAAATAATAAAAGGAGAAAAGAATAAAAACTGTACCCTTAGGTTTTCATCTCACCCTATCCCAGCAGTTGAGGGAAGAGCTCACTCTATATATTTTAATACCAGTCTGTCTGTCTGTCTGTCTGTCTATCTATCATCTATCTATCCATCCATCCATCCATCCATCCATCCATCCATCCATCCATCCATCCATCCATCCACCCACCCACCCACCCACCCACCCATCTCTTTCATTTTTCTTGGTTGTTTTATTTTTAAAACTTTTTCTCCAATGCAAGTTTCCCATATTGTGTACTTGCTTGTGTGCTGCATATACTGTATGTGAGTATTTTGCCTGTTTCCCCTCCCCTCTGTCTTTGTAATGGCCTATTCCCATAACATGCTTCTCCTGCTACTTTTAAGCCCTGTTTTTTTAATCAGTGTCTACCCCTTCATCTTTTTTTCTGTTTTCTATTTTGTTCTGTGCCTCCCCTCCCCTCCCCTTCCTCTCCTCTCCTCTCCGAGTTTTATTTTTTATGGTTTTAATAAACTGTTGTAAGCTGCCTAGAATCACTCTGGATAGTGAGACAGGTGGTGCATAAATTACATACATACATACAATGTTTATTATTGTTATGAGCTGCTCAGATTGTGTTTTAGGTGGGTAGACATACAAATCTTTTAAATATATAAATAAATTTCACAGTGATAAAATCAATGGAAGACAGGTGCGTCCTCCCAGATACTTCCTCCAATGCCCCTTTTTCACTCCTTGTCTATCATCAAGGATGATGATGCATAGAAGAGCACATTGCCCTAATTTATTGCAAAGGAGGGCTTCTTTTATTTAGTGTAACTAGATTTCCAAGAATAATTTCTCACATCATGGGATAAAGGTCTTTAGAAACAAAAAAGAAAAAGAAAAGAAAATTGGACACTTGATTTTGGCCAGCTTTTGAAGGAGAGCTGGCAAATTTAGATTCAGGATGTCTAAAGGGAGGAACATTAATCTCTCTACCAATTTGCCATTGGTAAGAGCAGCGGTCCCCCAACTTTCTGTCTCTGTAGACTGGTAGTGGGAGCAGCAGCGACAGTTGGGGGGAGGGAATGGTTTTGTGAACCCACCTCAAACACAAATGGAGCTTTTGTGCATTCGCCTGCCACTTGCACAGCCCAGTTCCTAATACGGTATGGACCGGTACCAGTCTGCAAATGGGTAAATGCAAGAAGATTCATGTGTCTTAGTCGTCTTTTGGGTTCTTGGTGAAGATCCTAGCAAACTTTAATCTATTAATTTGTACAGCATTTTATTGCCAGTAAAGATTTCCTTTTAACTCCTGTGAAGTGTTTTGGGGGCTATCCCCCATAATCCCCTTATTGTTGATGTCTGAGGTTAATTAGCTTAATTCCCATCAGAATATTTGATGTTTTCAAGTCTCTTCAGTAAGTCATGCTGGAATTTATCATATACTATCTTTCTTCTTCTTCTTCTTGTGCCATATCTGTTATCGGACATTGGCGATCATGTTGGCGATCCTGTTTTTATCAGCAGCCACATGAAAAAGTGCTGCTGAGTTTTGTCAAACCAATCCCTTAGATTCTGAAGCCATGATATTCTTCTTCCGCCTAGACTTCGTTTGCCTTCAATCTTTCCCTGGAGGATTAAATGACGTATGCCGTATTTTTCTGGGTGTCGCATCACATGTCCAAAATATTCTAATTTTCATTTTTTAATTTGATGATTTAATTTGATGATTTAATTTTTAATTTGATGATTTCCCTTGGCTTTCCCAGACAGCTTATCACCTCCTCATTTCTGATCTTGTCAACCCAGCTTGTACGTAACAGCCACCTGTAAATCCACATTTCAAATGCTTCTAGTCTCTTCAGGTGGCCTTCTGTCAGAGACCAACTCTCTACTCCATAGAGCAGGATAGTAAAAGCATTGCATTTGGAGGCCATACAAAAAGGCTTCTTGAGATGCTAATTAATCAGATGTTCTAAAGTCCTAGTCAGACTGAGAAATAAAAAATTGATGAGGTTTTGTGCAATGAGGGGAACTTTATATTTGTAGTATTGGAATTTCTGCTAGCAGCCATCTGACTCCCTTACATTAGGTGATGAGGACTTACATCAGGTGATGAGGAGAGAATTGTAGCTATTAGTTCAGTACTGAGACAGCAATTCTGGGAGTCCACACATCTTAAAGTTGCTGACATTGAGAAACACTGCACTCGAAAGTGCTAACTAATAATCCCACCATAAATGTCCATGTATGGTGGTCAAGTGACAAATGTGGTACAACAGCATAATGCATATTTTGTCCCTTATGTGCCATGTTGAAACACAACTGCTAAGAGAGATTGCTTCAAATGTTGTCATGCACATCTCAACATCTTGGTAACATTTTGGTTAGGTCCCACCCTACGCAGCAGTCAGTTCAGAACAAAAATAGCTGGGGTTTATAAATCAGGCTAGGCAGGATTTGGTTTTTGCTTGTGGCATAAGCAAAAACATAAACCATAGTTTACAAGCCACAGTGGTTAGGTTTCCACATCACATTAAGTTAAAGCAAAACAAGTCACATCCAGAGTTAGACTGAAAATTAAATTAAGTAATGGGTAATCCGGAGGGTTGAATGTTTCATTCTATCAAAAATGTCCAGATGTTAACTGTTCTGCTACCCCAAAATGTGAGGCGGCCAGCTTGTTATGCTACAAGTGAAAGAGGTGCATTACAGCTGGATCTTGCTCCAACTATAATCAGGGTTTGCATTTGGCGTTTGGCAGCTGCTAAATTTCTTCAATGACAATCAGCTTAACTAATCAGACAGTTACAACTGCAAACCTTCTAGTCCCAGCATTAACTATCGAAACCTAATTATCAATAAAGGAGAATATTTGTAGCTCAGGGTTGAAATGAGGGTTTGTTGGTGCTCTCTGAGCTTGGTTGTTTTCTTGCAGACATTTCATTACCCAAACTAGGTAACATCATCAGTGCTACCTAATAGGAAACCCAATTCTTAGCGTGGATAAATCCAGATTTAGTGTTGCATAAAGGAAGTAGTTGCTTTCTTGTTGCGGACATTAGAAGAGGGACAATGGAAAGCCTGACTATGTCCTCTGTTTTATTCCTTTGAGAACTTCTGAACTGTCTTTAGATATTTTAAAGCACAAATAGGCTGTACACTTGAAAGCATTTGAATTAGAGGAGGCTATTTTATTTGCCAACATACTTAAAGGACATGAGGAAAGATGGTTAGCAAAGATTGCTTTAAGATCTCTATTAGAGACCCTAATATTAAAAAATCTATTAGATTTTTTTTTCTATTTTTTTTTAAACTCAAAGAGACCAAGGATTAAACTGGGGCTGTGTATATTCTGCAGAGGAACTATGATCCCTGTCAATAAAGTTTAAGCCAAGTTTAGAGATGGGTTAATATAATAAAATAGCATTAGGAATTTTGAACCTCTGATCTTCATTTTTCCTTAAATAAAAATGAAGGTCATCTAATGCAATTTAACTTCTGGAAGGAATCTCTATCCTAAAAAAGCCATTCATGTGTAATAAACTATCAGCAAATATTCTTATACTTCAAATAAAGCTTGTGGTGATATTTAGTTACTTTTCAGGAATAATGGTATCATGCTTCAGAATTTCTGTTACATCAATTGATCAAAAATCTATAGCAGTTCAATATATATCCTTTTACCATCCTTTCACATGGTGTGGAAGAATTTTTTTAAATAAAATCATTGCTGCTAATTCAACCATTTATCATTATATGCAAAAATATTGCTTGATGAGAATATTATAGACGGTGCATGTTTTTGACATTAGCATTTTATTTGGATGACTAATCTTGCAGATGTGAAATTTGAATGAATTATTCATGAAAATGCTTTTCTCTGAAAATTTAGTTCTAGCTAATGCTAGTTATTAAGCATTTTTATTTTCCTTGATGGAGAAAATAAAAGTATGCTTATTCAAGAGAGGAGATGGGAGTTTCATAATCCCTCCTTAAGATGTGTTTATAGGGATGATGTTCTGAAACACCTTTAAGGAAGGCTGGTGTGCCAGTCAAAAAAGTTTTCTGAAGCTATTTCACTTCTAAGTGAAAGATGAAGTAAATCAGACTTGTATTATTTAGGTTCAACTGTCTTATCTCAAAGGTACTAAAATCAGTGGAACTGCTGAGCATACACAGCATGAGTCTCCAAGTTCATTAATCTGAATGGACTGTAGAAAACGCCAAAATGCATAATCAGAAATTCTGATAAAGAATTAGCTTATTTGCATAGGGTATCATTCACTTGGCTTATAGTGGCCAAGACAACTTTCCTCCCTTAAGAAGTCTCTTCCATGCATGAATCTTTCTGACTTGGTGAACGCAAGTTGTGTGAGAAAAGTAAAATGAAAATAAAGTCCAGAGATGTTCATTCATTAGTGTAACCCTGTGGAGTGCTTGCTTCCACATGGGGTGTTGTTTTTCTTCTGGATACTTACTTTTCTGGATATCTTATTTTTCCCAGTTTAAATCCCTTATGTATTTGCAAAGCAAACTCTGACTATTGGTGCATTACAGTGGAAAAGGGGCTTCTACCGTTAGAGTACTTTTGCTAAGGGGAGCATCTCTAAGCAGGAGGATTTCTATGCACACTAAATGCTGTACTCTTATTTAGAACCTTTTAATTAAAAGTGAGCAAGATAAGGAAGCATCTGCAACACACAGTGTGAGTCTCAAAGTTCAACATCTCCTTATACTCAATTCTTGTCTACTGTATGGGTTGTTCACAGGTAAATTGCTTCATCCTTCTTTAGGGAAACTGAAATGTTACCATGCATCTAGGAAGGCTAGAGAGACTGGTATGGAACAATCTCATTGGTTTACCTTTTGATTAATGGACACTTTCTGACTAGCTCTGATCCCTAACAGCATTTTTGTAAGAATATCCACAACATACTAACTTCCAAATATGTCCACCTGCTCATAACAACAGGATAACTATCTATGTGGTTGCAAAGAACTGAAACTGACTGGATGGCCCTTGACCAATTAAACAAATGACCAGAAATAACTTTTTAGTTGTCATTGCAAATGACAATGCACTAGTGAGTTGAGATTTACCACAAAGTAAAATAGTAAATTATTGTCCAAATGACTTTGTCTCAATAGATGAAAAGAATCTACAGCCACAGAAGAAATTGCAATTGGTAATGATGTATTCTGGCATCATTTACTGCACTGTTTCTTAAAATTTCTTCTCTCTCAGGACCCTTTTTCACTTCTAAAAATTATGGAGGACCCCAAAAGAGTCTGTTTATATGGGTTGTGTTTATAGATTAATTTAACTTACTAAACATTATAATTGGCCCATTTGCTGTCCCTACCACTTCTCACAATGTTTTGATGGGATTTTAACTGTATGATTTTTCAATATAAGCAGGCAAATAATTTTGATCCTGAGAGGGTCTTGGTGGACCCCCAGGGTTCTAGGACCATACTTTAAGAGACAGCGATCTATTGCATTTCTTTCTATTTAGTAAGCCCCATGAATTCCGAAAGGTCATCACCAATTTACCTGGTAGTTACTTAACAGCAGAATGACTCAGTTGTTCTTAAAGTGATAGAAAGTCTGTCCTGGTTACTATTTTGAACAGTGACAGATTGATGTATCTGGAAGGCAACTTATGTCGCTGGTGTGAAAGTGATCACTAAACATCTGTAGGGTGTCTGCTGATAAAAATCTACAGGTAAGAGCCAGGCTTGTGTGAACTTATTGTATCTGCACAATAAGGAGAAAGCAAAAACACGTAGCCCATGGCAACATGTATCACCAGTGTGAACAACCAGCACTTTTATTGCATTAGAGAATGCTATAATGTCAGTAATAAGTACTGACTACATAACATTTTATTGTCTGCATCAACAGACATGGAATGATGGAATTACAGTTGATGTAAGGAATGAGTTTTTTGTATGCCTAAAAATAAAATAAAAGGAGAATCTCATTACTGGCAGCACATACACATGAAGCACCATGCTAACAGTCTGACTGTACCATTTTCATCAAGGCTTATAGGAAGGAGATAGTCTGTTATCTACATTGGATTTGTTGAAAAATGTAGACTAGATCAGCAAATGCAATTCTGAAGACTTAAGAATGAGGAAACTGTTTCTGGAACATCTAAAAACTCTTATCTGAGTCTGTTAACCAAAAATGTACCAAAGCTCTCCAAGAGTTTAAAACACATTCTCCCTGTTATAAGGAATGTAGCTTGTCAGCATTCTGAAAACTACGATACTTCAAAATTATTTGTTTAAAAACTTTGAGATATATATATATTTATATATAAAAAATATCTAATGATCTGTATTATTTGAAGAATAATACGATTTATTCATTTTTCCCATACCCCTGATCATGGATATTATGGTTGAATCTCCTAAAGGAGATTTCCATCCCCTTTCACCCCCCACCTACCCCCCCCCCAAAAAAAAATCCTTAAGCATAAGCCTTAATTCTCTTTCTCCTCTTTTCTTCTACTTTTGGTAGAAAACAGAAATCCAGTAAGTTTGAAGCATTTGAACTGTGCTGTTCTAATCCAAGGAAAGGATGGTCTTTGTAGAAAATCAGATGCCTGCTTGTAGGCGAAAAAGTTATTTAGGAGGATCTACCGGGACTAACCCTAGAGACTGGGATCGGTGTTCCCTGCCATCTGGAGATCTACAAACAGAGCAGGAGTCTGCAAATCTGCTGCCTATTTGGTATCCACCTGGTCAGGAAAACCTTTCGGTCACCTGTGCTGCAGCAGGAGACCCACCCCGAGTAAAGGCAGTCTGGCCAGAATGGCAAAGAAAGAAGGCAGAAGCAGCCCAGAAAGGACTGAGGGATGATAAGGTAGGCTTTGACTCATTCCTAACAGCAGTTTCACCTGATATGTGGTACTCCTTTTGTCACGTTCGCTTTTCTGAGAGAAAAGGAAAACAGAAACAAAACCCATGTAACAAACTGTCTTTACATCTTGGCACCTTGTAAAGTATTTCATTTTATACAAAAGTTCAGATATTTTGACACTTTTCCATTATTAATCACTACTTCACTGATAAGCTTCGAAAGTGTGACCTGGGAAAATCATCATGCAAAGTATTTACTGCAGCAGGAAAGAAACAACTTTTGAAACTCTCTTTTTCTTCTTTGTTTAAGGACACCCAGATAGGCAGAGATGGGAATAACAAAAGGTGGAGAAAGGATTTAAAGAACAACTAGCATGAGAACAAAAACAAAAAAACAACAAAAAATATATATATATCAAAAAACAAAATCTCAGAAACAAACTTATACAAACATGATTTGATCTGTAACAGAGGGAGGGGAAAAAAACTGCCTACTATGTTACAGTTCAGAAGCCAACAAGGGGGGGGGGGAATTACCAAATAAAAACAAGGAAATTGGGATTTTTCTCCCACATGTCAGCAAATGGCATCCCACAGTCTTAAAGCAAGGGTAACTAAATGAAATACATGTGCAGCATATTCCGCAATTCCATTACATACAGTAGGTTTTTTTTCCCCCAAAGCATTTGTCAAAAGTACGGTTAATATAAAGCAGTTGCACAAAAAGCAAAAGGTGTTTTGACAAACATCTGCATTAATTCCTTTGGAGGAATGTTTTTTTTATTAAAAAAAAAAGAGGACCGTCTTCCCCCCCTTTTCTTGTCTCCCCTTGCCAACCCACCCCCACCCACCAAAAGACAAAACGGGTTCACAAGAGACACATTGGGCTATATATGTACAACATAATAAACCCGAGCCCTGAGGAACCATTGTTATGATCCAAAGGGACACAGAATCAGAAATTTGTAAAAAATAGTGTAGTTTCCTTGATGTAAAGCCTGAGATCTCCTCTTGGTTCTTATGCAGGGCAGTGATACCTGCAAGGTATGGTAGGTTTTTTTTTTTCCTAAAAAAAAATTTCTTTTCTTTTTTTAAAATTTTGCTACAGTCTTTAGTCTATGCATGCAAGACATACAACTAAGTGCAATTGAGTGAAATGTAATTTTTTTTTACTCATTCCCTAACAGTTTGAACTGAGGTATGCGTACTAACAGTTTCTCATGCTGTTATCTTTACTCATGTCTAGCTACACATGCTGAGAATGAACTAATCTACCAGATTTTTATCCCCTTTCTGAATACCAAGCTAACCAGCAAAACCACTCAGTTTTGAACCACAGGGACAGGTATTTTTTGTTATGTCCCTCTGGTTATGGCCTGCACATTATGGAGCTGCCTGAATATGGTGTGTTTCAAAACATTTCAAATGACTTACAGGCTGCCCTCCTTTAAAAAAAGAATTCGGGGGGGAAAGCGAGCTTTACATATTTCACTGTTGGCAAAAAAAAAAAAAAAAAGCTAAAAACAATTTGCTATTTTGAACTTAATGACAAATCTCCCCCATTGGCCTGAATGATACCAAAGTTTAGAAAGAAATAGGGATGTTACCATATTAAAAAAAGATGAAAACCCAAAATGAAATGGGATGGGCAGAGACCAACACAACCATCATCACAGTCATTCTCAAATCTTGGGCACAGGTAAGCAAAGTTAAAAAGAAATTGCCTTGGCATTGGCTTTTAGCAAAAGTGAATAGGTCAAACCCCAAATAAAAGCATACCAACAATTTCTTCAGTAATTATGGTATGGTTCAGTTTCAGTCACGAGTGCTCTTTCGTATTTCATGTAAACTCTCTCAGTTTCAAGTCATTCTAGTTTTTTTGCGTAAGTTCTCCTCCTATATCCTCAATATCAAATGGTGCCCTTTTCAAGGTCTCATTCTCTAACTTCAGCCTAAAAAGCTCTCTCTTTACAGAAATACTTTTGGTTACTGTAAAGAAAAAACAAAACAAAACGACAACAGCAAAAACTTTGGTTCAGCCATCTACTTGGTCTTCTAAATTATACTTTAATAAAGGAGCAGTTTTCCTTCTCAGGTTAGCTGTAGCCCATTATTTTGTCATTTGCTTCGTAATTCTTTAGCCTCCTTTGATCAACAATAAGAGGATATTTGGCTTTCATAAGATAAAGCATATAACAGAGAACATAATTTACTTTGTGTAATATCTTTGGTAACTTTAGGGGAGAAGGGTACAAAGTAGAATATAAATTAAGATCAGAAAGACTTCTGAAATTAAAAGCTATAGTCCGACATAAATGAGTGAATTACTTGAAAAGTGGTTAGAGAATGAAGTCACTAGGAGTTTGGTGGTCAAGGGGTACCAACATTTGAACCGCAGCTGTCTGCCCACTCTTGCTGTTGAAGACTGTTGATGTGAAACAGCGCATCTGGTTTACCCACAGATTTCAGACTGTTTGTTTTTTATACTGGTTGGTGTGATATTGTGTAATGATCTTATCTGCAATGGCAAAATTACTAACACTTAACAACTAATGGACCTTATTGCCTTCCCAACGAATTAAATGCAACAACTTAAACTGATGGATGCCACCAATTAAATCTCAAACAACTTAACTTGGAAGAACCACCATGAATAATGTCCAATGAGGCATGTGGGCAAACAAGAATCTAATAGTACATGTGTTAACATACTTCAGAAATATTTGATCAGCCCAGGAACCTATTTTAAAAAAGTTAAACGCACAAAAGCCTTACACAGTTACACTTCTTTTTCACAACTTCTGTAGGGTGTGTGCACTTTTGAAGGGGCTGTTTCTCTAAATATTCACAATTGCTGCATATAAGGAAAAACCAACAGGGAAAACCCCCACAAACAATGGTTTTATGTGCATGTGTATACACAAGCACACACAAACATAGACAGTCTGTGGAATGACTTTAGAATCACACTCTACAGCTTTGATGCTGGCTTGCCTTTCATTCTCACTCTTGAATTACTGCCTTTCTTTCTGTCATAAGATAATTTTGCACAGGTCACAGCAGCATTTTAGAACTTTTCCCAGAGCCGGGTGTATGTGTGTGTGTAGGGGGGGGGGCATATAGTCCAAAATGGAATGTTTTCCATAGCTAAAGAAAACATAATGGCATCTGAAGGAAATTTGGAATGGATGGCAGAAAAAGAACTACAAACAATTCAAAGAACATTCAGCTTTGTATAATAAACACACCTATTAACATTCATCACAAAAGTACAGAAAACATTAAGCCTCAAAAGGCCCTGGCCAATTGAGGCCTGAGGTCAGAACTTAAAAATGTATAGGAGAACTAGGAGAAACAAAAATTAAAGCTATACACTAAAAAAAAGGTTTTTTTTCTTTTAACCCTTTAGTATACACACACACGCACACTCAAAAAGATTTCCCCATCCCAAATGGAAGCAAAAACAAAAACAAAAAAAAGTAAAGGCAGTGATAATCAACATGCGATACTGTGCAAATATATTGTCCACTGAAATTCTTAAAATCTGGGTAAAGGCTTGATCTGCAATTGATGTGTACATGCTCAGCTTCATGTCTTCAGTGTCCCATAGTGGAAGATCTGCAGTCCAAAGTCTGCTGCCAAGTTGTGGATAAGGGAATTAGTGGAACACATTTACAACACTGATGTTGACTGTGAGTAGGAATTCCGAGTACCAAACAAGTCCATCCAATGCACAGAGTACAAATTCCTTTGTTTTGTTTTTCAACAAAAAGTAGAAAAATCAAAAATACTCCCAAATGGGATACTTGATGGCACTAAGTGTTAACATATTTTATAGCTGTCAGAATGGACCAAGTGTTATCTTCCAGACTGTACAATGGCGGGGAGAGATTTCACAGCTAATTCTGAAAGATACGGTTATTTTTTTTGTCCCTCCCCAGGATCTTCATTTGCAGAATGAAAAGTCACAGACATTTTTATTCAATGTCTTCATTTACATGTTCATCTTCATAATCTCTGTCGTGATCAAATTCTGGACTGTGGTTGGCTGTGGTGACTAAGGAGAGTGGGCCTTCATTTTCATCTGGATCTAATGGCTCTTCTTTGACATGCACAGGGTGTCTGTAAAAAAAAGCACACAAACATACAAACAGAAAAAGGATGGATGAGCAACTGTTGTTTTTTTTTAAAAAACTGTTTAGGTAAAAAAACAGGTTTAAACAATTCAAATATATTGAACGCTGCATACTAAAAAACTTTTGACCTCTGGGTTATGAAAGTCAAGGATTATTTCTACTGATTTCATAGATGTAACCTAATGTTTTTTTGGCAAGAATAGATGAGCTGTACTAGCTCCAGGATTTTTTTTTTTTTTAATTCCCAATACACTCTTGGTGTTCTGAAAAGGTGTCTCTTTCAACTGCTAACCAGGCCTGACTTTGCTTAGATTCTCAATCAGGCCTGGTCAGCCAGGTGCTGCCACCTGGCGAGACACCTATGATCTTAGAGAATTAAGATTCTGTCTTTTAAAATATGTTTGAGAACTTGGAAACACAGCCTGTCCAGCAAAGCAATAAAGGTATTGATTCAAATAGAACAATAAAAAGAGTAAACCTTCTAAATTACTTGAAATCCCTCCTCACTGTAATTGTTACAGAATACATGTCTATGGAGATTCTCAACCATCCAGGTCATGCTGGCCCCAAAGGTGCTTTTCAAAAGGCAGCTGGACTTTCTTGTTTTTTTTTTTTTTTCTTGAAAATGTTTTGCTTCTCATCCAAAAAGTGTCTTCAGTTCAGTTGTAGAATACAGTTTCTTCCCAGCCGCCCACCTCATTGGTCATATGTACAATTCACACTCTGAAACTTAGCCTGGCTGCAAATAATGGAACACTTTGCATGTGTAAGAATACTTGGGCTTCAAAAGAGAAAAACAGCAAGGGCTGCAGCTCAAGGTTTCTTCTTGGGATTCAGAGAAAATGCTCTCAAGTGACACATTAGCCTGATTAATACAATCTTCAGATAAATAAATGAAATAAGCATCTGTAAAGCAAACCCATGGTTTATCAGCCTACTGAGCTTCTGGAGGCTGGGCTAATCATCGGTTAGTGTGTATTCTGCTTTTCTAGTTAACATGCATAACCTGTGAGAGAAGTCTCCAGAGGACGACCCCAAGTGAGGGTCTATCATTAATCAACTTCAAGCAAACACAGCAAAGAGACACCATGATACATGCTTTAAACTCCAAATTAATGCATATTTTTTACAAACTGTCAATAAGGAAAGAAAAGCCCTGCCAGGAAACACAAACGGAGAGGAAAAGGCTTGCTCAACACAACAATATGATAAGAAAGCAGAGTCCTAATGAGAATAATAACGCTGTCAGCTGTAAACAAGGCGGAACATGATCCTCAGCTCATGGTGGGCACTAAGGATGCACTAAGGAGATGAGATCTGCCAAATTTCTCATTACAGAATAGCATATGAATAACCCACAAGGGATCAAGGGTTGATTATACAAAATGGGCATGATAACATTTTGAAAAATGTTGTCCGTAAATCATATTCATAACAAACCCCTTTACAAATACAAATTACCTTCCCCTTGTTTTATTGTTTGGGGGCTTTTGATATGTAAAAATGTCCCTGCCAATAAGCCGGTGTCCTCCTTTATGAAAGAAGGCTTGATTTTATTTGCAATACCTTGTAAATAATTATAGCATGACCCAAAGAGCGAATTCAGTTTGTCTTGTAAATACCCGCTAACCTGCACCATTAGGTATTTTAGACAATCAAAGCTAACCCTATTAAGTTAAAGAAAAAAATTACTGAAGTTTCATTTACACATTTTGAGTGAAAATGAAGAGACAATTTCTCCCTAAATAATTTTTATGACCAGGAGAAAGCCAAATCTGGTGGTCAAAAATCAGCTTCTTCCTGTGATAGTATCTGTACCGTAATTGTAAAATAAGAGTGAACTGGGTCATGTCTTACCACTACTGTTTTGATTTGTGCATTTCAGTGTTTCTACCATTTATAGGTGATTGTTTTGAAAGACTCCAGATGCACACTGATTCCTACCAAGGCAGAATCTTTTTCAAATAATTCTCTCAGTATAATCTCTTGAATTATACTTGAATTGAACTCCAGGGTGACAGTGTTGGTACAGATAGTATAAATGCACAGTGGAAGAACAACTTAAGTGTACTGAGGAGTGTTACTTGCTGTCTCTTTTTATGTGACATGAAAAGCATGAAATCCCTTATGTTTGTAAGCATGAAAAAGCATGAATCCCTTATGTTTACAAGTAGCGTGCAAGAATAATCTTCTGTTAAAAAATTAGTAATCAAAGTAGTCGTATTAGCTGACATGTAACATATGTTTAATTCTCTATATCCTTCTGGATTGCTTCACTGAACTCTTTTCTTTGCTAAAAGAAAGATGCAATGACATTTAGAAAATGTGAAACCAAGGGATGGGTCGGCTATTGTACATTTGGCAAACAATTTTCAGCACTTTATAAAATTCTATGACATCCTTACATCATAAAAATATTGCTTTCTCGATGGCTTCATATTTTTAAAAATATTGTTCTTAGTTATTCTCCTTGGATTCTGTTAGCAGTTTTGCACATCATAGTTCTAGATTTGAAAAAGGCATAAAAGTGTCGGGGGGGGGGTGTCTTTGAGGAGAGTTCTTATAAAGGTTTTTCCTGCTTACAACCTTGAAGACAAAGAATTCTTCCTCAGCCGTTGCTCAAAAAATCAGACATTAAACTTTGCGGGTCTCTGCCTGGCTCAAAAAACTTTCAGGTTAAACCTCCACAGCAAAATTCATCTAGCTCATTCTGGCTCCTGAATAGTGCTATTGATTACATAATTGTCTCTAGAGCCTGACAAATTATGCCTAAATTTGACAGTATCATTTCCCAATCCTGCTCCAGTTAAATGTCTTCACTCAAGAAATACATACTGAGGATGTCAACGCTGCTAACATCGGATGTTTTTGCTTTGACAACAGTTAGAGATGCAACCATTTTCTTCTTGTGTTTTACTTTTAGAGTTAGATGATGCTGGGGGGGGGAGGAATGTGCATGAAAGTTTAGACCGGGGTTCTCAACCTTGGTAACTTTAAGACTTGTGGACTTTCTGGGAGTTGAAGTCCGTAAGTCTTAAAGTTGCCAGGGTTGAGAACCCCTGGTTTAGACAGACTTAACAATACTGGACTTAGTGTGTGAACCAAGGTTAATGAAATAAGAGATGATAAGAATTGGCCGGCTTGAGAATTGGAAGGAGAGCCTGCATTTCAAACTGATTGGAGAATGTGATTTATTACTGTTAATTGGAGGAGGGAATTGTGCTTTGAGACTACGTGCTCAGGGACGGGAATCCAGTTTTTAGCTTTGACTGTGTTAGCCCATGCTATGCTACTCAAATAAAGATTCTTTAAGATAGACAATGCCTCGAAGTTCTTTGAAGAGTTTCATCTGTCAGAACCATGACAGAGGATTGCTACTAATCCTTAAAGATGTGGACATCCCATCTAAATCAAATGATAACTGAGCTACTGGCCTCAGATCATCTACAGAGTGCTCACTATGGCCTGACACCAACTGAGTCTCTTGATGCACTCTTGGAGAACGGTAATACCCTCACCCAAAAGCTCCATTAGCATCTAACGTGCACCCTTGAAGCAACAGTACTCCAAAACCATGGTTTCACAAGGACTGTATTAATGCTAAAAAATGGCTCTTGTTTCCAGACTTATGTACTCAAAATTACACTGGCAGCTGCACATGATCTCCTTCCACAGAAGAGATGTTACAAACAATCGCTGACACATAAGAAAGTCACGAAAAACAATTGGACACAATTCATTCAAATTGTCAAATCCAATGATTCAGTCTCGTTTTGGCATATCACATCAAACTCCAAAAGCAATGGTCCATCCATGATGGACTGTCACATGCCCTTAGGGATCCGGGAGGCACCCTTTCATGAACTCTACATGGACTCCTGTGGAGGCCCTAGTCCAGGGGTAGGCAATTCTGGGAGTTGAAATCCACGAGTCATAAAAGAGCCAAGGTTGCCTAGCCCTGCCCTAGTCAAACTATAGAAAATACGCTAATGTGGGCACCAATGACCCTTTATATCAGCGGTTCTCAACCTATGGGGCGCGACCCCATTTGGGGTCGATCGACCATTTTCTGGGGGTCGCCAAAGGCGGCGATCCGCCATTTTCTCCCCTCCGGGGGCGGCGCTGCGCCTGCGCGCCGCGCATGGGGGCGGCACCACGCATGCGCATAACGTTTGTGTGACGGGGGTCGCCGTCACACAAACGTTGAGAACCGCTGCTTTATATATATAAAGGGAAAATTGAATCTAGGACTGACTGACTGACTGAATTCAGGGCTGGTTGACAGTAAGATTTCTGCTGAAGTGTAGGCTTGTTTAGTATTACGTTAACCAGTCATCTGAGTTTGTGTTAAAGTTCTGATCGGTTTCATTGTACCACAACAGTTAAAAACGATTTAATTTATGGGAAGGGTACTCCATTAAGGAAAATAAGAATATCACTGTAAAAGGTGCTCGATAGAAAGTATAGATAGCAAATAACAACAGCCTGCACTGAACACTGGAATATTATATTGTCTGTCCAGAAACACAAACTTTCTAACCAAGGCACCTGTAGTCAGGACAAGAAACAATGGATGGAAACTAATGAAGGAGAGAAGCAACATGGAACTAAGGAGAAACTTCCTAACAGTGAGGACAAGCAACCAGTGGAACAGCTTGCCCTCAGAAGTTGTGGGTGCTTCATCACTGGAGGTTTTTAAGAAGAGACTGGACAGTCTCCTGCTTGAAGAAACTGGGCAGTCTCCTGCTTGAGCAGGGGGTTGGATTAGAAGGCCTCCAAGGCCCCTTCCAGCTCTATTCTGATTGAAATTAACAGCTGAAAGAAATGTTACCATGTGCCCTTGTAAATTAGTGCCCAAGCACAAGGCAGACAAAGAAATATGGAGTTATTTCTGGGAAATAAAATGCCTTACTCTTGAAAAATTCCAACAACCTAGCATTTCTATCAGTATTGTATTCGTGGCATGGGAAGAACAAAAATATTTGTGACTGAAAATGCCTAAAGAGAAAACATTCAAGCAGTGCTAAAATAATGTCATGTTAGGCTACTTTGGGAATGCTAATTAATACTGCACAAACCATTTCTATAAACGCTAAATCTGTTCCAATGTTTTGAAGGTAAAAGACAATGTTAAAATTAATTATCAAAAGTGAGTATTGCCTTCTTTAAAGTTTTTTTCTCAAAGCAAAACGAACACTTATTTAAAATGCTGAAATATCAAAGTAACAAGAATCTTTTTTCTCCTCAACCCTCTGCCCAAAATATTTTGCAGGTAGGAAACTTGTTATAAATAATTACATGCTAATTATCTCCACAATTAATAATTAGACTAGCTTCAGGTTAATTTTTCCTACCTTTTGATTTATAACTTTTAAGCTACAGCTCGTTCACTACAGCTAATCAAAGCCCTGTTAAAAGGAACAAAATAGGGCTGGCAACTGACTGAAATATAATTCCAAAGTCTTGCCCAAAATTGTTTTTCTGGCATGAGACAGCAGAGAGTGACAGAAACTTTATTTCAGTCATTGACCAATAAAAGTATGTTCAATAAAACAAACAAGACAAAACTATTTCCTAACAATAAAAACTATTGGCAATAAAAACTATTGCGGAAGCAGCTTATACATAATGAACTTTGTTATTTTTGGAGAAATAAATTTATGTTGATCGTTTAATAAATCAAGTGCAAATAAGAATTATCAGAGTACCCCAAAAATGTGAATATGCATAAAGGATGTGTAAAATGTTTCAAATTAAAATCATTCTGAATTTGAACTGCCACATTTCAAGTTTGAAACACTGGAAATGGTTTATTTCAACAATCTGCAATGTTTCCATTATCAAATCGTCCTGTTCTGGGGATAACACAGTGGTTAAATTTTAAATTTAAAGCAATTCAAATGTTGAATGCTTTGCACTCTACTAATATAAAGCTCCTAAGAACTAGGAGTTTTTAGTTGAAAGAACCTGATGTATGCCAATTTCTCCATTTTTCTAGTAGCGTATTTTTGTGCACATGTGGAATGCATTTTGGAAGCAAAAATTAAAACCAAGTGCACTTCTCTCATAAAAACAGTACCATGGATTGCTGTTCTCAGCCACATGTTTTGGGAAACTCACCACAAAGTCTTATGAGCTTATGGCTACCTCCTCTTACTGAAGTCATTGTTTAAATGGAATTTAATTTGGAAAAAAACAAACTAATTAAATTGGCAATATCACTGTCAAAAATACATGCCAAGATCCTACTTATGTCCTAGAAATTGGCCAAGGAGAGATGGTAAGTTCCCAAACTGCTTTATTTTGAGATCCCACTGCAAGAAACCACGTGGTGCGTTGACTGGCCTCTGGGATGTGTTCAGTATGGAACACACAGGTAGTCCTTGAATTACAACCACAGTTGGGACTGGAACATCTGTTGCTAAGCAAGACACTTATTAGATGAGTAGCACACAATGTTATGACCTTTTTTGTTGTGGTCATTACACTAATCTGACTTGCCCCATTGGCTTTGTTTGCTGGAAGCATGCTGGGAAGATTGCAAATGGCAATCACTGCAACTGTCATAAATACAAGCCAATTGCCAAGTGGCTGAACTTTGATCATGTAACAATGGGGATGCTATGACATTCCTAAATGTGAAGACTGGTTATAAATCACGTTTCAATTCTGTCATAATGTCAAACACTTGTTAAAGGTATGATTGCTAGCTGAGCACTCCCTGTACATCACCAGCGGTACGTGGAATTTCCTCTTGATCTCTTTGTAGCTTTAATGATGCATATTCTAAGTAACTGCTCTGGCTGCTGTTACTCCAAACTTTATATGTGATGTATATAGTTGGACATTTTTAAATGCTACTGATACTCATGGGTAGTACACAAACTTATAAATTAATGTTGGTTTATCCTTGTTTTAATTCATGATCTAACAAATGTTTGAACTTTTCTAAAGTTCAGAATTCTAATTCAGCTGCGGGTGGGGCAAGGGCAGAGTTGGGTGAAACAACAACAACAACACACACACACACACACACACTACTTACATTGCTTGCATAGGTGAACGGCCTGGACTGCTGTCGCTCCCATTGCTGTTCGCATGCTCCATTGCACCATTAAGATCTTCCCGCATTGCATTGGCTAAACTGCCCAGAGTGGGGTTTCCCATGGAAGCAGTAGTGTATAGAGATATATTGTTTTCAGCTATTGAAGCCTATAAAATCAGGAAAAAAACAGGACAAGAGCATCGAAACAGGCACATATCTGTATATATACCACCCATCACATCCAAGTTACATTACCTTCATTTTCTTTTTCATTACATGCAAAGGATAAAATCATAACCTCTGTATTATTAATTTCACCACTGGCATAGCTAAAAGTTCATTCATCTCCAATTTTTATCTAAAAGTAATTTCATCTCTATCACGAAAACCAATCACATACTGTACATGAAACAATTCAAATGGAATTTTAAGAGAAATAAACTACAATACAATAAATACTTAACTTAGCCTTGAATGGTTTTAAACTTTCAAGAAGGTATACAGTCACATACCTTGCAACATTGTCTTAATGTAAATTTTCTCTACCAAGCTGGGTTTTGCCTCAAGAGGAAAGTACCACCTTTCCTCTTAATGTAAATAGTAATTTTCAATGAGGACACACATTCCCCCCCCCCCGCAGCAAAAAGGGGAAAAAATCCACATGGGCAATAAAGCAAATATATTTGATATTTGCAAAACTAATGGAAAGGTAGAAAGCTATGTATTTAATGTAATACTGGCTTAGCTGTATTCTAGCCAGAATCCCACATCCCTTGAGGAATGCTGGCGTATTTATCAGCAAACAGTGTTCTTGTGATACAAATCATCACCATTTATTCTGGAATTTGCATTTACCGATTCATTGCTCAAAGATCAAGCAACAAAACTAAAATAAGGGAGACATTCTTGTCTTCTCCCCAGCAATATCTGTTTTTTGGGGTTTTTTTTGCTTACATGTGTTCTTATGTTCTTGGTGATACTGACAATTCTGACCAGAAAATCACTCTTGTCCAGTACAGGTAAACATGCATGCCATCCTTAAAAGCAATGCATGGTAATGCACCTTTCAACATCTTAATGTATTAATTGCACAAGGTTGCACAAACACTAAGCCTTGGTAAAAACCAGAATTACCTTTATGTATCATGCTAATCCTAATCTGGTATAGGGTTTCCTGCCTGAGCAGGGGATTGGATTAGAAGATCTCCAAGGTCCCTTCCGACTCCGTTATTCTATTCTATTCTACTCTACACAATAGAAACAAAGGAGAGGAACGTGCAAATTATGTTTCTTCCCAAAGTAAGTCTGATAAAGAGCTTTGAAAAACTTCCTACAGAAAGTTAGAGGGTTTTAATCTTTAAGTCTTTTACTTACCGTAAATGCCGGCGTATAAGATGACTTCTGCGAGCGCTGAAATCGGCGCCAAAGACGGGGGTCGTCTTATACCCCGAGTCGTCTTATACGCCGGAAATACTGGTAGTTTCCGGCGTATAAGATGACATTCTAGGAATGCGGCCCGGCTATAAAGACGGGGGTCGTCTTATATGCCGGGTCGCCTAATACGCCGGCATATACGGTAAGTGTTTAGTCTTTAAAGTTTAGAGAGAAAATGAGTGCTGAAACCCTTCATCAGCTAACTGTAATCAAGATATATGTCACAAAAGAAAGTTTTAGAAAATTCCACTTGCAGATTAGTCTTGCATCTTGGGATTTTTGAAGTTGTCAGACGTGGATATCTCCATCCACAGAAGTTCTTCCAAACTTTCCTTAGTTTTTATACTACATCTAACTGGCTTCCTTGCCTTTCTTGGTCTCCATCCGGGCCAATTAAAAGTAACTTTAATTTATGTTAAATTTTTATGAAAGATATAGAGAAATAATTTTGAGAAATTAAGGGATATAAGACATAAGCTTCTGGCAGTATGAGAAATAATTAGGGATCCTTCATGTTCTCTGAACTTGGTGTTTTCTTGCAGACATTTCATTACTCAAACTAGGTAACATCATCAGTTTAGAGAAATAACAAGTCATGCACTTTGTACCACAAAAATAACTTGCATTTGCAGCAAAGTAATTTATTTAGTAAAAGCCAAAACAGGTAGGCATAAGGGCAAATTTTGGAGAGAAGCAGTGAAATAGTAATAGGCAAATCCTTATGACACTTTGGATGTTCTCATAGTTATTAATCTAGAAATTCTAAGGATAATTTTTTTGTTCTCTAGGACCAAATCCCACTCTTCCCCCCCCCCCAGTTTTTCCTAATAATTTCTTTTCCAGATAATTCTCACATGCACATCCAAATGGCTTCTGAAATGTCGTGAAGTGAAAAAAAAGCTACATGTATTTGATGAGAATACAATTGTAAAAAGAACCTTCTCACAAACATTATTTTGATGGTTTCTGCTTTTCTTTAAGATGCATATTCATTAGCAGAGTTAAAATTCTGGACCGAGTTTTCTGTCTTTCGATAGAAAAAATAGAAGAGAGCTTTCTGAAATGTTAGTTTGATCTAGGAAAAGTATGGAATTTACTGATTTGAATACTGTAGATCAGGACGGCAATCTAAGCTGAACATACAAGCAGTTAAGGATGGAAAAAGAGGTTCAGAAGTCTCTTATTAATCCCCGTGGTTTTATTTTCTGATCTTCTGTACAGGCACTCCTCAACTTACGACTACAATTGGGACAGGAACATCCATCACCAAGAGATGCAGTCATTAAGCAAGTCGCACCCACTTCTACAACCTTTTTTTTTAACCATTGTCATTAAACGCATCATTGTGGATTTAAGTGAATCACACACTTGTTAAGTGAATCTGGCTTTCCCCAATTGATTTTGCGTATGCGAAAGATTGCAAATGGCAATCTCATGACCCTGGAGGACCTCAACCATAGGAGATACATGTTGATTGCCAAGTGCCTGAATTCTCACCAAGGGAATGCTGCAATGGTTGTAAGTTCAAGGACCAGTCAGTCATTTTTTCCAGTGCTGTTGTAACTTTACATAATCATTAAAGGAATGGTCATCAGTTGAGGACTACCTGTATTGCTATAGCTGCTACTCTCTTCCTCCACTACTATAACTGCTCCTGGGAGAAGAATCTGGGGAAAAGCAAAAGGAGGGGCTTCCCAGAGAAACTGTGCTATTTCCTAAATTGTGTATTAGGAAACTAATACAGGAGACCCACTATCTAACAAGTAGGGCAAGAAATAAGGGGAAACACGAAAGGACATTTTCCTCGGCTTTGAATGATACTGTTGGTTAGACCTTCAAGTAAAGTTACTGTGTACTGAATTGTGCAGCAAGGAAACAAGACAGCCTGCTTACTTAATTAGCTGTGTTTGCAGAAGTGCTTTGAACGGAGATGCTAAAATGAAACTTGGCGTTATTGATATTATTGGAATCCCACGTGGCTGGCAGTTGGTGATGAAGGCTAAATTCCTATCATGTATCAGTCAAAGAGTTGTTGCCTATATACCTTCAAACAAAACATCAGTTGTCTTTTGCCACAGACAGTAAAATCACCAAAGGTAGTACAAGATGGTTTAAAAGCTACCCTAAATTAGAGCTTCTGTCAAATGAGTGGGGCCACAAATTAAGGGCAACTAAAGAGAGAACTTGGCATTCTCTCTTTAGAATGAGAACTAGCTCATTCTAATATAGTAACAGCACTTAGACTTATATACTGCTTCACAGCCCTCCCTAATACACTGTTTCTTCATATCCTTCAAGGCTGAAACCAATTTCAAATTGTGTCAAGTTTATACGTATGATTGACTTTTCTCAATTTCAGTGAGAAAGGGAGTGACAATTGGACAGAGAATCCACTTTTCCCTGTATTTTGCTTCCCTTATAAATTCTACGAAATAAAGCTAATTGCTAGCAGCATATAATGTGAATTGAATTGACTGTAGATTTTCATTTGATCCCCTTTGTGCAACATAGATTTTTGAGGAGTCTTTGGTGCTCTCTGAACTTGGCTGTTTTCTTGCAGATGTTTCATTATCCATGACTAGTACTGATGATGTTCCCTAGTATGGTAATGAAACATCTGCAAGAAAACAACAATGTTCACAGAGAACTAAGGTCCCCTCATTTCAACCCTGAGATAGAAATATTCTCCTTTATTGATATACATTTTTTATTTGATCCCCCTTTGTGTACTGAGTCTGATATGAAAATTCCACTACTTCCCATTGCAGGGATATGTTTTTTTCAGTGATGACATTATAATAGGACAGAAATTAATGTTATATTATCACATAATATAAGAGCATGGGAAAGATGACGACAACAACACATGTTTTAGAACTAAAAACATGAACTGCTCAGTATGATAAGCATGTTAATTGAAATTAGTCACATAGCTGAAGGAATACTGGATCTCTTCATTTTTGCTTTCAGCCTCATGAATGCAAAATGTGCTTGTAATCTTAATGCTATTCCTCAGATGAAGCTTGTCTTTAAAAATTGCACTCTGCAGGACTCAAGGGAAAATATGATCCTAATGAATGGTATTTATAGTTGCTTCATTTACACATGCTTTCATTTGCTGTTCAGAAGTTACTACATAAATTAAAGTACGTAATAAATGAAGATGTAGGTGGTTACTTATTTTGTAATCAATCTACTTCCTGATTTAGAAAGGGAAATTCTACTACATTTTTACAAATATGATATATTCTCATGACCCGATTTCAAAAGAAGCACCACCTTGGCCTTATTTTTTTTTTAAAAAAAATTGTTCAAATAAAGATTAAGAATCTTAATTTATCTAAGCATTTTTCTAGAGGCACGCTACTTAAGTCTTTCCATGTCTGTCTCATAAATAGTGGGGATTTTTTATCAAGAGAGCCAATGTCTTTATTATTTTTTTTTTAATAACAAGAATTTGCTGAGTAGATTATAAGCTTAATTAAGAAATAATTAAGAAATAAAAATGGTATAGAAATAACAATAAAACAACCAAGTGGTAAAATACACGAATAAAGGAAGGAATACAAAAATAAAAACACATGAAAGTCTAAAGTTAGCTGAGAAACATCTCTCTTAGCATTGATACCTGGCAAAATAACTTACACAACTGATCCATTTTTACCTGTTTGTACAAAGTTGTAATGCTTGTTTATAAATATATAAATCCTGACCTTAACATAGATTACTTAAATATTGGCTTTAAAATATTCTTCAGATCAGCATCACAAAATTGACATCTCTTTTCTTCATTCCTCATGCATAACAGCAAGTTTGGCTATTTAAAAATTTAGAAACATACACCTAGAAGATATTTTGAAGAAGAAAAAGGAATATGTTCATGTGTGTGTGTGGATGAGGTATCTACTTTCCCTTTAAAGCCATGAACAATAGAAGGTCATGTGACACCCTATCCTATCATTCAGCACATTAATAGCTGTGCTAGAGTAATTACACTTGTGGTATTTTTGCCTCAAGTGAAATTCTGAAATAAGAGGATGGAAATTATGATACTGCTGATAAATATTAATAAGTGAACTTTTAATTTTTTTGCCACAATATTCAAAATGCTAAGCATCTAGCTAATGCTGAAGCAGCCTGGTATGTGTTTGCCTCCAGGGACTATGATGCTTTATGCACTTAAGAAAAAAGTTTAACGGAATTAAAATTTAATATCTAATTAGAGCAAGGCTAATATATTTTGAAATGAGTACAGAAGGCACACATGCCTATGTGGTGTAT
Source organism: Crotalus tigris (assembly GCF_016545835.1). Classification (NCBI taxonomy): domain Eukaryota; kingdom Metazoa; phylum Chordata; class Lepidosauria; order Squamata; family Viperidae; genus Crotalus; species Crotalus tigris. Next base: position 2,070,863 of record NW_024100599.1, on the reverse strand, counting down.
TTGCCACGCTCATTAATCTTACCTGTAAAGCAGCACTGAGAGGTGAGCAGTAGGTGTGGCTGGTCTGCATGTTTTTAATAAGTGAAGGGTTTCTGTGCAAGGAAAATATATTTGAAAAGAAAAAGCATACAAATTAAATGCAGTCAAACTGCTATACTTTAGGAAATCAGTTTCTTTCCTTCATCACAAAATACAGTAATATCATCAATATACTATTATTTCCTCCCCATTTTTTTTTATAAAATTACTTAACTGAAAAATAGAATGCTTTTTTGGTGAACTTCACCAGTAAAAGGCAATCGGACTTATAATGAAATGTTTTAAGTGCCCTTGGGTTGTCTTCTGAACTATTTTCTGCTGTAGAGGGCCTACGTATCTTCACAACTCTCTGTGCAGCAGGTGTTCACAGGAGTATTTTTCATAGAATCAAGAATACTTTTTTTCTACTGTGAGGGAGAGAGAGCTGTGTGTATTGCTCCAGATAATGTGTGTCCTTTAGATTTCTTGCATTTGGGAAGACAGGAAAAGCAAGCAAAGACAAGTCCCTTAAATATTGGCAGGATTCTTTCTGGCATATTATTTTCCTACATATCTTATAACGAAAGGACAATACAAAGTCATTTACAATACCTAAGAAAAATAGCCTTCTGCATCTGAACAGCCCCAACTCATTGCTCATGGGAAGGAAGCTATGATCCAGACAAGCTTACTTGTTCTAAAAGGAAGCTCCCCCTGAGCAGTGATTGAGCCTGGACACACAACAGTCAATACCCTGAGGAAGAAGTGTGGCTTTATGGGTTCTGTGAGTGACTGAATGATCCCATTGTGCAAAATGCAGGAAATCCAACAGGATTATCCATCCTCAGATGAGAACGATCAGAAAGCAGTGAGCCAAAAATAGTAATAGTAATAATAATAATAATAATAATAATAATAATAATAATAGTTGGAAGGGACCTTGGAGGTCATCAAGTCCAACTCCCTGCTCAGGCAGGCAACCCTATACCATTTCGGACAAATGGCTGTCCAGTTTCTTCTTAAAAACTTCCAGAAGAAACTGGACAGCCATTTGTCCAAGCCATTCAGAGAATGGGTGGGGTACTTTCACAATGGCAGACTTGCAGGAAACTGATTGGGGAATTCATTTACTCTTGTAAATGTTCTGGGGGGGTCCTAGGATGTAAAATTAGGATTATTGTCCCATGAAATCATAATGTCCATCTTGACTGTCTATGTCCACATGAGTGATTAGGGCCTGCTGTTCCTTTTCTAGAAGTTAAGAATCCAGAAGCATTTTGCTATTTGAGAATTCTGCTTTTCTCGTTTATTTATAGTATATAACTACAGGGCTGACCATTGAGGAACTGAGAAGATGATCTAATGTTTAATGCAATAATAACAACTATCTGTGTATTTTAAATGAGGACCTAAATATTGACTGTTGTAAAAAGGGGAAAGGGTTGGGCTCTAACATGCTGGCAGTTTTACTCATTCAAATAAATGGACACGAACTTTTAATTTAAAAACTAATATCAATTTCAAAAGGATTTAAAAGCAATTAACACATGCATAATCCTATGCATGTCTTTTTAAAAGTGAGTTTCATGGCTCTAATGTGTCTTTTGTTCATGACTATAAACCAGTTTTTTTTTTCACATAAAGCATAAAAAATAGTTAAGAATATAAACCTCAAAAACCTATTACTGGAAATCCTCTCTTTTCTTCCCAGAGCGAGTTTTACTCCAGTTTAAAAAAAAGCAATACTCAGTAGTCACTGACAATTTGTTATAGGTTTAGAAAATATTAGAAAGAACCTGCATATGAAATTTGAAAGAAGGGCCATTCTATCCCTTACTGGCACTCAGATTGTGCTTCTGAATCAGTCAACAGAAAAACATGAAAAAAGTAAAATCTTTGAACAGAGTTTTCAAATATTTGAAAGTTACCTGTAGTTAGATATACAGCACTACACATACAATGTATATATAGCATTGAAAGAATATAGGAGAGCAAGATTGACATTGAAAACATTTATATATAAAACCAGTCAAACATCATATAGTTTATTATAACATTAGCTAACCAAGAATATATAAGCATCCCTGCACTGAAGCAAATATGACTTAGAAACATTTTATAAAATGTTAACTTAGGCATTTTCGAGAAGCAGTGCAATGCATGTACAAGCATGACATTTAAATTATTATTATTATTATTATTATTATTGTTGTTACTGTTATTGCAGCAAAGGCAATGCCACTATTTTGTAAAGTGCAAGTCTACATGAGATGAATACACCATGCAAAGCAAAAGCAACAGAAGAATAAAAAACTGGGGAAAAAAATTAGCACACACACACACACATACAGACACAAAGCAAGTAAAAGCTCTTACTGTGTAACAAGCTCGCCAAAGTTTTCATCAGGGCAGAATTTTCGAGGACGGCCTCGTTGAATATGACGCCCACGTTTAAACTCTTCATCATCAACAGTCCAAAAGGACCCAAACTCATCCTCTACTCTGATAAAGCACTTATGCAGGGAGAGGTTGGTGCGAATCGCACCCTGGGATAAGACCAGCGGCAAACGAGATGATTTGGAAACAGAGGGGCACGGGATCGGGGAAACAGAACAGACATCAAATACAGGGAAAAGGAAAAAACAGAACAGAACAAAACAAAAAGAAAATAAAATGCCATAAGCCTAAGCCAATGGATTGTGAGGGTTAATATGCATTGCCACCTACAAGCTACTAGCATGTGATGCAGAACAAACACCAAGCAAGCAAGGACAAAGGGGACTGCTGGGCATACAAATGGTAGTGATGAAATGTTCTCTTATTACTTCACCTTGACTGTGCCAAGGCGAAACCATCTGGATTGATCTAGAACACCATCTAGCAGCCAAAGCTTCTATGTTAAAACTGTAAGCATGATCCAAGCTAGGCTAAGAAGTTCAAACATGGTGGACGTACCCACTGATCTTTTGTGGCCTTCGTTTTTGGAACTCTACTTCATCCACTGTCCATACTGCCCCTTTAACATTTTCTACTCGCACAAAACACTTGTGAAGGCTAAGATTATGACGCACTGCATTCTGCAGCAAGTATAAGAGAGAAAACATTGGGAAAAAAAAAACTTTCCATGAGAAAAAGAGTCTTAGCATTGTCAGCCGGCAAGTCCCCCTTTCCCTCATCCCGCCCTCCACACCGGACAATATAGTTATAACTTGTCAGATTTGCAAAAGAAAGAGCATGAAAACCATCCTTTGAGTGCTTTGTTTGGAGCAACAATTGTAAGAATAGTTTAAATTTGGCAATAATACAACATTACAGTAATTTTATCCTTGTATATTACCAGGGACTTTTATTCAGTTAAAAACAATAGGGTTCAAATACACACACACACAAACACACATATATCTCCTCCTCTGAAAGAAGAAAAACTTCTGTATTCTGTGTAACTGCTGACACCCTTATATTTTCATGGCCTGGAAAGTTAAGAAATCTGAAGTAATTCTATATATTAATATGATGACAATCCAACCAAAGCCTTTACCACATCTTCCAATTTCTGTTCCTCATTACTGTATTAGAACCATGAAGGGGATGATTTTAATATCCAATAATATTCATCATTTGTGGTTCAAGCATTGTTATCAGAATTATGAATCTTGTCATGTTTCTGACAACTTCATCAGTTGTCAGTTTAATCAAATCTTAATCGACTTTTTAAATTATTTATTCAATTTGCATACCACCCAAGTCCCAGTAACTCTGGATGATCCACAATTTAGTCTTAGATTGAATTCATATGGAGAACTATATCCATTATAGTACAAATAATGAAACTTATTTCTACCATATTACATTTCTGTGTTATTCTTTTAATCTCTAGCATTTGATTTATCAATTTTCATGATAGCTTTATCCTGGAAATTTAAACAGCCCTGGATATGTTTAAACTGATTATGGCCAGCTTTCTAACAAACTCTATCTAAAGGTGCACAATCATTCACAATTGAGACTCATTAGAAAAAAAGCAAGCAAAGAATATATAGGTTGTTAACACACATCTGCCAATAGTCAATGGGGAGGCTATTTTACAGGCATAATGCCAGGGAAATATATGGACAGATGTTTAAATAACCTAAAAGGCTAAGTCCCTTATATTCACGAATTCACATCTACATAGTGAAAGGCTTTCTAATCATGACTGTCTACATTCACTGTGCAAACCAAGGTTAGGCAGAACACATTTATCATATTAATTAAAACAGTAGAAGGAAGTCTGAGCCACAAGGGGTGGGGATTCCAAATCATTTCATATTGCACTTCCACAGCATAACTAATTTTCTTACTCTTGTAACACATCTGCTTCCTCAAAAGAGGCTAAACAGACAATCCATGTTCTCAAACAAATACAGGTTTACATCTATTTTTGCCAGAACATTAATAAATCACCAGAGAGTCCTATCATTATGTAGGTAGAAATTGGTGAGGAACCATGAAGCTCGTTAGCAACTTCTGCTCATGACACATGAAAATTCAAGTCTTCAATGAGAAAAAACCTGGTCTCTGATTCCTACACCTCCATTTCCACCTAACTAAGGATTCTGACAGTTTTGATTATTTCACTTTTGAAAATATGTTTAAGAATGGACAACAGCTTTCCTCCCAGGCTACTGTTCTTCAGTCAGGAGAAACCTGCTAACAGGATAGCTTGCATGTTTGTGTGTGCGTGCGAACAGCAGGAGTACTGTGCCCAAAGAAGCACATGCAAGATGGGGAAGAATAGGACATAGAATTGGATCAACTGCATTTTCAGATTCATAAGCAAGTAAGGGATTACATTTATATTGTAATTCCATAACTGTCTGTAGGAACAAAACCATGCAGACTTTCACAATCCCTTCTCATAATGCTTTTGTTGATAATGAAAAAGAAGATTTCTTTCTTTTTTGAATAGCTCTCAATGTATAGAAGGAATATAGCCAGGAAGGCAGGATTGCAAGGCTGTGTATGTGTGTGTACATGGAGGAGGGAAGACATCATAATTGGCAAGAGAAAATAACCTATATTATGTATGAGAAAAAGAAAACAATACAACATCAATGCAATTCATCTTCCAATAAAACTATATTCAATTGCCTAATAACTTGCCTGTCAGTTCTCCAAGATGAAATCAGTGAGAGCTTATATTTATTTGCTCTAAATTTCAATTTGGTCTAAGCAAACTTTGTATGATCTGAGCTGTGTTCCAGAAGACCTGAATTACATTCACAGTAATTGCATGCCAAATCTTTAGGCTATCCTCAGCTATGAAAGGACAAAAGTGTTTCTGGATAACACTGTTTCCATGGATCCTTATAATACTATGCCAAAATCTAAAGACTCTAGTCCTTGGACAGCTAACTTCAGAAATAACTGTCTCTGCCAAAGATTTATAATATGTTTTGGCTTTGAGTAGTAATTATTTCCAATTAGATCAAATTTTGCAGCCAAGAAGCACAAAGACTATTATTCTCCTTTGATCTTTACTCCCATCATCAGGGATACTGAAGAATTCTATTTTTATTCAGCTATTTCACTAATCTAAAATGATAGTCATCTTCATATAAGCATATATTTGTAATAAAACTTTGAAAATAATAATCATTTGAGAATTCCTCTGGATGTAAACAAAATCAAGCTTTCCTATATAACATAGTTGAAAGTATAAATATGTTAAAGTATATAACATTTTTTTCTATTTTAGATTGCTTTCTTCCAGAATAGAAAAAAAAAATATCTTGAAGCAATATTCACCAAATAAATCTAGTGCCAACAGTAATTGTTCGATTGCAGAAATTTAATTTCCTTCCTTCCTTCCTTCCTTCCTTCCTTCCTTCCTTCCTTCCTTCCTTCCTTCCTTCCTTCCTTCTCCTTTTTTCTGGCAAATTATTAATTTCAGAATAGGATCTAATTTTATATTTTAATTTGTCGCTTAAGTTTCTTTCTTCTTTTTCCTTTTCCAAGTTCATAATTTGGACTTTTGGTAATAGTTTTTTTTCAAGGAAGCAAAAATTTTGGAATCATAAAAAACTAGCAAGTATGCACCAATGGATGCTTATTTCTTTAAACACTATTCTATCAAATTCTCCAAGGACATTTGAAATTGAAGGGGCGGGGGATAAACAGCATTGTGAGATTTAGGAAGAGAGAATATATTGGAAGGAAACTGCAAAAATATCCAGGTGCCAGGTGTGTTGCTCTGTATTGCAGCCAGATTAAAAGAAAGGAGTATTTTATGAGAATTTAAACATACTGAGAAATTAAGTAAATGAAGCCAAACAACTGAAATTTAAAGCGCCAGGGTATTTGTTAAATCACTAGCTTTAATAATTTTATTGGCTTTGCAAAAGGACTTTATGAATAGCATCTTTTCATGCAAATCACAAACCCACCAACTGATTAATCATCCTTTCTTTTTGTATTTTAGCAGCTGATATATTTCACTACTAGGAGCAACTACAGAGATGGACTAGGTGTTCAATCAGAACATGCAGGAAAAAAACACTAATAATAGGTATTCAAATTGGGGCATTTTAAAGGCATATATTTTTTTCCTGCCAAATAATAAAATGGGCAGATAAGAGGCATCCTATGTATATCAAAACAACTGACCTTTATTTAGAAAACCACAGTATTTTATATATAGTTAGTTATGTTTTTGACATTTTCTACTCTAGAACACTAAATTTAAAGCAAGAATCATACAAGAGAATACAGCATACCTTCCACGTTGCTGCATTGCGTCTGAAGTAGGCAAACATACGTGTGAACCAGTTGTAGATTTCATTTAGTGTTAGCTGCTTTTCTGGAGATTCAAGAATTGCCTGTCAAGCAATTAAAATGCAAACGTGATCAGAAAATACACTTGCACATTTGTCTGAATAAATAAAACAAAATGGAAGTCGGAGAAAAATAAACACTTGCACTGACGATGGAAGATTAGTGGTTGTACTTAATAGCAAAATGGCAAAACTGAAAATGGAATTATCTAATTGTTTTGAGTTTTATTTCTGTTTCCTTACGGAAATATTAATTTATTAGTCATTCAGAGAGCAGAATCAAAGAGAAACGCAAAACATTTCACTAGCTGATTAAAGCTTAGTAATTATTTTGAGCTCAGATTAATTCTAGGGATCAGAGATTACTATAGCTTGTGATAATTGACTTGCCATCTTTAAACAGGCTCATTTTCAGTGTTGTGTGAAATGAATTTCCTAATAATCACATTGTATTGTAATACTTAATCAAAAGCAATTATGGTATATGTATTGCAGTTGTGGGGAGAAAAAAAAACCTCATATAGCAACAGTGTCAGTATGCCTGTATTAGCTAATCATCTCTTCTTCCCTATAGCATCACATATACAGTATGTACAATCCTGGATTTCAGCAGGTTTTCAGGGATGGTATCGCTTACCTGCCTAATTAAAGATGCATATGTAAAGGGCGGCCTAACTTCTGCATTCTTGTAGAATTCTTGGTTCTGCGCAATATCTGCTAAATGAAGGCGAAGAAGGCTCCTGTTAGCCATGGCTCTTGTTTTATCAAGTTGTATTTGAATGGGAAGAATTAAACCCCTTTTTCCAGCTGGCTTTCTAGTTACCTGAGGAGATGGGCACATTGTATTTATCAGAGTACCGCCTTCGGATGGGTCCAACGTTGTGCATGCTGGTAGTAGTGATGACAGAAGGTCCCTGGGTAACAGGAGTGATGGGTGCTGTCGGGGTGGTGGGAGTATGAGGTAAACTCTGTGGAGAAGCCTCTGATGCAGTCTTGGAAAGCGTGACATTAGAGACAAGATTCAACTATTGAAACAGAAAAAGAAACCAATTTCCTGGATTAACAAATACATTGCCCCAAATACCTTTTCATGCACTGACATGATTTTTTTATTAAGACAGATTGAATATATTTTGTTACTCATACTCAATGGGAAAAAAATAAACAGTGTTAGAGTAGGACTGGGGAGAGAATTATAAGACCAACCTCAACTATGAAAAGTCACTTGTAGGATATAAATCAAACCAGTAAGAAGCATGCAATAAATTGATAAAAAAAATGCCTTCATAACTTTGATTCCTACCTACTCCATCCCCTGCGGTAAAAACATTCTAATGTAGATGTGCATTATATGTTTACTGAGGGTTTTGAACATAATACGGGTAGATAACCTGATAAAGCCTTGTTTTTACAGTTATATAGCTCAGTGGCCCCTAACCTTTTGGGTACCAGGGACCAGTTCCGTGGAAAAAGGTTTTTCCCTGAAACAGAGGGGGTGTGCCTTTGTGTGCTGCCTGCATCCCGCAAAAGGGGCTTCACTTGTTTGCGTGGCCTGATTGTTGGCATGCTGGGGCCCGGTACCGATCCATGGATCAGGTGTTGAGGACCCCTGATAAGCTGTATGAATGAGTGGGCAACAAAGACAGCTTTAAAGTGAGGTTATGAAGTAGCAAGTGGAGAATACTGCAGATGAGCTAAACCCAAAAGAGTGCAGGTTTCATTAAGGGGAAAAAAAGCCCTAGAAGTAAATTGATCAAATATTTACTTTCCACACTACAAGAGATTTTTTTAAAATCTACCTTATGCTGAGTACACAATTGACCAGTAATATTATCTATAACTCTGGTAATCTGAGGCTATGCTGTAATCATAAATATCTTTCATTGGAAATTCATTCTTTAAAAAGACTGGCATTTTGGGGTCAGTATGAAACCATTGATTTTCTGGCCTCAGGAAGAATTTAAGGAGGCAAAGTGTTTCTCAGCCAGGCATAACAAATAGCACCAGCCAAACTTGCTGGGTTTTTTTTTAGAATGTTTAAAGTTGAAGCTAAAGAAGACATACACTTCTTGACATCCCCACTTGGTCCTTTGTAGTAGATGTTGCCTCTTTTAGATACAACCAAGAAAAACATGGGGATACCTGCATATATGTTGACAGCCAAGCAGTTCTGACCCTTGATAAGATCACGAAGACTGCAGACAAATGTTTAACTTACAAGACCATCCTACGGAAATCAGTGGGTTTTTCTTCTGAGCAATTAAGTTATAGCATTACATTGGAAAAGAGCAGATTTTTCTTTCAGGCAGTTAACACAAAAGATTGCCTAAAGTACTTTAAAGTATTACAAATTAAAAGAATATTATTATATCTATACACCCAGACTTCTCATGGACTGAAAATCATAGATAATTGCCTTTTGTATTGAGAATTTAAGAATTTATATTGATGTCACCGATCCTTTCTTTGGGTTCCTTAAAGAAAATTAGCTCCATTATTTTAAGGTAATTTTCTTATGAAACTATACAAAATGTCCTATACAAAAGACAGCAACTCTTTTTCTAATATCGTTTTCTAATATCTTGGGAAATTATTGTTATTGTTATCAATTACACTTTTAAAATGTAAATATTCTTTTTGTTTCATCCATGGTGTTAGTACATTTTCATGAAAATTGACTTGTTGAAAAAAGGTTTTGACCACCAGATTCTTTATTTTCTTTCTGTTGATTTAAAGTAGACAATCAATAAAGCCTCTCACATATATTCTTTTGTTAGAGTTACCTAAGTATCTTATAAATAATAAAGTTTTTTTATTTGCACTTTAGTTTGAATACTTGAAGTGGGTTGGGTTAGAGGAAAAACAGAATGAAATAAATCAATATATAAAACCTACAAATGTTCACACAGAAGAGAAAAAGATTCTCTTAGGTAATCATCATGACAAGTCAACCGTCACGGGGGAAAAATGCCTAACTGAATCTATATTTTAACTCAAGTAATGCAACTGAAATAACTGAATCACGCATCTATATTCTAACTCAAGTAATGCAAAGTTTGGGTGCAGATACTGATCCAAGTTCTCAACACTCTCAACACTTATCATGATGGGTTGACAGAGATGGGAGGGAGTAAATAAATAAAACTTCTGGAGGACAGACAATAGAAAAGAACTGTTCGTCCATGTGAGTTCAGAGTTCATTGTTTGGCTGATGTCAGCAGACAATCCGATTCTGTGATCAATATAGCTACTATCAGAATTCAAGAGGCGCCTGGGAAAGCTCTTTCTTTAATGGGAGACGGTATCTGTCCTTACTCCAGACACTTGGGATACTTAGAATTGGCAAGCAGAACCTAGGAGTGTCCCTCTTCATTCATTTTCTTATTTATACTTCCTTCTGAGAAACTGTTCCTTTGTTTGTGCATACACCAATGAACAGCATTTCATTAGCAAAAGCAGCAGGGAGGGGGGAAATAGGAGCAGAGGACACCGACTGCAGTGGCCTTCTTCCCCAGCTTCTTTTCTCTTCAGGCTATGATTATTATTATTGTTTGCAGCAAACAGCATTTATCTGAATGTCTCTGTATTTCTGGAACGTAAACAGCAGAGGAGGCATTGAGAAAGAACAGAAAACCAATCCTCGCACAACTTGATCAAGAAGTGGTACGATTAATTTGTCAGTTTTTTTTTTAAAGATTATTTTGATTTACAAGATGCTTTTCTACATGCAAGATGCTGAAATGACAAGATAGTACTGAAGTGTACTAAAGGCATGTTGGTCTGGAACTTTTTATCTTCGGTTTTTCTAAGGTTCTCAGTGGAATGAGGATTTTGTTTCAAAACAGTAATGCAATGAATAACACAAAATGATAGTCAGGGACTTCGTAGTGACCTATGACTGCATTCTCCCAAGCAGGTAACTAACTCATGCAAAAGGGAAAGAGCAGATAGGCTACCCTATGTTCTTTTATTTGGGGAAACTGGATGATTGCATTTTGTTACGCCCTTCTGGCATCCATCCATCCATCACATATGATAAAAAGCACGGGGATAACAACAATGCAAAGTCTCCCTGAGAAATTGAATCTCCTCTATTTTATCTCTGCTCTTAAACAGCATGGGCAAATCTGAATCAATTTCCAGTGTTCTTGCACTGCACAAACTCAGAAGATTGGCTCTCCTGCTGAAAAGCACACGGATACTGTTTCCTTATTACTTTTCAAACCACTCAATTTCAAACAAGTTCAATTCTGTTTTTGCTGTTTAAAAGCTTAAACATTTAATCTGTTTCTACTAGGAAGCCGGGGGAGGGGGTGGAAGGCCCAAAGGTCAACGTTCTCCAGTTAAATAATTTGAATTGAGTTAAATTTCTTGAGGCAGTCAGGGTAGGTAATACAACTAGAAATAAACACAAAAGTGAAGAAGAACAAAGGGAGGGGGCACCGCCTTGAACAGGCTCGACAAATGACACTGCGATTCACACCCACTGCTAGGCTGCCACTAATAAGCTAAAGAGGAAGCAGCCAATCTTGGCTAATTACCAGATAAAATTGTATTGTAAGGACTCTAATTAAAAGATGCTTATGGAGGTGATCTAATGATTAAACACTACATCCCAGTGACCCCACCATCAATGTGCAATGGCGTAAGATGTCACTGGAATATTTTGCAGAAACAGTAATCTTATTTCAAGGGTAAGGGAGAGGCCGTAATATTTGTAATAATGGCTACGAGGTAAACTCATTAAAACACAGTTCCTAAAGGAAGGCTATGGCTTTCAGCATCTGTGACCATTCCAAAGCAAAGTGCCAAATCTTGACAGAGGAACTGCAGTCAAGTGGAAAATTTCTGCCTGAACTCTGCTCTTGCTATTAATTTGCAGGAAAACTAATGACACATATACATATTCCCACAACATTTTTCTAATTGCTAATTTGCTAAAAGAGCCTAGTTCCCAAATTAAACCTGACTGCCATCTGAGAAGAAAGGGGTTGGAGAGAGGGAAAACAGTGAGAGCAGATGCCTAGAGAGCTTTGTGCTTTATCAGAGGTAACTGCTAGACTGGCAGAAGGAACAAGTTAAAAAAAACATGACATGTCACTTACTATGAAAGTTTCGCTTTTCGAGCTTTTCTGTAAGGAGAGCCTCTTAGTGTTTTCACCACATAATGCGGAGAAGAACATTTTATTTACATCAGGGAGGGTTGATAATAGGCTGCTTTCACTGCCTCAACTACAGATAACAGTTACGAATAGGAGCACAACTACATCAGGCGTGGTTCTGTTGTAATTGTCAACTACTAAGCTTCATTATAATTTATTAAACATTAATTGTTTAAACCATCAACTATGAAAAAGGCCTACAGTAAACTAAAGACAATTTTGTGGGGCAAAGGTCACAAATGGCTAAGAGTGATGGAATTTATTTTCTTGATTGATATGCCACATCGGTTTCTTCTTAGAAACATCATTGCTTGGATTTGAGAAGTGGTTGATGAAGATTTTTCTCATACAAATAAGGTTCACTTTATTGCAATTTATTTTGATCAAGTTGTTGGAGCTAACAAAAGCGAGTTTTTGAGGCAAGCTCTACTAGTGGCCTTATGTTCTGATGGTATCTTTAATTATTACAGTTAAGAGCTGTAATTTTTTGGACTGTATAAGAATATAGAAAACAACATAGGAATGAAAAAATAATCTTTCTCTCTACCGCCAAAAATTAGTTGCCTTTGTGTTCTGCTAGGAACAAATTCTATACCAGCAAAAGCATATTCAGAAATATAAATTAGTTTCCTTTTGTCTGTGTGTGTGAATGTGTTTAGGACACCATTTATAGAATTGCAACTTTGATTATCGAAGGGTTTTAACAATAAGGTATGTGATGTGTGCTCATGTAAACTTGGTTTATACTTGGTCTTTCTCGCACCCCTACTCATGCATACATATATAATATTATTGTTTTACAGCGTATGAGCAAAGCTATCCATAATAGGCATATTTGCTTTTCTTCAAGTTTGTATTTGTTTGTCCCTTTAAACCTGCACTAATGGAACCTGAAGTAGTCATTCCCTCCTTGGCCACTCAAGTATTTGGAAAACTAAAATAATTTAGAAAATAAAACATGATGAAAGAAATATTTTGTTTACATTAATGATAAGATGAAGAAGAAGCTTCATCTCTCCCTACTGATTCTCGAATTCCTATGGAATGGGAAACATGCTACAAATATATTCACTTATTCACACTTATACACACACACACACACACAGAGAGAGAGAGAGAGAGAGAGAGAGAGAGAGAGAGAGAGAGAGAGAGAGAGAGAGAGAGAGATGTATTTTTTGTTTGTTTTTAAAGTAGCTTCCATTGGTCTATGTCTGAAGGACATATACAAGACCAGCAACAAAGCCACAAGGAAGATAGCAGGGGATATATAGTGTGTTTTTCCTATGTAAAAATCAGTAAGCTCTTCTGGGGCCATCTGTGCTGCTTAAGGTCAAGGATTTCTCTGACATGGGTGCTCATTGTTTTATTTGGGGCTCAAACGGTTGCTGTAACTGGGTCTTGGGAATGGTGAAATGGAATGGCACTAATCCCAGCGAGACCTTGAAAGTGGATGGGTGTCAGGACTGTTAAATTTCACCCATGAACATTTTATGTACGCATCTTTAGAAAATATATATAACTCTATGAAACACAAGATTTGGCAGGCAATGATCACTTAGCAGGTGTTGTTATTGGCCAGGATACTAAAGGAAACTCAAGTTGAAGAATGGGGACTTAATGAAAAACGGTATATAAAAACAGCTTTTTTGTGTGTTGCACTTACAAATCTCTTTTTTCTATTGCTACATACCATTATTTTTCAAACTATAAAGTACAACTACAGCAGCTAAAATGCTCAGTCATTACCTCACAGTTAAAAGGCTATTTTTAATGCTTTGTTTTTACAGTTGCTAAAAACAGGATTTCAAAACAATCGTAATTGCTGTGGTTAGGGTAAAGGAAAATATATAAAAAATAGCCAACAGTTATGTCAGCTCGATAAAGATGGATGTACAGCCAGGTATGCAAAAAAGAAAAAAAAACTACCAAAGAAAGAAGAATGCATTCCTTCTTTCTTTTGTGAAGAAGCAATCTGTGGCTAAGCAGTGCCATCTAACAGCACCTGGCACCTTAGTTTTCCTCATCACCAAGAATGCTTGAAAATAATGGTATTACAATTATTATGTTATAATATACATGCTTGCATTTCTGTCACAAATACATGCATATATAGAAACATATGGAAATCTAATGAGAGCACCCATGACAATAAAAAATACCAGTGCACAATACTAGATTTCTAATTATATTGTGTAATGCTTGGTTGTAAATGGGGTCTCCCTTGAGTATAAAAATTAGACTGAAACCAGAGAGTATCTTCTTGCAAAGCCATGGAGATATGAAGACAGATAACATTCAGCACCACAGCAGCAGCATATATGGCATTCTTCATGGGAATACTTGGAGCTATTCACAATGACAAACTAAATCAGCTTGCAATAATTGTTTCCCAGCACTAGAGCATTCAGAATGTGCCAACTTTAGTTGTTCCACCTCAGTGGCCATTAAAACTTGGCAACTTTAAGACTTGTGAACTTCAACTCCCAGAATTCCATGCTGGGCTAGGGGATTCTGGGATTTGAAGTCCACAAGTCTTAAAGTTGCCAAGTTTGAAGATCCCTGTTCTAACTGAACACTGAACTCTCAAGACATTGAATTACAGTGGAACAATCAACTCAAAATGTTTCAGTCTACTTCATGCACCCCTACATTTGATCCGGCCAGAAATATCTATGATAACCAAGTCATATTTTACAAGAAAATTCATTGCCCCCCAAAACTGTACCTGCTTTTGAGATTATCATGCTCATTTTAAGGTAGGGACCACTACTTCTCAAAATTTTCTCATCAACTTTCCCTGATCGAAAAAGACCAAGTCAATTACTCTTTGGGGCATCAACATCTATGCAGTTTTTTAAAAAAACTAGAATTTTAAGTTCCAATTTCTTTTTAAAAAATACAAAATATTATAATTAATTTATACCTTACATCTGATAAGGAGGAGAACAGAATGTTAATTATGGGGTGTAAAAAGGACTGAGTGCTGTGGTTTTGGTCATCAACTGACTTCTAGTCAGAATTATATGCTGGTAAATGTATAAAGGCCAAACTTTGGCTCTGTGATGTTATTCTTCTCCTATCCTTGCAAAGACAGCATATATGAAGACTACTGTATTTCTACATTTTGTAATTAATTTTCAAATTCTTCACCTATACATATTTTAATAATTTCTGATTTATTTGAAGATATCTGTAATAAAATTTCCTATATTCAATAAATGAAAAGAAAGCTGTTTCACTCCAATAACAGCGTAACACAATATAGTCCTGTCAGGCGCCAATTTTTACTTCTAACGTGTACGTTAAAGGATAAGGATTTATAATGCTGCCTATGAACGAAACCACTTTTCATACACAAATGCGATCTTTTTTCCAAAGGGTAATACAACAGTACATTTACATAAACTAATCCAAACAATCTATGCATTTGACAATGGCAAACCTCACACAGACTGCCTATTGTTGGTTTACATCTTGGAGTTCTTTATGTTGGCTTGTAACACTGCCCTAGCTGTCAAAGGTTTGACTTGGCCTCTAAATAAATGGTTATACAAGTGCTGTGCAGTGATATTGGACTGCTTTGGAAAAGAAACCTGCTGTGTACGAATTCAAAAGCTATTAATTTTTCAGTCAAAAATATTCATGCCTATTTCTTTTAATAGAGAAACACTGTGCAGAGCAACTGAGAGATAATGTTGAGTAGTGGTGCAGAATTTTCAATAGAACAGTTAAAAATAAGTTTAGTGGGAGGCCCCATCAAAGCTATAATTTTTCAGAATGTAAAACATTTTTAATACTGGTGAAGACAGTGGATCCTTCATTTCCTTTCCTTTGGTCAATTTTACTTCCTTTCTCTGCTAACCCACTTACTGGTTGTGCAGCAGTTTTTACTCTGGAATCTCTGTACCGCTAGTATTTATTAGCAAAAAAAAAAAAAAAGTCCTGAATTTTAAGTAGTGAGCACTTGGGAGTGGACTAAACTGTTCTGGCCATATTGCTCTTATACTCAAAGGGGAAATGTTGGCCCTTCTGATATTTTCATTCTGCAGCTGACATTTAGCCATGCTGGTTGGTCTACCTTCTTTTTGTAGGGCTTTCTGGGGAAGAAGAGGGAGAGATAATAGTTATCCACAACTCACCTTCTGAAATACAGGTAGTCCTTGACTTACAATCATTTGTTTTGTGACTGAAGTTATAGCACTGTAAAAAGTGACTTATGACTGCTTTTCACACTTATGACCATTGAAACGTTCTCTATAGTCATGTGATCAAAACTGAGATGCTTGGCAACTGGCAAGTATTTATGACGGTTGCGGTATCCTGGCACCACGCGATTACTTTTTGTGACCTTCTGTCAAGCAAAGTGAATAGAAAAGCCATATTCATTACTACTATCAGTACTAACTTAACAACCGCAGTGATTCACAACCGTGGCAAGAAGGATGTAAAAAGGAGCAAAACTCACTTAACAAGTGTCGTGCTTAGCAGTGGAAATTTGGGGGTCAATTGTGGTCATAAGTCAAGGACTACCTGTACATCATCTTGCAGCTGTTTAATCTTTTGAAGATTCTACTTGAAGGATCAGGATTGGTATGGGCCAGATGGGGTTGTTAGAGAAAAATGAGGGGGGTAATCCAAAATCTTTGTAAAACAGTTCTAGCTATGTGTGGACACAAGTTATGCACACAAGTAACCACAACTTATGCACACAAGTAACCACAACCTCCTGAAGGCCCAGTGTGCAGCTTTGAGAGCTTTTCCCAGGTTGTCTATATGTGCATATATTATTTGCTGACAATATCAGCTAATGTATTTTTTGTGTGAGCACAAAGGAAATCCTCAAAGTAGTTGTCCCAAACGTGTGTGAAGATACGGTTCAAGCAGCTTTCCTTCACTTGTTATTCAAAGTACTTTTTTCAATGATTTACACTCTCCTAAGATCTACCTGCTTCTTGATGCGACTGGAGATGCACTGCTATTATCTTTTAGAGAATATAGGAGCAGATCTGGGGATGGATCCAAGGAAAGAAAATAAAATAAACTTATTTCATATCATCCAAGCTTTCGTGGGAGTTACAATTTAGGAAGACAGGATTACACAAGATGAAGGCTTTCTTAGCTCTGCCTTATATTTGAAAAACAAGCACACTGTTTTTTTGCCACTCAAAAATATTCTGCAGAAAAATCTGCACATAGATTTTTTAAGACGGTGAAAGGGATCAGGGATTTAAATAAAATGCTTTATCTTAAATTAAAATTTAATTTACATATCAAAATCAGATTTGCTTATCCTAAAAGCTTATGCCCCCCCACAACCTTTTAAATATGAGGTTTTTAAAGTTTATTCCTCTCCTGGTAATACTCTGAAATTCCTAATTACTTCATGTGAGTATTTTAAGCTGAAGGATTGATTTGCTACTTAGTTTCTTAGCTATATGTAGGTAAATGGCCTAATTTGATTTTACTTGTATGAAAATTTAGTGCTGATGATCTACAGTTTGTATAAACTACATTAATCAGCAAGTAGTGATGAACCATAACAGCAAATTGGTTTATCAATTTTATTGTCATGCCGATTGTAAAATAGCATGTAAGCAGGCATCTATCTTTCTATCTGACAGAAAGAAGAGATTCAAATTGAAGACTCAAGAATAACAGCAACCTGATTAGGTATAATTGAAAGAAAAAAAATAAAATAGATTACTTTGCACATATCTTCCTGGAAAAAACATATTACTTTTTCAGTTTTCTTAGGAATTAAATCCTTAACTCTATGTGGACCAGTAGAGGCTAAGTCATAAAACATGCAGTGGGACAGGTGTGTCAGCCAAATGATGGGGAACTTACTTTGCAAATATTGTAGTGAATTTATTTCTTGAATAATGCTCAAGAAGTGTGCTGCTATGCAAAAAAGCTAACCTTATAATAAATCTCTTTATTTTTTAAAAGGCAGCAAGGCTATTTATTATGTTATGTTCATAACAGACTAGGAGAGCAATCTTTCTAGCAATAATTGATATACTAATCAATTTGCGGTATTTGTGGTGCCCTCTCGGATACAAAGAATCAGCAGAGGGAAAGCTTTATGTACTCTGTGCAGATACTTACAGGCTGAGGGGTAGCTTTTGGTTCAGTTGATTTCACATGCAGGTGTGTCATCATTGCTTGTAGGCGTTCCTTGTCTTTTGCAAGCTGAACAGGAAAGGGAAATATAAACATGACTTTTGTGAACAGAATCCAGAACGGCTCTTCTCTATTTAAACCCTGGCGTTGTAGCTAACACATGACAGGAAAAGTGCACAGTATTACTTTCCTGTGATTTGGAAATGTTAGAGGAGCCCACATCCCTCTCTGGCATTGCTTTAAAAGTAAAACAAAACTTTTGGTGCTGGGTATCAGGTTTTTTTTGTTGTTGTTTTGTTTTGTTTTGCAAAAATGCATTAGAGCACTTGACTCAAGCAGGTCTAGTCCTTCCGGCTCCAGGAGAGGTTGCTGAAACAATGAGGGAGAAAATGAAGGAATTATAGTTACTATCCAACCTCTGTGCTAAGACAGCCACAGCCAAGTTTGCTAGCTTTAAAGCAGGGGTGTCAAACTGCTGGCCCAAGAGCCGGATGCATCATGCCGAAACTGCACCCATCCCATTGCTGGCAATAGGAAAAAAGTCACAATACATTGCGACATGTCACGTGACGTTGCGAGTTTGACACTCCTGCTTTAAAGCTTGTCTTCTCCTCCTTTTCTATAATATCCCACTCGGTACCTTTTTAAAAAAACTTGGCTACATACCCTCTCTATTAGGTGAGGCTGACATGTAAAACATTAAATGGATAGTCAGCTTTAGGGAAAGGGAAAAGCAACCATTTACAGAAGGTAAATGTTTGTTCTCTCACAGAAAAGATTTCACTGTGGAGGAGAAAAATCAACAAGCTTTCTTTTTCACATTTGCTTGTGTAGCCAAGAAGATACATCCTGGCCAAGTATGTTTTTTGTTACCAAGTTTTTTTGTCTTTTAGTACAGACTGGATGATGCACATATTAAAACTGAATTGTAACTCATAAGAAAACTTGCATGGGGGTTGTTCTCTTCCTGACCCATGGGTGTTAAATATAAAATACAAGTATAGCTCCAACCACTGATAAAATTCTTTCCCACACCAGCCTTTTCACTCTGTTGATGAAACATCCAGGCAGACATATTCATATGATTCAAACTCTAATGTATTGGAGCAATGTAGAAGCCCCAGTAAATTAAAAAAAAAGAAGTTGAAATATGAAGTTCTTTTTTTTTTTGAGAGGTCTTTACATTTTTACAATCTCACAAGTTTTAAAAAGTGATAGTTCATATGCCTAAACCATTTACAAAAACATAAAAATTACTTGATGATTCAGCACCATTTAAAAAGTATTATTTCACTGTCTCTAGGGAGAAAAAATATTGTATGTTTCTGAAGAATCCTTCTATTCCCCACCATTCAGCTTCTTGGATGAGAAGCAAAATGTTTTCAAGAAAAAAAAAAACAAGAAAATCCAGTTGCCTTTTGGATTTAACTTTAAACTTTCCAAAGCCTCAGTGAAAAGATGGGAGTCATCAATAATACTCATTCTTAACAATACCAGCAAGTTTCTAATTCTTGCCATTCTGAATAATTCAAGAAAGTGATAATGCCTCCATAATCACCAGGTCAAAATCCAGGATGAAATGCTAATGGTTTTTAATACATATATTTGTCTAGTCAGCATAGACGTGGGCATGGGGAAGTTGACATAGTCCAATAATACCTGGCAAACCCACTTTCTCTATTCATGCATTATAATCTTGGGGTTATTATAATGCATTCATGGCTTATCCTCAGGTGCACATGAGATTTTGCTACAGTTGTCTGAGGTACTCACACAAGAGGGAGATACCACACAAATGAGAACAGGGCTATCTTTTTATTGGAAGCCTACTGACTTACAGGTAACACTGCAAAGTAACAGTTGCTCTACATATCTATCTACATGTTTGAAGTGGTTGACCCAAATATTTTTCACTATGATGTTGTCAACTGTTGACTAAATTACAGCCTGCAAAATTTCTCCAGTGTAAAAGTTATTCCTTCTGCCTGATTGAAATGAAGACTTTTTTTCTCAGTGAAAATGAGGAGAAAGATAAGAGGCAAGATGTGTATATTATTTTATGCCCAGTTCTTCTGAAAAGAAGCAGGACCCAAATGTAAATGAATCCAGCTATTTGAAATTAAGAATTTTCAAATTCCTACTTTATATGATCAGAAAACTGATTAGGTTTTATACACTGCTCAACTATAAATTATTATAAGTCAATGCAGGACAGCAGATTCATTGTTCTGCTCTTGAAAAAGAGTTATCAATTCTCTTATAGTGCCATCATCTTCCTTGAGGCTAAAACTGGGATCCATTACCTCTTCCGCTGTCTAGTTGGAATACAAAACATGCTGGACTTAGTATGAATAAAGATCCTGTCCAATTCAGCATATCAGTAACAAGAATAACCTGATTAACAGAAATGTTTGCGGGGCATGATGGCTTGCGTGGTTAGGATGCTGGTTTGACTAGCAGCAAGGTCACATTTGAGACCCAAGTCTTGCCATGGGATTATGTATGTGAGCTCACATCCTTTGTTCCAGCTCTTGCTGGGAATATGAAAGGAGCCCCCAACTGGGCATCCTCTAGGCAACGATGATGTCACTGGCTAATCCTTTCAACCTGGAAGCACCTCAGGGCTTCCGACACAAGTGCAAAAATCCCCTCAGAAACATTACAAAAGTTGACTTCCTAGAGGAAAATATGGCCACATTGAACATTCAAACCATTTTATCCCACGGGTATCTGCTCCTCTAATAAAATCAACATACAGGTAATCCTCGGTTGTTAATGACCATTTGTTCAGTAACCATTTGAAATTATAAGGACACTAAATGAGGAGCCTTGTAACTAGTTCTCAAAGTTGAGGCTGTTGCAGCATCTTCATAATCACATGATCACAATTAGGAGCGGAATGAGATAAGTGCTTTAACCAGTGAGGAAGCAGTCACAGCTCCTTCCAAAAAGCCTTCTCTCTCCTTCTCCCCCCAAAAAGGTTCACATGTAATGGTGGTTGGATAATATTTACTTTTGAACCAAGTCATTATCATGAAAAAACATTCTAGTCTGTTTCTCAACACAGTTCTACATACTGGTGTTGATAATGAAATTCCAGGTGTTTAATTCTGAATTCATGGACACCTTTTAGATCAGAGTCTTTTTGACAGTTCTGTCCTGGGCTAGTAATATTAAGTCCCTGCATCCCAGCCATGTAAATGTTGGAAGAAATCTTGCAGAAATTTGGCAGGGAGCTAATGCAAATGCCTTTTGCAAAGAAACAGCTGCAACTCAGTCTACTTTTGGCTCTGGCCTGACTACACCTGGAAAATAGACCTTGACAGTTTTTAATTGTATTCCTGTACCTCATGTTAGGAAAAAGATTTTTACCCCTGCAGTGATCCTAAACTGGTATGTAGGTAGTCTTATCCCAGTGGTGGCGAACCTATGGCACAGGTGCCAGAGGCGGCACTCTGAGCCCTCTCTATGGGCACGTGCGCTGTCGTCCCAGTCCTAGGCCTTCAACTGGGTTTTAAAAGACCTTTTCACTTTAGGCCTCCACCTCAGTGTACAAAAAAAAAGGTTCAATCAATCAGTCAATTTCAACTTCTCGCGGGAAAAAAAAAAGATCTTACAAAGTTGGAATTGATTGATTGAACTTTTTAGTCCCACCCAGTCTGCTGTTACCACCGCAACCATGCCCACCCCACTGGGCCACACCTACCCAATGGGCCACACCCACCCGGCACCCGATGATGCATAAGTGGGTTTTGAGTTGCAGTTTGGGCACTCGGTCTCTAAAAGGTTCGCCATCACTGTCTTATCCTATGGAGATTGAGCCCGTCTATGGAATTAATCGATGTTATTAAGATCTGCTCACATTTTCGGGAAAGCCTTTACTGTCGCATACCAGGACAGAATGATAAAATTGCCACTGGGCAGAATAAAGATAATACATCTTTACTGGTGGATATTGATTGGCAACTGGAAACTCAAATATAACTCACAAAAGAATAATTCATAAATTGGACAGGGACTAATTTTCTATTTCCATTAAAACCTTCTACCTGTGCTCTAAATTCAAATTCAGTCCTTGCACTTCTTGAGTTAAATGAATAAAACCTGGATTTGAATGAGGACAAGGGAACAAAGATTATTTTCAATTCTTTTTAACTGTTGGAAGGAATGAACAACAGAAATTACAACTTCAGCACTTGTGCATTTATACAAGTAGTGAGAGCCTTGAATGAAACTTGCTTTCCTTTAACCTTGAGTGAAATTAGCTTTTATTGAAGATGTCTAGAAGGTTATTTTGCAGCTCTTTATTGACTGTATTGAAATACTAGTATTTTGAACATTGTTTTATTTGGAATGGGGTGTTGGGGGGAAGGAAGGGAGAAAATATATCATAGAGATGGCATGGCAACAATTTTATAGGAAATAAAATATTGGTTATGGAACCAAAATCTTGAGATAAGAAGATAAATGGGATTTTTAAAAAGTAAATTATGTTGTAAAATATAAATTATAATTATCAGGAAAAGTAACAACAAAAAGTTGAAGATGATTTTTCTCTAAAACTATTTGAAGCTCTAAACGACTAACTCAGTAAAATTTCAAATGTAATTATCTTTTTGCACTTAGCCCACGGCTTACTATATATCTCTACAGTGTCATCTTGCATACAAAAATAGGCCACATGTTTTTGAGGAATGGTAGCTATCTAACGTACAACACTGTGTTAATTTGTCATCTTTGGTTGTCCTTTTGCCTACTTCTTTCACACAAAGAATGTCAGGCCACAAAAAACACTTAGGTTTATTCAGACTGGGTATGGGTGTCTTTTTAAATTGCCTGATACTGGTAGTAATATAGCAGTTGCATGTCTTTTATAGATTCTAATTATATTCCTTTAATAAATCCATTAGAAGCTGATTACCTGTAAACAGACTGGGGCACTGACATAAATCAGGGTTTTCAATTATAATAGTAAAGTATATATTTAAAATAATGTTCTAGGTCAGTGAGTAAAGTCATTTACAATCTAATCTTGGTCAAGATTTAAAAACTAACATGGGCTGTTTCCATCCATTCTGGGTACCATGTGCATACACATTTATCACCAAATGTAAATGTAAGACATATTCAACATGTATTGATAATTACAAAAAAAAATTCAGTGCACTCAAGCTTTAATTTCTTTTTAAAGTTATAGCAAAGATGAAGCCAATCTACAATCTTTGCAATAGCATTTAGAAATTAATCT